>NC_091218.1:19747857-20082857 GCF_040958095.1 Procambarus clarkii | reverse complement strand
CGGGTCAACTACGCTGTTAGACGGAGCCGGTTGATGGGATATCCTTTGGAGGTGTTTATCAATTCCTTCTTCGAACACGGTGAGAGGTCGGCTAGTTTGTTTTCCTCATTCTTGTGGGTGTATAGTATGTTGGTTATGGAAATGTGTCCCTTCTACGTCCCGGTGTGGCTTGGCGTGCTGCGGCCGGCCGTAATGCAAGTCCGGCCGTAATGCAAGTCCGGCCGTAATGCAAGTCCGGCCCCATTCCAGCTTGCAACTGCTGCAGTCCGCTGCACTGTTCCCTCTGGATGTATAATTCTGTGAGCACAGTTACATCTGGATTCTGACTGTGAGTTTGTTGATGGTAAAATTGACGTGTTTGTGATCTAATCATCATTTGTATACATGATTATATATCTCGCTACTTATCTGTTTTCTGTTACATGAGACTGCCATGATGTCTGGTGGGGTGTGTGGCACCGGGGGACTGGTGGTTGTGGTGGTAAGGTTGGTGGCCAGAGCAGCGGTGTTGGCATGGACGGTGAAAGAGCGAATGTACAGACAAGGGCAGACAGTTTGGGTCTGGGAAACGAATTAGGCCTTTGGGGATTTGTGGGGTGGTGGGTCAAATAATAGGGCAAGCTTGTGATTCATGGGAACAAGGGAGAGTGAGGGGTGGCCCTGGAAACACAAACCGTAATTGTCTCTATTTTCTGCTTGTTACAACTTGTAATAAAGTTGTTACATCTTGGCTTAACGTGTTTATGACGTATTAGAACGTTGTTACAACTTGCTATATTGGTTGTTATAACTGGTTAGGAGGTGTTAAAACTTGTTCGAACGTTGTACCAATGTCGTAGTTTCGGTGTGTGTTTGGCGGGGGGTGAGTGTAGATGGGTGTAGACACGTGTGAATGAAGATGCATGTAGAGGTAGATCTTAAGTGTGTATAGAGGCGTGACTAACAGTGTCTCCCACCCCCGCAGCGCTGCTGTACGTGCGACCCATCCTTCGCGACGTGATGGAGGTCCGGAGCGAGGCCACGGGACTCTTCCTCTGCATGAACAAGCGCGGCAAAGTCTACGCCAGTGTAAGTGTTCCAGTGTCTCTCTCTACCTCTACCTCACCTTCCTCACTTAAGGACACTACCTCACGCTAGGATCTGAGCACTGCCGCTCACTTGCATTTTCCTCGCTGCAAGCCAGCTTTAGCTTCGTGGTGTTGTCGCTACAAACACACTTCTCATTTCGTGTCTGCTGGCGAACAGGCCACCTCGCGGCTCTCACGCGGCTCTTAATTTGACAGGAAAATTTTGCACTCAATTTTCCTGAATACACTTTCACGTATTTCTGTTGAGTGTAAATGTTGGAGTGTGTGGTGTGTGGTGACCGTAGTTAGTGTTGTATGTGGCCAGGGTGTTAGTGTTGTATGTGGCCAGGGTGTTAGTGTTGTATGTGGCCAGGGTGTTAGTGTTGTATGTGGCCAGGGTGTTAGTGTTGTATGTGGCCAGGGTGTTAGTGTTGTATGTGGCCAGGGTGTTAGTGTTGTATGTGGCCAGGGTGTTAGTGTTGTATGTGGCCAGGGTGTTAGTGTTGTATGTGGCCAGGGTGTTAGTGTTGTATGTGGCCAGGGTGTTAGTGTTGTATGTGGCCAGGGTGTTAGTGTTGTATGTGGCCAGGGTGTTAGTGTTGTATGTGGCCAGGGTGTTAGTGTTGTATGTGGCCAGGGTGTTAGTGTTGTATGTGGCCAGGGTGTTAGTGTTGTATGTGGCCAGGGTGTTAGTGTTGTATGTGGCCAGGGTGTTAGTGTTGTATGTGGCCAGGGTGTTAGTGTTGTATGTGGCCAGGGTGTTAGTGTTGTATGTGGCCAGGGTGTTAGTGTTGTATGTGGCCAGGGTGTTAGTGTTGTATGTGGCCAGGGTGTTAGTGTTGTATGTGGCCAGGGTGTTAGTGTTGTATGTGGCCAGGGTGTTAGTGTTGTATGTGGCCAGGGTGTTAGTGTTGTATGTGGCCAGGGTGTTAGTGTTGTATGTGGCCAGGGTGTTAGTGTTGTATGTGGCCAGGGTGTTAGTGTTGTATGTGGCCAGGGTGTTAGTGTTGTATGTGGCCAGGGTGTTAGTGTTGTATGTGGCCAGGGTGTTAGTGTTGTATGTGGCCAGGGTGTTAGTGTTGTATGTGGCCAGGGTGTTAGTGTTGTATGTGGCCAGGGTGTTAGTGTTGTATGTGGCCAGGGTGTTAGTGTTGTATGTGGCCAGGGTGTTAGTGTTGTATGTGGCCAGGGTGTTAGTGTTGTATGTGGCCAGGGTGTTAGTGTTGTATGTGGCCAGGGTGTTAGTGTTGTATGTGGCCAGGGTGTTAGTGTTGTATGTGGCCAGGGTGTTAGTGTTGTATGTGGCCAGGGTGTTAGTGTTGTATGTGGCCAGGGTGTTAGTGTTGTATGTGGCCAGGGTGTTAGTGTTGTATGTGGCCAGGGTGTTAGTGTTGTATGTGGCCAGGGTGTTAGTGTTGTATGTGGCCAGGGTGTTAGTGTTGTATGTGGCCAGGGTGTTAGTGTTGTATGTGGCCAGGGTGTTAGTGTTGTATGTGGCCAGGGTGTTAGTGTTGTATGTGGCCAGGGTGTTAGTGTTGTATGTGGCCAGGGTGTTAGTGTTGTATGTGGCCAGGGTGTTAGTGTTGTATGTGGCCAGGGTGTTAGTGTTGTATGTGGCCAGGGTGTTAGTGTTGTATGTGGCCAGGGTGTTAGTGTTGTATGTGGCCAGGGTGTTAGTGTTGTATGTGGCCAGGGTGTTAGTGTTGTATGTGGCCAGGGTGTTAGTGTTGTATGTGGCCAGGGTGTTAGTGTTGTATGTGGCCAGGGTGTTAGTGTTGTATGTGGCCAGGGTGTTAGTGTTGTATGTGGCCAGGGTGTTAGTGTTGTATGTGGCCAGGGTGTTAGTGTTGTATGTGGCCAGGGTGTTAGTGTTGTATGTGGCCAGGGTGTTAGTGTTGTATGTGGCCAGGGTGTTAGTGTTGTATGTGGCCAGGGTGTTAGTGTGCAGTATTCTACAAGAATATGTCTGTCTCTATCGTAGAGAGAGAGAGACACCGAGAGAGAGACCGAGACCCGACACCCGACACTGGCGGCGTGTCGGGTGTCGGGTGTGTGTCGGGGAAGGGGGTCCCTGCGGGCGGGGTAGTAATCCTAGATCGAGAGTTTGTCAATTTGTGTGAGAATTAAGAAATTAATTAAGAGACAAGGGAGCCGGTCGGCCGAGCGGACAGCACACTGGACTTGTGATCCTGTGGTCCCGGGTTGGATCCCAGGCGCCGGCGAGAAACAATGGGCAGAGTTTCTTTCACCCTATGCCCCTGTTACCTAGCAGTAAAATAGGTACCTGGGTGTTAGTCAGCTGTCACGGGCTGCTTCCTGGGGGTGGAGGCCTGGTCAAGGACCGGGCCGCGGGGACACTAAAAGCCCCGAAATCATCTCAAGATAACCTCAAGATAACCCCCCCCCTCCCCCCACCTGTCTCCATCTTGTTCCAGCTGCCCTAATTGTTCCACTCCAGCCGGGTTGTCCCAGAGGTAAGAACTGTACAAATATCAGACCTTGTGCCGAGGCCACAATGCATGCCAGATACACAACCAAGAAGTGTATGAGAAGATCGTCGAGGACGCCGACGGTAGTGAGCTGGGCTCTGCTGCCCTCTGCAGACTCGCCAGTCTACATATGAACACCCATTTGTGAGGTGAGCCACCATTGTTGGGCAGTAAGGCAGCACATTGACACCAGACCACCTCCAGCACTGCTTCTGTACACGCCCTGGCCCGGCCCTGGCCCGGCCCTGGCCCGGCCCTGGCCCGGCCCTGGCCGCTCTGGCCCGGCCCTGGCCGCCCTGGTCGCCCTGGCCCGGCCCTGGCCGCTCTGGCCCGGCCCTGGCCGCCCTGGCCGCCCTGGTCGCCCTGGCCCGGCCCTGGCCGCTCTGGCCCGGCCCTGGCCGCCCTGGCCCGGCCCTGGCCGCTCTGGCCCGGCCCTGGCCGCCCTGGCCGCCCTGGTCGCCCTGGCCCGGCCCTGGCCGCTCTGGCCCGGCCCTGGCCGCCCTGGCCGCCCTGGTCGCCCTGGCCCGGCCCTGGCCGGTCACCCTCATCACCCATGCCGGGCAGGTTCCATTGCCTCTTTATGAGACCTACTCCGTCCTGTAATTTATACCTTATTAACCTGCCTTACCATCACTGATTATACCTCCTTCCTGTCCCTTGCCCTCCCCCCCCCCACCGTCCCGCGCCCCGCTCCCCCCAGTGCCCCCCCCAGTGTCCCTCCTCCCGTGTCCTACCCCCGTGTCCTACCCCCGAGTGTCCCGCTCCCCCAGTGTCCTGCTCCCTCCAGTGTCCCGCTCCCCCAGTGTCCCTCCTCCCGTGTCCTACCCCCGAGTGTCCCGCTCCCCCAGTGTCCTGCTCCCCCCAGTGTCCCGCTCCCCCCAGTGTCCCCCCCTCAGTGTCCCGCTCCCCCTGTGCCCCCCCCCCAGTGTCCAGTAGGGTGCAGCAAGTACAGGTGTAGTGCTGGACACCTGGAGTGCCCTAGAGGGTGTAGGTGGGTGTGTACACTATGTGTACCTGCAGAATCAAGCTGTTAGCTCTTGGACCCCGACTGTCTAAGTAGCGGCTGTCTAAGGTACCAACCCCCGACCTGTTTTCCTCCTTGTATCTATATAAATTATTCTCTCGACCCTCACACACTCGAGGTCCAGCCCGTAACAGCTTTGTCTCCAAGGTTGCCATTTGCTGCAAGGTGAACAGAGGCATCAGATGAAAAAGACTTTGCCCATTTGTTTCTGCCTCGGCCGGAAATGAAACCCGGGCCCCAAAGGACTATGAGTGTGTGTGTGTGTGTGTGTGTGTGTGTGTGTGTGTGTGTGTGTGTGTGTGTGTGTGTGTGTGTGTGTGTGTGTGTGTGTGTGTGTGTGTGTGTGTGTGTGGGGCGTCTCACTTGAGCTTCCTGGCACTGTTAAACCATAGCTTCTATATACCTCCTCCTTTGTTACTCTTGGTATAGATCTCTTCGGCCTCCTTGCATTTTTACTGTGTGTATTTACTATTTGTATTTGCAGAATCGAGCTATTAGCTCTTGGGTCCCGCCTTTCTAACCCATTTATTTTTCCTCTTATGTCTACTACATTTATTTCTCTAACACACGGACACATCCCTTGGAAGCAGCCCGTAGCAGCTATCTAACTGCCAGGTACCTATTTACTGCTAGGTGAACAGGGCATCAAGGTGAAAGAAACTGCCCATTTGTTTCTGCCTCTGCCAGGAATCGAACCCGGGCCCTTAGGACTACGACCCCAGAACGCTGTCCACTCATCCGCAAGACCCTAAATGCTTCAAACTTCCAAGAATTGTAGAATTGGCCAGATAATGGTGTGGTGGGCATGACTGGGCACGTCTTCATCTGGGTATGATGGCGCGGGGTGTAAATCATGTAGGCAGAGTCTGGGCTTGTGTGTTAATGTTAGTAAGACTGCGGGAGCGTTCCGTGTGTGGCAGGCCCAGGCCCGGCCCAGGCCCGGCCCAGGCCCGGCCCCCCTGCCTCTCCACGCTATAATGGAGCCTTACATTGTTTATGTCTTGGCTGTATGAGAGGAGAGTATTGTACCCGTCAAGCTGCAGGTGATGGCTGACGTTGGTGGCGCGACCCCTCGCTCCGGGAGCCCTCAGCCCCGCCCCGACACTCTCACCCACCTGTAGTAACTCACCACACCTGCACCTCCCACCTGTAGTAACTCACCACACCTGCACCTCCCACCTGTAGTAACTCACCACACCTGCACCTCCCACCTGTAGTAACTCACCACACCTGCACCTCCCACTTGCACCTCTCCCACGGGTCAACTAAGACACCTGCACCACCCACCTGCACACGCACTGCTCCTGTGCCAGGTATGTACACAACGGGCTCACCAAAGCCCATGCTACTTGCCCCGCTCCTGTGCCAGATAAGCTACGGGCTCACCATAGCCCGTGCTACTTAGAACTTGTTCCGAGTAGCTGAATCTATAACAACCACCACCCACCTGCAATTAATAGTAGCGGCCTGACACATGGCGACGAAGTTACAGCCCCGCTCCTGTGTCAGGTAAGTCCACTACGGGCTCACCATAGCCCGTGCTACTTGGACCGTTTTGTTCCCGGTAGCTGAATCTTAAACAACAACACGTGCTGAGTGGATCACGAGTCGTCGAGCATTCACACAACCAGTTACGAAACCTGTACATCTTCTCGCTTTCTTCATCTTACAGTTGGCGATCTTGGAGACCCGACAGCGGAAGGTCACTACTATTATAAACAACCACGGAGCTCCTCGGGGCTCGTAGATGGTGTATTAAACAACTGAACCGCTGCAGGGCTTAGAAACGATACGATATACTACTGGAGGTAATATGGGTAGAGGGGCGGGTGAACGTCCTCTTACGAAGAACGTCGCTTTTCGACGATATTCATCCCCAAACCCCCCAAAAGACCCCCCACCAGCCCGGCAACTACCGCCCAATCTCCCTCCTAGACACAATAAGCAAGTGTTTTGAAAAAACCATGTCCAACCGTCTCAACTATTATATGCAGTACAACAATCTCTTCACAGAAAAACAGTTTGGCTTTCGAGCGCAACGGTCAACCCAGCACGCAATAAACATCTACGATGCTCTCAGGTCAATTCGCCAGCAAAAACAGGGAGCCGTGATTGCGAGGAGAGACGTGCACAAGGCCTTCGACAGCCTATGGCACGATGGTCTGCTGTATAAATTAGCAGACTTACCAGCCCTAAACTGGACCCTCCTCAGGCTGATCAGAAATTTCCTAAAGAACAGACAAGTTACTCCCAGCTTCAAGGCGAAAGCTGCAGCAGCCTTCACCCTAACAGCTGGAGTCCCCCAAGGGACTCCAGCTGTTAGGTCTGAGCCCCGTCCTCTTCAACATCTTTGTAAATGACCTTCACCAACCAGAGTACAAGGACACCATTATCGTCCAGTTTGTGGACGACGTAACACACGTAATAACATGTAACCCAAGCAGCCAAACACGCGACTGTAACCCGTAAGGTGAACGTAGAACTAGCCACGACTGCTAACTGGGGAAGAAAATGGAGGATCACCACTAATCCAGACAAGATCCAAATAAGCACTGTCGGATGTATGACATTCTCAATCGAAGATGTGGTGGGGATAAGGACCATGGGTGAACCCATTGCTATCTCAGACTCCAACACAGTGCTCGGATACAACTTTAACAGGCTACTCAACGCCACCCAGTACGTCTCCGAGCTTTCCCGCTTCAGACAAGCCCCATCCCACATGAAGCTCCACCTGTACAGAATGACCACAAGGCCTAGCCTGGAGTACCCTAACGTCCCCCTCAACCTTCCCAACAACCTGAAGATCCAACGGGACCAAAATAAAGCACTTCGCTTCGCGGCCTGTCGCTGGCGGACAGGGTAAGAACACACCAAATCCATGAGACACTGAACATGATGCTGATGAACACCAGGCTCAGCTACCTGGCCAGAAGGCCGCTGTACCGCATGAAGCACCTGTGTGTCCCAGACCCCGAAGACCCCCACGAAGCAGTAAACACCACCAGTGACTACGAGGTCCATGAACCACCACACACCACCACAAGAATCACTCTCCAAGAGTAAGTGATCACACACATGCATGACCAGGCCTTCCCAACACCTCAGATACTATGGGGCCTGCCATACGCCACCCAGATGGTGCACCAGACCACCCAGATGGTGCACCAGACCACCCAGATGGTGCACCAGGCCACCCAGATGGTGCACCAGACCACCCAGATGGTGCACCAGACCACCCAGATGGTGCACCAGACCACCCAGATGGTGCACCAGGCCACCCAGATGGTGCACCAGGCCACCCAGATGGTGCACCACGCCACCCAGATGGTGCACCACGCCACCCAGATGGTGCACCACGCCACCCAGATGGTGCACCAGGCCACCCAGATGGTGCACCACGCCACCCAGATGGTGCACCAGACCACCCAGATGGTGCACCACGCCACCCAGATGGTGCACCACGCCACCCAGATGGTGCACCACGCCACCCAGATGGTGCACCACGCCACCCAGATGGTGCACCACGCCACCCAGATGGTGCACCACGCCACCCAGATGGTGCACCAGGCCACCCAGATGGTGCACCACGCCACCCAGATGGTGCACCAGGCCACCCAGATGGTGCACCACGCCACCCAGATGGTGCACCACGCCACCCAGATGGTGCACCACGCCACCCAGATGGTGCACCAGGCCACCCAGATGGTGCACCAGACCACCCAGATGGTGCACCAGACCACCCAGATGGTTCACCAGGCCACCCAGATGGTGCACCAGACCACCCAGATGGTGCACCAGGCCACCCAGATGGTGCACCAGACCACCCAGATGGTGCACCAGACCACCCAGATGGTGCACCACGCCACCCAGATGGTGCACCAGACCACCCAGATGGTTCACCAGACCACCCAGATGGTTCACCAGGCCACCCAGATGGTGCACCAGACCACCCAGATGGTGCACCAGACCACCCAGATGGTGCACCAGGCCACCCAGATGGTGCACCAGGCCACCCAGATGGTGCACCAGACCACCCAGATGGTGCACCAGGCCACCCAGATGGTGCACCAGGCCACCCAGATGGTTCACCAGGCCACCCAGATGGTGCACCAGGCCACCCAGATGGTGCACCACGCCACCCAGATGGTGCACCAGGCCACCCAGATGGTGCACCAGGCCACCCAGATGGTGCACCAGGCCACCCAGATGGTGCACCACGCCACCCAGATGGTGCACCAGGCCACCCAGATGGTGCACCACGCCACCCAGATGGTGCACCAGCATACACTACAGCTCAACCCTTCACCAATCTGGATATGTATAAAGCATACTCATCGTTGGAGGCAAGACTGGCATGATGTATAATACAACGAGTATACCTTCAGCTAATACAATATTACGTGACGGGTAATGTAGTAATACTGATATGAAATGAAGCAATTGTATCACTTCTTTTAGTAGACAAATGTTGTATAAAATAATACCATATTTATTTACATATATTAAGACATTAATAATAATAATACATGACTTATGGTAACATAATGCAGCACTCTAAGTTCAGGTACGTTTGTTGAGGCGGTAAGATACGTCTCGGAGGAATAGAGTAGCTAAGGCTATTTCTATCCTCAATTATGATTTAAGGTGAGAACTGTGGCGTAGGGGTGGTGTGTGTGTGTGTGTGTGTGTGTCTGTGTGTGTGTGGGTGGGTGGGTGGGTGGGTGGGTGGGTGGGTGTGTGTGGGTGTGTGTGGGTGTGTGTGGGTGTGTGTGGGTGTGTGTGGGTGTGTGGGTGTGTGGTGTGTGTGTGTGGGTGTGTGTGTGTGTGTGTGTGTGTGTGTGTGTGTGTATTCGTTTGCCTTGTTCGGGTAGAATGTAGACACAGTAGCGCTTCTGTATATATTTATTGACTGAGATAGCAAGGTATATAACTGCCTAGCCGAGGTCCTTCTACTCTGAGTCTATGAGGATAACTGAGGCTGCTGGGAGCATGCTTGATGCTCCTCTGTCTGGCATGACGTCAGAGGCCTACTTGCCTGTGATTGGTTACATTTCAACTGACAGAATTTGAGTATAACACCGCTCGGACACGCTACCAAGTCGACGTCCCTTGTCGACAAGCTCTGGCTAGCTATATAGTTACAATGATACTGAAAGGACCTCGGTGGCATACAATAATGGCTTACATGTGAAATTTGCATAATAAAACATTGAAAGAAGATCAGGTGTGCGTAATACAAACAACTCGGCATATATGCACCAAAAAAAAAAAATTCATCATAATAGGTGAAATCATGGTAACAATTCTTTGATTAAACCAGAGTATTAAGAACATGTGTATGTCTACTGATCAGATATGAACAATACAACTCAAGGTATTGCCTAAACAAAATTAACATGTGTCAATGGCAAGTGCTTGAAAACCATACAAAATTAAACAATTATTACATTAATAGAACAAAGTTCTGACCTAACAACCACAATTGAATTTCAAGATAGATAATTTTTTTTTTTTTCTCTTTTTTTTTTTTTTTTTTCGAAATATACAATATATTTACAAGACCAATGTACAATATATATAATGTGCAATATATTTACAAGCATATACAAGACCTGGATCAAGAAGACTAACATCTGCGTGATAGCAGTCAGGATTCACTGGCCACAATGTGGTTGCTAGAACAATAATAACTCCTATGACAAGCACTGTAAAAATACAAATGGTAGTAGACTTAACAATGGCATCTAATTTATAACAAAATAAAGTTGAGAAAAACTATACATTATATATAATGGTAATAATAAGACACATGTGGTAGAAATACTGCAAATGAGTTTTTTTTTTCAAAACAAACAGAATAACTGCAGAGTGCAATCAATTATAAATTCTGCGGATATCTACACCTAGCTCATCCAGAGCACTATACAACTCTGGCTCTGACTGAAGGTCCGGAACAGGTGAAACTTCATGCGACAAACTATCATCTTGAGAGATATCCTCGTTAACATCTAGCCAATGGACATGTGGTGAGTGCACGGTTGAAACGAGAGGTCTAGATCTAAGATTATAATTGCTAGTATGGGGTTGCTGAACATCAAGTGGTCTGTCAACCACAGAAGGTGGTGTCCGAGTAGGAGTATCTGTCTGGGTAAGTTCATTGTCATCTTCCTCATCAGTCTCGTCAACAGTCATTTTAGCTAACTTCATGTGGTCTAAATGTTCATTTATATACTCTCCTGTTAACAAGTTCTTAAGTCTGTATTTGTTACCTTTAATAAGCTCGATTACCTTATATGGACCCAAAAATTTCTTAGTTAACTTGTACATAGGACCAGACCTGTGTTGGTTAAGTATCATTACTACAGATCCAATAGTTATTTTATTGGGTTTAGCTCGTGCATTCCTTGCTAGAGTGAACTCGGCTGTTGCTTTGGACAGTTGTTCTCGTATTTTCTTGAATACTAGTTGCATTTGTCTACGCTTCACTTGAACAAAATCATCTACGTTATATAAGGGAGTAGGAGGTACGTTAATCAATTCATTAGGGAGGATCTTATCTGTACCATAAAGAATAGCGTGAGGTGTGTCACCAGTAGAAACATTAATTGAAGAATTTATAGCACACTGAATTAAGGGTATAAAATCATCCCAATTGTTGTTATCAAAATTCAACGTGACTCTCAAGGCATCTAACACTTTCCTGTTAGTACGTTCAGCTAGTCCATTACTTGCCGGATGATAAGGCATGATGCTACATTTTTTGATGTTATATAAATCACACAAGCTAGTTAGAATACTATTACTGAATTCTGGACCATTATCTGAAAGGATTACTTTAGGCATACTATATCTACAAATTATTTGGTCATGGAATGCGCTGGCTATGGTTTCAGCTGTTTTGTTCGGGATAGGAACTAGTTCGCAAAACCGTGAAAAATTATCGACCATTACAAGCAAATGTTTGTTCCCTTTCTCTGTTTCCGCAAAATTTGTCAATAAATCCATCGATATTCGTTCCCAAGGAGCTTTAGTTGCTGGGTACACCTGAATTGGATTAGGTCCTGAAACATGTCCCTTGTGCTGTAAACAAGTTAAACATCTGTCAACATAATGAGCAATCTCCTTAGCCATTTTTGGCCAAAAATATTTCAATCGACCTTGTTGGAGTGTACGATCCTTTCCTGGATGTGCACTTGCAGGAGCATCATGGATAATTTTTAACACAGTTGGTACCAAGACAGCTGGAACAACTAACTGACAACATTTCCTCGGGGCTGTCCCTAGCTTTACTACTCTACACAGTAAATTGTCCAACATAACTAGTTCTTTCAATGGTACTGGCGGTTTATGAATCGGGCGAGTGTCTTGCTTAGTCAAAAATTTAATGACAGGTGCCCATATGGGGTCTTGTCTTTGTTCCGTTTCTACTACTGTAGCATCTAATGCTGGGTAATTTAACTGAATCGCAGCTACGTGTCGAGAAAACGCATCGGCTACAACATTTTGCTTTCCTGGAATATATCCAAATGTGGGATTGAATTCTTGAATTGTGAGCAAATATCTAGCAAACTTCCCAACTGGATTCTTATTTTTGAACAAGGGAATTAATGGTTGGTGATCTGTAAGAACATGAACTGGGTAATTATAAATTGTATCCTTGAAATGTTTAAGTGCCCAAACAACTGCCAAGGCTTCTCGTTCTGTTGCACTATAATTTTTCTCTTCTTTGGATAATGTGCGGCTAGCATAAGCTATTGCGTGATCTCTGTGACCTTCTGTTTGAAGTAATGCAGCACCTAGACCTATGTCACTAGCATCTGTAACCAACGTAAAAGGTTTAGAAAAATCTGGGTACCTAAGGACAGGTGACGAAATCAAGGCTGCTTTGAGTTTTTTGAATGACTGATCCTGGGCCTCTCCCCAAACAAAGGGTTCATCTTTTCTTTGCAACTTGTAAAGCGGAGCGGCTATAATAGAGAATCCAGCAATAAATGAACGATAAAATCCTACAAGACCTGTGAACTGTCTTACGGCCTCTGCGGTACGAGGTGTTGGAAAATCATGGGCAGCAATAATTTTTGATTCATTCAATGTAATACCTGAAGGTGTAACTGTATGACCTAGGAAATTAATCTTTTGCTTTAAAAATGAACATTTTGCAAGCTTTATTTTTAAATTAGCTTCAGCGAGCTTTGCAAGTACTTTTTCAAGGTTCTGGAAATGAGTCTGAACATCTTGCGACATGATTATGAGATCATCAAGGTAAACTAGAAGCGTACTTCCTATCAATCTACGAAATAGATTTGTCATGAGCCGTGAAAAGGTTATTGGACTACTACGCAAACCAAATGGCATTCTTTTGAAATGAAAATGACCACTGGGAGTACTAAAGGCTGTCAATTGTTTACTTTCCTCATCAAGGGGGATTTGCCAGAATCCCTGCAACAAATCTAACGTTGAGAATACTTTGTTTCGACCAATGCTTTGCAACAAATCATTTAGAACTGGAAGTGGGAAACGATCAGGTATTGTTACTCTGTTAAGCTTGCGATAATCGATTACAGGTCTCCAAGTCCCATCTCGCTTTGGTACAAGAATCAATGGAGCGTTCCATGGCGAATTACTCGATTCAATTACATCACTCTGTAACATTTCTTCTACAAGTCTATCTGCTTCTGCTCTCTGAGAATGGGGAAGTCGGTAAGCTGGTACATAAATAGGCGTAGTTCCTTGTTCAAGGGGAATTTTATGTGTAATGAGAGGAGTGAGACCTAATTTTTCTCCTGGTAGAGCAACAACAGCTCTATTCCTGTTCAAAATTTCCAAAAGCTGAGCCACAGAGTCAGGAAAATCAGTAGGACTGAGGTGTTGCGCTTGCACCTCTGGCTGAGATCCCTGTTCTCCTGGTGTGAGTGTACAAACAGTATGATCCATGGAGACATCATCCACAACTCGCACCGGTAACGAGTAATGGGCAAAATCTACAACATGGGTACCAGACTGGAGATGGATATCGGCATTACTTGTGTTCGCGATAAAAAGTGAGACAGTACCATCCTGCACTGTGTGCCAGGAGGGTTCAACAAATGTACCATTCACTTTACATGTTTCACTTTCCGCAATCACATCCGACAACTCAGGCACTCCCTGAACCTTAACTCTTATTCTGGTGAGAGAATGAGGGTGTAGCACAGTGTCAGTAGCCGTGGAACCACTGACTTCAGAGATGGAAGCTGCCAGGCGAGCGAGACAACGAGAATCCGTTAGGGCGTCCCCTTCCAGAAAGTCCCGATACTCATTCTCCTTAACAACTGTACAACTACTATGCTTCAATCGAGTGCCTGTTTTCTCGGGTATGCTACCACGACAATGATCTGACAAACCTACGCTTGCAAGGCGGGTGTCAACAAAATGAACATAATCTGATTGAAGATTGAACTCGTGGCCCTGTCGATACATGCTACACAAGGGTATGACGTGGTCTTTGATACTTATGTTCCAACGATGGGGAAACAATGCAATATTTTCATCAATCATGGTGTACAGACCTAAGAGAATGTCTCCAGGAAAATGAATAATGTCAACAACTAAACATGTTATAGACAATGTGACATCATTGAACTTGAGTGGGAGGTCAATTTCACCCTGAACTTTTACTTTATTTCCTGAAATACCACTTAGAAAAGGTATGTGTGACTGTTTTAAAATAGTAGGGTGCTTACTTTCAATGTCTCTAAGAGCTGAGGGCTTGACAATATTAATTTTTGCACCTGAGTCAAGAAAAACTTTTAAAACTCTACCATGTACAATGGCTGATACAAGGGGACCATCACTTGAGACTGGACAAGTTACTACTTTTGACTTATGTTGTCTGGGATATCTGCGTCTTGTTTGTGTCAAATTTACTGTGGATCCGTCAACATCTACAACTGGTCTAGAGTCAGTGTCCTCCTCTGTCAAGTGTCCAAATCTATTTTGGGTAGCTACTGAATACACAGGGAGGGCACTAGGATTGGCTAGCTTGAATTGGTTAGCGGATGGCCTTGGGGGTTTCCCGACGACATGGAGTGAACATTCTGAGCTCCAGCATTCTGTGACTGAGCATTATAATTTGAAGTTGCATTATAGCTGGGCTGGGAGTTGTAATTACGAGAGTTCTGATAATGTCTTGGACGCTGTGAGCCTCGCCAAGACTGACCATGGGAGTTACGAGGTGGAGATGTCCTTTGCCTAGCTCTACAATCCGCAGTGTGGTGACCAACTTGTTTATGGTACGTGCAATATGGAAGCCTAGAATGATTAGATTGATGAGGGGGCCGAGAGAATTGTCTAGGAGGTGATGATCTAGGGGCGGACCAACAGTCCCTTGCAAGGTGGTTACTCTTACCACAATGCCAACATGAGGGAGTGGATGGTTGTGGACTATGGCGTTTCGGCATTTTATGAGGCGGCGAATTTGACTGGGGGCTACGAGCATGGGTACGCTTCTGCGACCAAGAGTTTTGAGAATTTGTGGGAGGATGCTGAGAGCTTGTGACTACATTTACAGCATCAGAGGGTGGCAACAGTTGAGCACTTCGGGGAGCTAGTTTATCTGCGGCATTGTTAATAGCCTCAAATACTTCACCAATTTCATGTTTAACACCAAAATTTTGTTGCTCAACGATTGGTTTTGTATGCTCGGGGGCAAAATGCATTAAAGTACCAAATGCTATCATTTTGGCCATAGCCTCAGGGGACAGATTATTGTCTTTATCTAACCAAGTCGAATTATTCATAGCAGAAACTAAGGCATACAGATACTGATCGAGACGGCTAGTAAACGCATTAAACGATTCACCAGGCTGCATGGTGGCATTGGCAATTTTCTTGACTAACCTATATGGGTCTAGGTCTCCTTTATTAACAAAGTGACGGCGAAAGAAATCCTTAAATTCAGGCCAAGACTGGAGGCTAACAATGGCTTTCTCATCAACAACAAAACGTGCATCACCTTTGGTTGTGTCCACAGCTGACCGTGCAATTGCTAAGTATTCGGCATCAGTAGGCTTAGAAAAACGTGCAACAGTTTTCGCTTCAACCTTACTAAACCATGACTCTAATAAGCGGGATTCCCCAGCAAAAAGAGGAATAGCCATTTCCTGAGCTGATCTCTGGCCATTGGGACGAGCAACTGTTCCCATTGATTCTGAAGGGGTTTCAACAGTGGTAGGCATTGTCACAGCCGTGGAAGTAATATTTGAACGCAGATTATAATTAAGTGCACCTGGCATCAGAAATAGTATACACAAAAATAAACACAAAAAATATCAACTTGGCTAAAGTAAAAATGGCAGAAATAAAATTATTAAATTGGGCTAGGCAAGAAAATAATTAAGAACAAGCAATTGTAAACTAAATTTAGCAATCTTTCATTAAAAAAAAATGACTGGAATTAGATGTATGTAAATTAATTAAACCAGACTAAGCACAGCAATTGAGAATATAAAAACTGGAAGTGCAATTGCAAAATTTCATTAAAAAGATTCAACACAAGTGGCAATGCAAGAAATATGGATGTAGCACATAAACTGGACACAGGAATGTATATAACTGCTAGAAACAATTATTTCTTACTTCTCTCGCCTTTGAATTCAGTAATGACACTAGTAACAATTAATGAATAATGGAATCATATGCAGGGAATATTGAAATGTCTCAGAGAAACTGTGGGCCTCTGGAGTACTAAACCGGCTCCAATATTTAACAAGTCACTGAAAGATTAATTCATAAGATATTTTGGATATATTTACGTTAAACCTCATTAAATCATAGCACACGATATCTTAGCTCATATTTACTTAACTCAGGGCTGCAGGATTTGCAATATAACAGTGGCCAAAACGAAAAACGGTGACCAGACGTGTGAAGAGGACCATGTGAGGGCTTGTTTACAAACTGGTGCGATGGCAGCGCTCCTGGCGGCGGTGGCGCGAAACTCAGGGACCCCACACTGTTGATGCTGGAAGTGCGAAGATAAATTCTGACGACGACGATATTACGACGATGTCGGTGGAGAAACACGATTGGGAGGCAGGAGTTCACACAAAATGATGTAGCAGGGGCTGGTGGCGAGGTGTGAGCTTAGAGGGAGGCAAGGCGTGTGAGCCTGGGGAGGCGACACTAGTCAACCAATTGCAGTCCACCAAATATTCTCAAGGAACAATACAGCACATACGATGATCAGGTGATGCTTGCGACGATGGCTGACGACGATTGCAGTAGCTTGCACCCTCACGAAGCTTGATACTGTCAGCTTGGGTGGCGGTGGTGGTGGTGGTGGGTGTAATAGGTGGTTCCCACGTGGTGGCGCGAGGTTCAAAAATGGCTGGCGCGGGAAGCTTCCTTCCTCCTCACTGATGAGATGAGTGAACGTTCTCACAGGAAAATATTGACCCTTACTTCTAAAACGTTAGCCTGGAGTAGTGGTTGATGGCAGGACCCCGGTCTGGCACAATATTTGATGCGTGGGTGGCAGGATGGCGGCTTATGGCGGTGGCGGTGGCGGCGGTTTTGGCTGGAACACGAGGCGATGCTGGGTACTGGAACTTTTGCTTCCAGAAAAAAATTTCTGGATCCCACTGCTGCTACCAGTATTCGTTTGCCTTGTTCGGGTAGAAGGTAGACTCAGTAGTCGCTTCTGTATATATTTATTGACTGAGATAGCAAGGTAAATATCTGCCTAGCCGAGGTCCTTCTACTCTGAGTCTGTGAGGATAACTGAGGCTGCTGGGAGCATGCTTGATGCTCCTCTGTCTGGCATGACGTCAGAGGCCTACTTGCCTGTGATTGGTTACATTTCAACTGACAGAATTTGAGTATAACATGTGTGTGTGTGTGTGTGTGTGTGTGTGTGGGTGTGTGTGTGTGTGTGTGTGTGTGTGTGTGTGTGTGTGTGTGTGTGTGTGTGTGTGTGTGTGTGTGTGTGGGTGGTGTGTGTGTGTGTGTGGTGTGTGTGTGGGTGGTGTGTGTGTGTGTGTGTGTGGGTGGTGTGTGTGTGTGTGTGTGTGTGTGTGTGTGTGTGTGTGTGTGTGTGTGTGTGTGGGTGTGTGTGTGTGTGTGTGTGTGTGTGTGTGTGTGGGTGGTGTGTGTGTGGTGTGTGTGTGTGTGTGTGTGTGTGTGTGTGTGTGTGTGTGTGTGTGTGTGTGTGTGGTGTGTGTGTGTGTGTGTGGGTGTGTGTGTGTGTGTGTGTGTGTGTGTGTGGGTGTGTGTGTGTGTGTGTGTGTGTGTGTGTGTGTGGGTGGTGTGTGTGTGTGTGTGGTGTGTGTGTGTGTGTGTGTGTGTGTGTGTGTGTGTGTGTGTGTGTGTGTGTGGGTGTGTGTGGGTGGTGTGTGTGTGTGTGTGTGTGTGGGTGTGTGGGTGTGTGTGGGTGGTGTGTGTGTGTGTGTGTGTGTGTGTGTGTGTGTGTGTGTGTGTGTGTGTGTGTGTGTGGGTGGTGTGTGTGTGTGTGTGTGTGTGTGTGTGGGTGGTGTGTGTGTGTGTGTGTGTGTGGGTATGTGGGTGGTGTGTGTGTGTGTGGGTGGGTGGGTGGGTGGGTGGGTGTGTGTGTGTGTGTGTGTGTGTGTGTGTGTGTGTGTGTGGGTGGTGTGGGTGTGGGTGTGGGTGTGTGTGTGGGTGTGTGTGTGTGTGTGTGTGTGTGTGTGGTGTGTGTGTGTGTGTGTGTGTGTGTGTGTGTGTGTGTGTGTGTGTGTGTGTGTGTGTGGGTGGTGTGTGTGTGGGTGGTGTGTGTGTGGGTGTGTGTGGGTGTGTGTGTGTGTGTGGGTGGTGTGTGTGTGTGTGTACTCACCTAGTTGTACTCACCTAGTTGTGTTTGCGGGGGTTGAGCTCTGGCTCTTTGGTCCCGCCTCTCAACCGTCAATCAACAGGTGTACAGATTCCTGAGCCTATCGGGCTCTGTCATATCTACACTTGAAACTGTGTATGGAGTGAGCCTCCACCACATCACCCCTTAATGCATTCCATTTGTCAACCACTCTGACACTAAAAAAGTTCTTTCTAATATCTCTGTGGCTCATTTGGGCACTCAGTTTCCACCTGTGTCCCCTTGTGCGTGTGCTCCTTGTGTTAAATAGACTGTCTTTATCTACCCTATCAATCCCCTTCAGAATCTTGAATGTGGTGATCATGTCCCCCCTAACTCTTCTGTCTTCCAGCGAAGTGAGGTTTAATTCCCGTAGTCTCTCCTCGTAGCTCATACCTCTCAGCTCGGGTACTAGTCTGGTGGCAAACCTTTGAACCTTTTCCAGTTTTGTCTTATCCTTGACTAGATATGGACTCCATGCTGGGGCTGCATACTCCAGGATTGGCCTGACATATGTGGTATACAAAGTTCTGAATGATTCTTTACACAAGTTTCTGAATGCCGTTCGTATGTTGGCCAGCCTGGCATATGCCGCTGATGTTATCCGCTTGATATGTGCTGCAGGAGACAGGTCTGGCGTGATATCAACCCCCAAGTCTTTTTCCTTCTCTGACTCCTGAAGAATTTCCTCTCCCAGATGATACCTTGTATCTGGCCTCCTGCTCCCGACACCTATCTTCATTACATTACATTTGGTTGGGTTAAACTCTAACAACCATTTGTTCGACCATTCCTTCAGCTTGTCTAGGTCTTCTTGAAGCCTCAAACAGTCCTCTTCTGTTTTAATCCTTCTCGTAATTTTAGCATCGTCCGCAAACATTGAGAGAAATGAATCGATACCCTCCGGGAGATCATTTACATATATCAGAAACAAGATAGGACCGAGTACAGAGCCCTGTGGGACTCCACTGGTGACTTCACGCCAATCGGAGGTCTCACCCCTCACCGTAACTCTCTGCTTCCTATTGCTTAGATACTCCCTTATCCACTGGAGCACCTTACCAGCTACACCTGCCTGTCTCTCCAGCTTATGTACCAGCCTTTTATGCGGTACTGTGTCAAAGGCTTTCCGACAATCCAAGAAAATGCAGTCCGCCCAGCCCTCTCTTTCTTGCTTAATCTGTGTCACCTGATCGTAGAATTCTATCAAGCCTGTAAGGCAAGATTTACCCTCCCTGAATCCATGTTGGCGATTTGTCACGAAGTCCCTTCTCTCCAGATGTGTTACCAGGTTTTTTCTCACGATCTTCTCCATCACCTTGCATGGTATACAAGTCAAGGACACTGGCCTGTAGTTCAGTGCCTCTTGTCTGTCGCCCTTTTAGTATATTGGGACCACATTCGCCGTCTTCCATATTTCTGGTAGGTCTCCCGTCTCTAGTGATTTACTATACACTATGGAGAGTGGCAAGCAAAGTGCCTCTGCACACTCTTTCAGTACCCATGGTGAGATCCCATCTGGACCAACCGCCTTTCTAACATCCAGATCCAGCAGGTGTCTCTTGACCTCCTCTCTCGTAATTTCGAACTGTGTGTGTGTGTGTGTGTGTGTGTGTGTGTGTGTGTGTGTGTGTGTGTGTGTGTGTGTGGGTGGTGTGTGTGTGTGTGTGTGTGTGGTGTGTGTGTGTGTGTGTGGGTGTGTGGGTGTGTGTGTGTGTGGGGTGTGTGTGGGGTGTGTGTGTGTGTGTGGGTGTGGGTGTGTGTGTGTGTGTGTGTGTGTGTGTGTGTGTGTGTGTGTGTGTGTGTGTGTGTGGGGGGGGGGTGTGTGTGTGTGTGTGTGTGGGTGGTGTGTGTGTGTGTGTGTGGGTGTGTGTGTGTGTGGGGGGGTGTGTGTGTGTGTGTGTGTGTGTGTGTGTGTGTGTGTGTGGGTGTGTGTGTGTGTGGGTGGTGTGTGTGTGTGTGTGTGTGGGTGGTGTGTGTGTGTGTGTGTGGGGGGGGGGTGTGTGGTGTGTGTGTGTGTGTGTGTGTGTGTGTGTGTGTGTGGGTGGGTGGGTGTGTGTGTGTGTGTGTGTGTGTGTGTGGTGTGTGTGTGTGTGTGTGTGGGGGGGGTGTGTGTGTGGTGTGTGTGTGGGTGTGTGTGTGTGTGTGTGTGTGTGTATTCACCTAGTTGTGTTTGCGGGGGTTGAGCTTTGCTCTTTCGGCCCGCCTCTCAACTGTCAATCAACTGTTTACTAACTACTTTTTTTCACACCTCACACACACACACACACCCACCCACCCCAGGAAGCAGCCCGTGACATGTGACTAACTCCCAGGTACCTATTTACTGCTAGGTAACAGTGTGTGTGTGTGTGTGTGTGTGTGTGTGTGTGTGTGTGTGTGTGTGTGTGTGTGTGTGTGTGTGTGTGTGTGTGTGTGTGTGTGTGTGTGTGTGGGGCCTCAGGGGGTTGACCTAGCCATAGTGGGCGCCACCTACCGATCCTACCGTAGAAATGTGGCGGCCAAAGAGAATTGGTCATTACCTGGTTGTTGTATGGTAATGATTGTGGCCATTACCGTGCCCCCCCCCCCCCACCACCAGGGCTCTGGTCACCCACCCAGGCGGTGACCTGACCCTCCACTACCTCTTGTCGACTGCTTCACACCACCATTTTGTCTTTACTTCAAAAGTTGACGTCTCTTGTGTTTATAGAATAGTTCCACAAGAGTACTTATTGCTTTCCTACTCCTTAATGGGGTGGTTGAGACGTCCTCCCGTGTCTCCAGCTCTCTTAAGGAATTAATTACTTGGGTTTATTTTGCTCCATATAAGTGAGGTTATCTGAAATGTTAGGTCGTGTCCTTAGCGTTGTTCTCAAGATACATGGTATGGTTATCTTGAGATGATTTCGGGGCTTTTAGTGTCCCCGCGGCCCGGTCCTCGACCAGGCCTCCACCCCCAGGAAGCAGCCCGTGACAGCTGACTAAAACCCAGGTGCCTATTTTACTGCTAGGTAACAGGGGCATAGGGTGAAAGAAACTCTGCCTATTGTTTCTCGCCGGTGCCCGGGATCGACCCCGGGACCACAGGATCACAAGTCCAGCGTGCTGTCCGCACGGCCGACTGGCTCCCTTTTGGTTCGACTGGAATTGTGTGTGGTTCCTACGGGTTCGACTACACCGTTCTTTTGATTTGTCATTAGGACAGGTCTCTGTCTCTTTGTCTGTCTGTGCCTCTCTCTCTTTGTCGGCTGTGTGGTTCGTTCGTTGGTGGGTGTGTTATGTGGTGGCGTAGGTGGTCCGCGGGGCGGCCCTCACTGGGAGGTGCGGCCCGCGCCTGGTGCCTCACTCCCCGGGAGCATCACTCCTGTTGACACAGTAAATGAACCCGTGTCAGGATAAACACCACTGGTGAAGGTGCCAGTGTTAGGACACCTCACCCCTCCCACTCTCACCTCTCCCACTCCTCCCACTCGCCTCTGTGTTTCTTACTGCAGAAATACACACTCTGGCTCCCTATGACGGAGTCCTGCTCGAGTAAACACCAGCATGACACTCTTTTTTTCTCTCTCTCCCTCCACTCTAATTATTCTTCACACGTTTAGGAGCCTTGGTGTGTGTGTGTGTGTGTGTGTGTGTGTGTGTGTGTGTGTGTGTGTGTGTGTGTGTGTGTGTGTGTGTGTGTGTGTGTGTGTGTGTGTTTATAACTTGTAGGGTAAATTGTCTCTCTGAGAATGTTGACTGGTAAGTGTGGGTAATTTGGTAACTGTTGACCCTGAACATATATAGACTATGTGTGGTAGTGTGTCTAGTTATTAGTTACAGGGACGGTTAGTTACATTAGGTACACTGGTGATTGAGCGATGCTTTCTTGCCGAGCCACTAACACCACAGTGTTTCAGACAGGTCCTTAAGGTAACCAATGACTGGTGTAATATGGACATTGTAATAGAATTTAAGTTCATTATAAAGTTGATAGAATAAATTATACTGATGAAGTTACATTTCTTTAGTGAGAGAGAGTGTGGGTAGCACAAGCTACCGAGTTAGCAGCACAGGCTGGGTTTACTGTCAAGTTGAAAGTTGGTGCTTTTTGGTCCTATTTTGAATAAAGTATATATGTGATAGTGTTACAAACTTGCAGGTATCTCATACCATTTGATCTGAAATCACCAAGAGGGCATCCCCCAATGCCCTCAGTAGAGTTATCTTGAGAGGATTTCGGGGCTTTTAGTGTCCCCGCGGCCAAGTCCTCAAAAAAGGCCTCCACCCCCAGGAAGCAGCCCGTGACAGCTGACTAACACCCAGGTACCTATTTTACTGCTAGGTAACAGGGGCATAGGGTGAAAGAAACTCTGCCCATTGTTTCTCGCCGGTGATCGGGATCGAACCCGGGACCACAGGATCACAAGTCCAGCGTGCTGTCCGCTCGGCCGACCGGCTCCCAATGGTCACTGTACCCATTCATTACCTGTAGTTAAGTCATAAATAACGATATCCCCGCATATTTCTGGCATTTACCAAGTGTTAATGGTGCAGCCGTTGTAATAAATGGACATTTACTTCTCACATTTACACAAATCATTGCTCCCGCTGTTAGTGCTGAAATTGAAATAAGTTTATTGAGGTAAAATCCACACAAAGGGATGAGGTAGCTCAAGCTATTCTCACCCCGTTCAGTACATCGTGTTAATACATACATAGACACACATCACAAACAATAAACATATTACCAAACATTCTGAGAGATAAACATCTACATTTCCCTCTGGTTGTGCTTTTCCCGGCCTTCGAGTGATCTATTAAACGTAGCTTCTTAAAGTCGTGTGGGTTGTGACAAGAGGGTTAGGATGTCCAGGATTATTTCCTCTTGGTGAGTGATATGTGCAGCTGTGCTTCAGCCTACAGTTTAGACCTATTGTCTTATGACCCTCTATCCTGCGTGACAGTGAATACCACCATTATCCTCACTTTAATAAGACTATCAAAATCCTCAGATTAGGCAAAATTGTAATTAATTTTGTCAATAAAGATGTTAATTTAATTAATAATAATAATGAGCTTTACTGCCTCGCTGAGGACACAAAGTCCCTCACTTGCGGCAAGTGACATTAGTCCTCCAGAGATTTGCACTTAGCCTTTTAATCTTCATATGTAAGTTGCAACTTAAGTGATCCTTATTGGAGGTCACAAGTGAAGTATTAAGTGCTCCAGCTCATTACTCACAAATGTGTTCTTGTGAAAGTATAATGGAATATTGTCCTTATAAGACTAATGTACCACGAACTGTTAATGGGCAGTGACTAGTGTGTGAGGTTAGTGTACTTAACGTGGTGTTTGGTGGGTGTTAACTAGTGTTTGGTAGTGTGGCTGTAGTGCGCCAGGTCATGCTTCACTTGTTGACTTTCTCATTTAGCACTTGAGAACACTGATGTTGTTAAGTGTGTGTAGACTAACAGCAATACTGTAGGTGTTAGTGTTAGCGAAGGTGGTGATGAATGGCATCTATCGCTGTGGCTGAGCCAGCAAATTTACATATCTTGGTGTTCAATCCTGTGTTGAAATGATATGATGGCACCAGGTGCCACCTGCTCCATCAGCACCAGGTGCCACCAGCTCCACCAGCACCAGGTGCCACCTGCTCCATCAGCACCAGGTGCCACCAGCTCCACCAGCACCAGGTGCCACCAGCTCCACCAGCACCAGGTGCCACCAGCTCCACCAGCACCAGGTGCCACCAGCTCCACCAGCACCAGGTGCCACCAGCTCCACCAGCACCAGGTGCCACCAGCTCCACCAGCACCAGGTGCCACCAGCTCCACCAGCACCAGGTGCCAGGACACAGCCCTGAGAGGCTCCAGCCCTGAGAGGCTCCAGCACCAGGTGCCACTGGGACTAAACACCATTTATGCCAACATTGCTACACTCCAACAACTTAGCCTAGCCCTCCCCACTCAGCCATCACCAAGTGGGTCTAACACCCTAACAAGGCTCTCGTGAGTCTCCTGGAGCATCAGGACAGTTCGTGGCTGACAGTCTCTACTGACCAGTTACACACCCTTGTGGCAGAGGTGTGTAGGGCCTGTGTTTCATGTTACAGTTTTTGCCAAGCTGAGGCCTCGGTTCTGAGAGGTTTACGACCCGTCTTGATGACCCGCCAGAGTTCGCAGAGAAGCTCGTCTTAAGATGTACAAGATAAGTGGTCTTAATGTTCTCTCAGGTGTACTAGTGAGCATTTCCCCCCCGCGGTAATCAGGCTGGGAGCCGATGGGTTGCCTTGTGTGGCGCCTGACAGCTGGGTGGACAGCGTTTCGGATTCGTAGTCCTGAGGTTCCGGGTTCGATCCCCGGTGGAGGCGGAGAGAAGTGGGTAAAATGTTTTTTTCACCGTGCCCCTGTTCACCTTGCAGTAAATAGGTACCAGGGAGTTAGACAGCTGCTACGGGCTGCTTCCTGGGGGTGCGTAACAAAAAGGAGGCCTGGTCGAGGACCGGGCCGCGGGGACGCCAAGTCCCGAAATCATCTCAAGATATAACCTGGCTGTGTAGGGGTGGTGGTGGTGGATGGTTGTGGTGGTGGGGGTGGTGACTGTGGTGGTGGGGGGTGGTTGTGGTGGTGGTTGTGGTGGTGGGGGGTGGTTGTGGTGGTGGGGGTGGTTGTGGGGGTGATTGTGGTGGTGACTGTGGTGGTGGTTGTGACTGTGGTGGTGGGGGGTGGTTGTGACTGTGGTGGTAACTGTGGTGGTGGGGGGGGGGGGGTTGTGGTGGTGGTGGTGGTGGTGGTTGTGACTGTGGTGGTGGGGGGTGGTTGTGACTGTGGTGGTGGGGGGGTTGTGGTGGTGACTGGTGGTGGGGGGTGGTGGTGGTGGTGACTGTGGTGGTGGGGGTTGGTTGTGGTGGTGACTGTGGTGGTGGGGGGGGTGGTTGTGGTGGTGACTGTGGTGGTGGGGGGGGGGGGGTGGTTGTGGTGGTGACTGTGGTGGTGGGGGGTGGTTGTGGTGGTGACTGTGGTGGTGGGGGGGGGGTGGTTGTGGTTGTGGTGGTGACTGTGGTGGTGGGGGGGGGTGGTTGTGGTTGTGGTGGTGACTGTGGTGGTGGGGGGTGGTTGTGGTGGTGACTGTGGTGGTGGGGGTGGTTGTGGTGGTGGTGGGGGGTGGTTGTGGTGGTGACTGTGGTGGTGGGGGGTGGTTGTGGTGGTGGTGGGGGGTGGTTGTGGTGGTGACTGTGGTGGTGGGGGGGTGGTTGTGGTGGTGACTGTGGTGGTGGGGGGTGGTTGTGGTGGTGGGGGGTGGTTGTGGTGGTGACTGTGGTGGTGGGGGTGGTTGTGGTGGTGGGGGGTGGTTGTGGTGGTGACTGTGGTGGTGGGGGTGGTTGTGGTGGTGACTGTGGTGGTGGGGGTGGTTGTGGTGGTGGGGGGTGGTTGTGGTGGTGACTGTGGTGGTGGGGGGTGGTTGTGGTGGTGACTGTGGTGGTGGGGGTGGTGGTGGGGGTGGTTGTGGTGGTGACTGTGGTGGTGGGGGGTGGTTGTGGTGGTGGGGGGTGGTTGTGGTGGTGACTGTGGTGGTGGGGGGTGGTTGTGGTGGTGGGGGGTGGTTGTGGTGGTGACTGTGGTGGTGGGGGTGGTTGTGGTGGTGACTGTGGTGGTGGGGGTGGTTGTGGTGGTGACTGTGGTGGTGGGGGGTGGTGGTGGGGGGTGGTTGTGGTGGTGACTGTGGTGGTGGGGGTGGTTGTGGTGGTGACTGTGGTGGTGGGGGGTGGGGGTGGTGGTGACTGTGGTGGTGGTGGGGGTGGTTGTGGTGGTGACTGTGGTGGTGGGGGGTGGTTGTGGTGGTGACTGTGGTGGTGGGGGGTGGGGGTGGTGGTGACTGTGGTGGTGGTGGGGGTGGTTGTGGTGGTGATAGGGTCTGGAGATTCACACCTGGGCCCCCACCGCACCTCAACCGTCAACTTTTTGTCATAGTAGCATTCCATTGTTTGAGTGTGGTGACGGGCTCGTCACCCTGGCCCGGCCCAGACGGGCTCCCCCGCTGCTGCCTCTACTGCTGCTGCCTCTACTGTTGCTGCTGCTGCTGCCTCTACTGTTGCTGCCTCTGCTGCTGCTCCCTCTACTGTTGCTACTGCTGCCTCTGCTGCTGCTGCCTCTACTGTTGCTGCTGCTGCTGCCTCTACTGTTGCTGCCTCTGCTGCTGCTGCCTCTACTGTTGCTACTGCTGCCTCTGCTGCTGCTGCCTCTACTGTTGCTACTGCTGCCTCTGCTGCCCCTACTGCTGCCTCTGCTGCCCCTACTGCTGCTCTGAGTCTCTGGCTGGATAAAAGTGTACATCAGCGGAACATGAAGGAATCCATATCGTAAATGACCACTTGGACTAGTGCTTGGGAGAGCAATACATTGTTGAGAACATTCGCCAGATATTATAGTGATAACACGGAGCTACAGTGGTTTTTTTTTTTTTTTTTTTTTTTTTTTTTTTTTTATTATTTTCTACCACAGACGTGGCCACACATTTACAATGCTAACCAGCATATATACATTTTCTTCTGTAACTTAGTGAGAGAGAAGGAAGGAGAGACATCTTTTTTTCCCACTTTTTTCCCCAACACCCTGAGGGCCCACAAGGAGAGCAGTCATGCCCCAACACCCTGAGGGCCCACAAGGAGACCAGTCATGCCCCAACACCCTGAGGGCCCACAAGGAGACCATGCCCCAACACCCTGAGGGCCCACAAGGAGACCAGTCATGCCCCAACACCCTGAGGGCCCACAAGGAGAGCAGTGATGCCCCAACACCCAGAGCGCTTCAGGTAAACAACGCGATGCACTTGCTGAAAAATGGCATTAAAAAAGCCTAAGATAAAATATACAGAAAACAGAACGACAATTTTGTGAAGTGAAGATCACTGTAGAAATGTTATCCAGTGAGGGAAGTGATCAAGTTCATGTGGACTCTTGTATTGGAGTGTGTGTGTGGAGGTGTCCAGCAGGTGGATGGGTGCCCGCGGTCTTACACGAGACCATATTGAATACTTCATCCTCAAGATCCTACTATAAGTTACCTGTATGGTCAGGCAACAGCACCGTGACCACGTAACTCAGGACAGAAGGGTTTTAAGACCCTATAAATTTGCACGCTGATTCAGTGTAGTTATTATTGCTGCTGCTGCCTGTTATCGCTGCTGCTGCCTGTTATCGCTGCTGCTACAGCCTGTTATCGCTGCTGCTACAGCCTGTTATCGCTGCTGCTGCTACAGCCTGTTATCGCTGCTGCTGCTACAGCCTGTTATCGCTGCTGCTGCTACAGCCTGTTATCGCTGCTGCTGCTGCTGCTTGTTATCGCTGCTGCTGCTGCTGCTGCTACAGCCTGTTATCGCTGCTGCTGCTACAGCCTGTTATCGCTGCTGCTGCTACAGCCTGTTATCGCTGCTGCTGCTACAGCCTGTTATCGCTGCTGCTGCTACAGCCTGTTATCGCTGCTGCTGCTGCCTGTTATCGCTGCTGCTGCTGCTGCCTGTTATCGCTGCTGCTGCTGCCTGTTATCGCTGCTGCTGCTGCTGCATGCATCTGTGTTGCGGCTGGTGGTACCTACTGCTACTGTTTATATTGTCTCCCCGTCACGAAGACTGTACTGACGAGGCCCGTCACTTCCAGAGGTCCGTTGGGGGTAGTTTAGAGAAGGTCTGCTCACACGTCAGGGAGGTGGTGATAACAAGGTGGTGGTGATGGCTTGGTGCCAGCCCTGTGTGGCCGCGCACGATGACGGAGCCTGCTCCCGGGTCTGCCACTCCGGGGGCAACGAGCCGTCGCTGACTCAGTCGCCTGGTCTGCAGCGAGGACTGGAAGGTTGGTGGGTGTAGGGGTGCCTCGGGCAGCCTCGGGCAGCCTCGGGCAGCCTCGGGCAGCCTCGTGCTCTGCTCTAACATTACCGCCAACTTGTGCGTCTCTTCTCAGCCCAGGGGATGACTTGCCTACCACCTCCCCGGAGGGAGACCTGCTAGAGGGAGCCGGTCGGCCGAGCGGACAGCACGCTGGACTTGTGATCCTGTGGTCCCGGGTTCGATCCCGGGCGCCAGCGAGAAACAATGGGCAGAGTTTCTTTCACCCTATGCCTCTGTTACCTAGCAGTAAAATAGGTACCTGGGTGTTAGTCAGCTGTCACGGGCTGCTTCCTGGGGGTGGAGGCCTGGTCGAGGACCGGGCCGCGGGGACACTAAAGCCCCGAAATCATCTCAAGATAACCTGAAGATGGTACGAGGCTCTTTACTTAGAACTCTTAGTTGTATTAATACGACTATCATTTTAGATGATTTACCGTAATCAACCTTCTTTAATATTCTCTTGGTGCTGTAGAGGAGTTTACATAGTATGTTTGATGACCTTTATCGTAGTGACCACTTGCCAATTATGTGTTGTAGAGCGGGAGACCCGGTCCACCACCTCCACCACCTGGCGGCACCATACACCTGATTACCCTCATGTTTTGACTGTGGCAAAGTTGCCTCTCCAGTCGGGGTCGACCCCATTGCTCCCACTAAAAGTTGGGCGGCTCCTATGGCGACCTTATGCACTAATGTTGGGAACAGTTTCAAAACAAATTCCTATTCGCCAGAGTTCGGCAGTAGTCGCGCCCCGAAAAAGTCGACGACGTCATGGAATTTATTAGTCGAGGCCCAATCGGCGGCCGCATTTCCGGATGTTGCCATAAGTAAGGTTGCCACACAGGAATATATGTTCCCATTTATTATCGGTATTTCTCATTCTTGAAGTGGAATGATACTGGGTTGACCCAAGCCCCATTTAGTATCTGTATATATACGTTAGATGTGGGTATCCAGCGGTGCCCGGATCTAGCCCCCCCCCTTCTGTTTACACATTGTCTCTCTCTCTCAAAAACTTAAACCAAATTAATTCATGTTCATTATTTTTAAGTACACCATGAAAATGAGGCGCGGACAGACGGCGGGAGTGAGTATAAAACAGAAAATACAACCCACGATATTATTTAAGACTTCACGAAAATTGTAGGCGAGAGGTGCTGCTGTTCATCCGATATTTGTTAATTAAAATATGGCACTTAACCCTGGAAACACAAACCGAAACTGTCTCTATTTTCCGCTTGTTACAACTTGTAATAAAGTTGTTACATCTTGGCTTAACGTGTTTATGACGTATTAGAACGTTGTTACAACTTGCTATATTGGTTGTTATAACTGGTTAGGTGTTAAAACTTGTTCGAACGTTGTACCAACGTCGTAGTCTCGGTGTGTGTTTGGCGGGTTGGGCCGGCCCTGTTTGGCCTGACACTCAACTAATCCACCCGTATATTTAAAGTTAAATGTAGGCCGCAAGTCCCTGGCCTTAGACTTTGGATATTGTCTTATAAGAAAGTTTGGCAGTTAGTAATAATGGTAAACAAAATAGAAGAACTGGCAGAGTAGAGTAATGGTCGGGCTTAAGGTATTACCAGCATGATGGGAGGCCATTGTTGACCCGTGCACGCTCAGTGTGGTGACCCGTGCACGCTCAGTGTGGTGACCCGGGGAGCCGGTCGGCCGAGCGGACAGCACGCTGGACTTGTGATCCTGTCGTCCCGGGTTTGATCCCGGGCGCCGGCGAGAAACAATGGGCAGAGTTTCTTTCACCCTATGCCCCTGTTACCTAGCCGTAAAATAGGTACCTGGGTGTTAGTCAGCTGTCACGGGCTGCTTCCTGGGGGTGGAGGCCTGGTCGAGGACCGGGCCGCGGGGACACTAAAGCCCCGAAATCATCTCAAGATAACCAAGATAACCCGTAGGTCAGTCATCCACGGTCACGACAATTCATCATCATCATAGAAAAACATTTAAGTTACAAAAAATATTGGTTTATCTTATCAGTGATATTTGAAAAATTATAAAAGTTTCGTTTTCAAATATTTGATTGTAAAGGGGTACCACCTCTGGTGCAAGTGTAGGGACCCATAGCCTCGGAGAAGAAAATAAAGAGTACTCAGAGAAGACCGTGTGGATCCTCACTGAACACTTTGATATGTTCTTCTCCTACCACCCCTATTCTTTGGGTAATGTTTATTTTATTGAATGTTTTTTGCGTCAGTTGTGTTATTTCAGGTGATCGTCCTAAACTGCAGGTACTTGTAGTAATCATGTGGTTGAGCGTACATATAATCATGTGGTTGAGCGTACATATAATCATGTGGTTGAGCGTACATATAATCATGTGGTTGAGCGTACATATAATCATGTGGTTGAGCGTACATATAATCATGTGGTTGAGTGTACATATAATCATGTGGTTGAGCGTACATATAATCATGTGGTTGAGCGTACATATAATCATGTGGTTGAGCGTACATATAATCATGTGGTTGAGCGTACATATAATCATGTGGTTGAGTGTACATATAATCATGTGGTTGAGTGTACATATAATCATGTGGTTGAGCGTACATATAATCATGTGGTTGAGTGTACATATAATCATGTGGTTGAGCGTACATATAATCATGTGGTTGAGCGTACATATAATCATGTGGTTGAGCGTACATATAATCATGTGGTTGAGTGTACATATAATCATGTGGTTGAGCGTACATATTATCATGTGGTTGAGTGTACATATAATCATGTGGTTGAGCGTACATATAATCATGTGGTTGAGCGTACATATAATCATGTGGTTGAGCGTACATATAATCATGTGGTTGAGTGTACATATAATCATGTGGTTGAGCGTACATATAATCATGTGGTTGAGCGTACATATAATCATGTGGTTGAGTGTACATATAATCATGTGGTTGAGCGTACATATAATCATGTGGTTGAGTGTACATATAATCATGTGGTTGAGCGTACATATAATCATGTGGTTGAGCGTACATATAATCATGTGGTTGAGCGTACATATAATCATGTGGTTGAGTGTACATATAATCATGTGGTTGAGCGTACATATAATCATGTGGTTGAGTGTACATATAATCATGTGGTTGAGCGTACATATAATCATGTGGTTGAGCGTACATATAATCATGTGGTTGAGTGTACATATAATCATGTGGTTGAGTGTACATATAATCATGTGGTTGAGCGTACATATAATCATGTGGTTGAGCGTACATATAATCATGTGGTTGAGCGTACATATAATCATGTGGTTGAGCGTACATATAATCATGTGGTTGAGTGTACATATAATCATGTGGTTGAGTGTACATATATGGATGTGGTGACCAGTAGAACAGATTTTCATATTGGACTGGGAAAGTTTTTTCTATGTTGCTAATGAAACGTAACCTAATCATTCTAGGCCTAATACCCGCTGAGGCCTAATATGGTACTTGTATGTGCTATATTAGGCCTAAGCATATTTAAGTTTGGCTTTTAGCCTTTTTTTCTAACTTTATAACGTGACTAGTACACAATATAATTTTCATTTTGTCCATATTTGTCTCATCGTTCACTTAGTTCCAAAAGTACTCGTCAGGCGGATGGGTTGAGTGATTTATATATACCCAAATGTACTGTTGACCAGACCACACACACTAGTAAGTGAAGAGACGACGACGTTTCGGTCCGTCCTGGACCATTCTCAAGTCTATTGTGAGAATGGTCCAGGACGGACCGAAAAGTCATCGTTTCTTCACTTTCTAGTGTGTGGTCTGGTCAGCATATTTCAGCCACGTTATTGTGACTCCTCGTCTGCATCCTAATGTACTGTTCTGTAAGTGTTATATTGCTGTTATTGCTCCTGTTTGTTACTTGCAACACTACCGTATGTTTCTACCGCTCTTGATATAGCGCTGCTACTGATGTTAGGATGCTGCTACTGATGTTAGGATGCTGCTACTGATGTTAGGATGCTGCTACTGATGTTAGGATGCTGCTACTGACGGTAACTGCTGCATCGCTGCTACCACTTGTTCGTGTTTCTACCGCTGCTTCCTCTACCGTTGCTGTTTGTTTCCCCCCCATGGACAGCGCCTTGACGTGGCGGGGGGGCTTGAGTTACTCTGATAACCCCAAGGTCAGTGGAGCGTGGCTGGTGCCGCCCCTCTTCTGGCCGAGGGCGAGGAGTCAGACCAAGCTGTCCACTGCGGCTTCATGCCGCCCTCCTCTTTGCCCTCAATGGCGACTCCCAGTGCTCTAGTGTACTCTAGAGTCTGCGGCTCCTTGTCAGGGGCAACACTGATCCTTGGTGAGGTTAGGGGGGCAAGATGGGAACCTCAGAGAGACCCGGATGGGTCAATCGGGTTGAGCACTGATTGGTCGCCTTGGGTGCCAGCAGGGGCTCGCTGGGGCGCTGTACCGTCACTTCGACTAGGCGGGTTCTTCCACCAAGACTGATGGTGGGTAACACACTACTACCACCACACGACCACCACCTCCCACCACTATACCACTACTACCACAACTGGAGTCTAGTAACTGAGTGGACAGCGTGCAGGACTCGTAGTTCTGTGCCCCGGGTTCGATTCCCGGACCAGGATGAAACAAGTGGGCAAAGTTTCTTTTACCCTGAATGTCCGTTACCTAGTAAATAGGTACATGGGAGTTAGAGTCAGGTGTTACGGAGCTGCTTCCGTGTGTGTGTGTGTGTGTGTGTGTGTGTGTGTGTGTGTGTGTGTGTGTGTGTGTGTGCGTGTGTGTGTGTGTGTGTGTGTGTGTGGAAAAAACAGTTAATTAGTAGTTAGTAACAGTTGACAGTTCATAGGCGGGCCGAAAGAGCAAAGCTCAACCCCCGCAAGCACAACTAGGTGAATACAACCACCACCACCACACCATAACCCCCACCACCACCACACCACACAACCAGGTGAGAGATGAAAGCTGAGATTGTGTCTGGCCTGACCTGGCCTCGTGGCGCACGTTAGGAGTTAAGTGGAGTTAAGCGCTCCACTTACTGGTGGTGTTGGAGGGTGACCCCGCCTACTGGTGGTGTTGGAGGGTGACCCCGCCTACTGGTGGTGTTGGAGGGTGACCCCGCCTACTGGTGGTGTTGGAGGGTGACCCCGCCTACTGGTGGTGTTGGAGGGTGACCCCGCCTACTGGTGGTGTTGGAGGGTGACCCCGCCTACTGGTGGTGTTGGAGGGTGACCCCGCCTACTGGTGGTGTTGGAGGGTGACCCCGCCTCACACCCCTACGCCAGGCCCTGGCAACCTGGAATGGGGAGTGGAGCACCTAACTGATCAGATCAGGTGATGTGCACCCTTATGATGGCCAATCAGATGGATAGCTACCCCCCCCCCATCTCCTTTATATATGAAAAAGGGTAAGAGAAAAGCTCAAACCAGAGACTTGCACAGACTTTGTGCTCGTAGAAGATTGGTGGAAATGTAAACTTGTAACTTGTAATATGACAGTCCGTCCTCCTAAGGTTTCCAAACGTCAAGAAAACAGTCAATTTAAAATGTTGTCTCCTAACCTACCAGGAGACATAAAACAGAAAAGGAGACAGTACGTCCCTTTCGCAAGCTACTTCCATTTTCTAGTACAATGTTTGGCCTTATGTAACGCATACGAGCGAAATGCGACGTTCTTTGTAAGAGGACAGGTTGAGTGTGGAGACTCCCGGGTGTGGAGGCGACGGGCAGCATAAGGTATCTGGGTAGCGATAAGAAGAGCATCAAGTAGCGTGTCGAGGGATACGATCCTCAGGGGAATAAACTGAACATCAAACACAGGTAACTCTGAGCAGACTTCCTGGCAGCTCCCCGACACTACTGCCTCACCCCAGGTTGGTGTAGAGTCCCACGGAAACAATTATATTCTGGATCTGGTCATAAACAAAGGGACAATATGTAAATAGTCAACGAACTGAGTAATTATGATCATAGACAACTTAGATTTTGGTATCAACAGAAAAAGCTGCACCAAAGATAACATATCAGATGTCGAGGTTCTGGAAATATGAGACGAAGAGCATTAAGCCAGGACCACACAAGCGTACCCAGGCGTGCAAGTCGGCACGGCCTTCACAAATAGGCAAATTTAGATTAAAAAATGATGACCACGTAATGTTATTGTTAAGAGTAGTGTTATCAGACACTAAGGGGAAGCCTCGCCTGAAGTATCACTGCCATCAACAAAAACAAAAAGTCAAGCAAGAAATAAAAATGTAAACGCTTACGAAGCTAAAATAGCCAGATACTAAAGTGAATCCTTAAGGAATTTTCATATTACAAAAAGAGTGTAGCGGAAACTGGAGAGGACAGCGCCGCTGAGAACATTCTCTGGACGGACAGTAGCGCCGAGAAGGGAATCAACAGTTTACTAAACCACTGTGTCATAGGGAAACCTCTGAAACATTCACAGCACGGAATGAGTGTACCAACACCATGATGAAACACTGCAGCCTATACCATACCTACTAACACACTACAGTGCCCGCCACCAGTGACAAGTTAAATGATTAAATTCAGTTTAAAAGTTATGAAATGTAAATTCTTTATCCGGAGAAAAGAGAGCGATGCTGTATATCACATCAGTAATATTCTTAGGTAGATTGAATTGCGAAGGCTTATATATTATAATAATAATCTTCGGCAAGAGGTTGAGGAATGGGAGCAGTCGGTAATATCCCCCATCACTGGTGAGGCTGGGCATGAGTAGCCTAGTCCCCGCGCCCACTCCTTACACTCCTGGCAGGAAATAAAAAGAATGTCATGGTTAATACTCGATTTTGGGGACTTTTAGGCACTCGCTGCATAAATTTCGTTTTCAAAGGCCTATAGGGAAGTACTGGTTTGGATATAAGGATGCAGCCCAATGGAACAGGCTGTGGGCTGGCATTGTTAACAGGTTTCAATTATAGATTGGACATGTCTGTATGAGAGAGGGGTGATTTAGATGAGGCTTGCCTCGTATGAGTCAACAGGCCTGCTGCCGTGTTCCTTAATTATTATGTCCTTAGGAATGACTATGTTGGTCTGTCTTGGTGAAGCACTAAGATGAAGGAACGCTGTGACCTACTCGTGTGTAAACACCTTCACTGTCCCACAGGACGAGTGCTGCACAACAATCATAAAGGACCAAGGTAAGATCACAGTAAACAATGCCACTATGACTGGCACCATTGTAATTGTTCATTACCCCAGGTTATGTACTTGTGCCACATCTTGGTAACACGGTGTGGGTACACTACCCCGGGGCTGGGATGGGTGTGGGTACACTACCCCGGGGCTGGGATGGGTGTGGGTACACTACCCCGGGGCTGGGATGGGTGTGGGTACACTACCTCGGGGCTGGGATGGGTGTGGGTACACTACCTCGGGGCTGGGATGGGTGTGGGTACACTACCCCGGGGCTGGGATGGGTGTGGGTACACTACCCCGGGGCTGGGATGGGTGTGGGTACACTACCCCGGGGCTGGGATGGGTGTGGGTACACTACCCCGGGGCTGGGATGGGTGTGGGTACACTACCTCGGGGCTGGGATGGGTGTGGGTACACTACCCCGGGGCTGGGATGGGTGTGGGTACACTACCCCGGGGCTGGGATGGGTGTGGGTACACTACCCACACCCATTTCTATGGAGCAATGCTCTTGAAACCCCACACGAGTGAGACATTGTTTCCCAGAGTAGCTGTAGATGAGGGAGGGAACACAGTCCTGTGTTGCCTTAGTTGGTGGTAAACAATTGATGCCAATTGTCCCCGACATATTGGGATATTGTCACAACAATATTCTTTATTTACAGATGGTGCAAATATGACATGCATGCACGGCCAGGCCTGGAGTGCATGTGGTCGGGAACCGGGTGACAGAGGTAGCTAGTGTAGAAGGGGTCACTTAGTGTGTAAATGAACAGATGGTAGTCTGGGTATGTGGTGACGACAGGAGCAAGGCTGTAGACACGTTGCCGGAGCTGGGAAGTGGAGAGCAATATTATGGCTGGTAATGGGAAGACTTCTCAATCGACTTGAGAATGGTCCAGGACGGACCGAAACGTCGTCGTCCCTTCACCTTCTAGTGTGTGGTCTGGTCAACAATATTATGGCTGGTAATGGGAGGAACCCCGTTATTTGTGTTGGTGCCAGTTAGCGGGTACGGGGAAGTATTAGTAGTAGGCATCTATCAGTCTCAGGAGACTATGGAGTTGCGCTCTGGTTGTCGGTCTGGAGTGGCCTCACCAGGGCGCAAAGCCAGGGTAGGTTGATTCTGGGGAGAAGCTGTTACCCAGGCAGCAGGTCCCCCCTCTCCACGGCGCTGAAAGTCTCAACGCCAAGTATTATAGGCTTGGCAAGAGGTAGTAGATGAGTGGAACAGGTTCCCACCCGGCGACACATTCAATTAGTATAGTTTGCTTTAAAATCAGGCTTATTGAGGCAGAGGTGTTATGGGCTATTCATGCCCGTGCCACCTTTTAGGTGGCTTAATCTTTACCAGTCAATGAGCGGAGGTGGATGTGGGAGGACGTGGCCCGCTGTGACTCTTGGTGATCTCAACAGTGTTGGAGATCATGAGTTAACTTAGCACAAACTCTCCCATATACAGAGACCATTTGCCATCACCAGTAATATCAATACATGTTCAGATGACACAAAATAGGGTGTTAGTTCAAATGAAGACTGTTATACTACAGAGACCTGGATAAGCTGCAAATCTGGACAGAAAACTAGTTAATGGAGTGTGATAGATGTAATACATCTATCACAGTAGTAGTAGTATCACAGCAGTAGTATCAGTAGATGTAATAGTTTACATCTATAATAGATGTAAACTGTTATCTGTGTGGACAAATATGGCTGCCAAAGGAACTTGGGAATACTGTAATGGGCAGCAGAGACCTAGAGCAGGACAGCAATGTAACAGTACACGAAATATGACATAAAATACTTAGATCCCGGATTTAATTCTGGACAAGGCAGGACAGAAACGGTTGGGCACGTTTTCTTTCACCTAGTGGTGAAATAGGAATCTGGAAATTAAACAAGTGTTGTGGGTTGCATCCTGTCAGTATTACGGGCTCACCATAGTCCGTGCTACATGGACATTTCGTTCTGAGTAGCTAATCTAAAACAACAACAATCCTGTCAGTAGTTGGTCTGGGGGGGGGGGTTGACAAGCACAGGCTTCCTGTCCCCGACGATGGGAACGGTATCTGGAAATGCTGGTAAGAGGAGGAGGCACAATCTTTAATTATATCTTGCACTAATAAAACCTTATTTGGATTATGCCACTCAAGTTTGGGTCTATATTTCAGAAGGAAATACAAATTCTCTGGAAAGCCTTGAAGGCAGGATCCCCAGTACCGAGTACCGAGTCTCTGGTGGAGACTGGTGGAGACCCGCCTGCAGGGTGCCGGGACGGCGGGCAAGGGGGTAGCTATAACACTTTACAAGTGGATGAACACCAGTTACATGGAGGGTAGCAACAAGGTCTTGTAGTCTTCAAGCCGTGTTGGAGCTCTTAACGAGGCTGGCCTGAGGACAGGTTGATATTTCAACACGTTTACGATGATTATAATCAGAGATATATAGTGTTCCATATATATATCGTTAAATTATCCAGAACTTTCTAAAAAAAATACATACATAGGATAAAGTAAATCCTCTTCTAAGGAAAAAGAAATATTATTTTAGAGATTCAGAAGCCACTTGATTTAAAGTTATCAAAGACTTTATTCCCAAGTATAAACACTTGATATAAAAAGTAGGAAAATTGGTCAAGTGAAGATAAACAAGGTGTAATCCCTAATGGAAATGCGCGGGAAAGGCCAGATGGGCCGAGCAGAGTGACACGTGGCCACATTTTGGGTTATTATTTACGTAAATAATGGGCTAAGTTTTACGCTATACAATATTTAGCCGATTCTAGAGAGAAGACAACGAGAGCGAGACTTAAAGCATACTTAAACACTTTATTTTACTAAAGATTCATCAGGTCAATTACAGAGATACTGAGGCTGTAAAAACCGTCGCAGCTTTCTATATACTTCATTAGAAAATCTTTATCGTGGCGTGGGACATGGAGAGTGGGGTGACAGAAGACAGGTAGGGGCGACAGAAGACAGGTAGGGGCGGCAGAGGGTGTTGGGTGGCAACGGTGGGTGGGCAGGGGGTGGCATCATTGAGAGGCTGGTCACAAGACGAGGTGGGTGGGCAGGACCCCCTCAAGATGGCTGAGCGGGGCACCTGGGCACTTGTGTGAGAGCTTCGGGACACTTAGTGGTGTGCGAGTAACGCCTCCCTGCCCATCAGTAGCACCAGGAGTCGTCGTCACCTGCTCTGGAAACACTTAACACTCGAGGGAAACAAGACATTCCTGCTGGCGAGCGGACCTTCCCTCCTGCTTCGCGCAACCTGTTCACTTCCCCATCGAATACTGCACTTCGCGCAATCACTCTGGTTCCGAAATAGCTTTAACATGTAATGAACTCCATAAATTTTGGCGTGAGTTTGGAAAGAATGTTCCGTGGGCAGTAGTAGGGGGCATGTGCGGGTAAAGTATTGCGGGTGGCCATTTTGCAGGGAGGGTGTGATCTCACCATGGCGGCTGGGTGGCCTGTAACTTATGCACCTGCGCTCTTCCTCCCCACTTCCTCTACTCCTCTTACACTATATTTTGTACAGATTTTCAATTTCACCCGATTCAAATTCATCTTTGGGCTTGTGTATGCAGGGGGTCAGTGTTTGAGAGGGGTATTGCGTGCATGCGCGCGTGTTGGTTGTGGGAGGGAGGGGGGGGGGGGCAGGCGTAAGAGGGGGATGGGGAGAGTGCAAGTGTGGCCCCCAGGACGAGGCAAGGCCGCAGACGGGGATGTGATGGGGCAGGAGGCAGTGGCTGGTTATACACGTCCCTCCACACTCCGCCAGGTAGCCGCTAGCCTCACCTGCCTCTTCATCACACCTGCTTCACACTCTTCACCTTCTTCATCACACTCTTCACCCAATTCATCACACCTGCTTCACACTCTTCACCCTCTTGATCACACCTGCTTCACACACTTCACCCGACCCTCAACTTTCATAGTAAATTACACCAGTTTCATCACATTTTTGCTACATATTTACATACAAGTGCTTCCTGATTGTTATCCTCTTGCGCCTGGTTACACGCTCACCCCAACACGTAAACAAATAAATTAAAAAACAACAAATCATTAAATCCAGAGTTGTTTAATTGAACGCTTATGACACAAGTCGTTAGTGTGAAGATAAATATTTGTCCAACTTGTTTATAAATGTATTTAAATGACAATTGCTACAACTTGTACATTTTCTATAATGTTTACCACTCGAAAGCATTTCGCTATATTCACCTCAAATGGCTAGACTTTCATTGTAAAAATCATTGATCGTGTCGGTGTAAAATGTTAAATTCTTGTAGTAAATCATCTCTTAATCTTCGCCTTGCAAGAGTTAATAAATTCAGCTCTTCTAAACTGGTTTCATAAGACTTACACTTACCCCGGGTAACGTGTTTCCCGCCACCTGCTCGACACCCTCCAATTTGTCTATATCAATCCTGTGTTATGATCACCAAAACTTAACACGGTATTCTAAAATAGTTTGTACCAACAAACAGTAGCAATGACTTAATCGGCTCGAACTTGAATGATCTGCCAATGAAGCCTAAAAATCGGTTTATATTACGTTGTCTGGATTCAGCCTGTTTGATTTTAAATTATTAGCAGCTATTATTTCCATACCTGTTACCGTGTGTACTGTTAGTACCTCTGTGGTACTCGTACAATAGCTGCCCTTCTCATTGTTACCAATGTATTCTTATGCTACTTCATCAGTTAGATCTTTACTAAGTTGTCGGTGTGTACTGCTCGTGTGAGGTTGGCACTTTGTTGTTCAGTGTCATCGGTGGGTCTTACACTGTACAGCATAACCCGTTATCGCTCATAAAAATTGAGATTAGAACCGGTTCCAACACTGGTCCTTGCGGCATGCCACTCTTCGTTCATGCAGTTCTGAGGCATTTCTGGTCAGGACTACTACGTGTTGTTGCCTTCGGATACCCAGAGGAAATAAAATATATATTACATTTATATTGCCCTGTGTCTCCAGCTCTCACCTGACTCCTACTTCTTCTCCCCACACCACACCCCCCCTGGCTCACTGCTTTCCCCTGGCTCCCAGGCTCCCAGCTCCCCCCTGGCTCCCAGCTCTGCCCCCCCCCCCTGGCTCCCAGCTTTCCCCTCCTTGCTCCCAGCTCTCCCCCACCCCTGGCTCCCAGTTCCGCCTGGCTCCCAGCTCACCCCTGGCTCCCAGCTCCCCACTGGCTCCCAGCTCTGCCCCCCCTGGCTCCCAGCTTTCCCCTCCTTGCTCCCAGCTAGATGTTTTTTTTCCGATAATCTATTAGTTTCTGTTTGACAGCCCAAGATTATCTTAACATTGTCTTTATTTACTATTAGCTTGGTAGAGTTATCAACTTAATTATGTTCATGCAGACCCAAGTGTGAGGGAATCGGCACAAATTTTGAGTGTGTGGTATGCAAGAGTCCCTCAAATTATGTCACTTGAGCTTTCTGCCACTTTCCTATAGGATGGGTATGGGGCCAATTAGATAAAATTATGTGTTAAGGAAAAAAAGTTCTAGCTTTTAATTTGGCCATGGTAGGCCATGAAAGGTGAATTTACCGAGTGCAATCCTCCCCTTTCCAAAAAAATATTACAATACTTGCCAAATTTTAGTCAGTATAATGTGGAGGTTACCTTGCCTTGAGGTTACCTTGAGGTGCTTCCAGGGCTTAGCGTCCCCGCGGCCCGGTCGTCGACCAGGCCTCCTGGTTGCTGGACTGTGGATGTGGCTGTTCTAAAACAAAAAATTCTAAGTCATTCAAATTACTGTACCTGGAGTTTATGTGAAGACGGTTCCAGTAGTAGTTCTAATTCCCAAACCTGGTGCCCTTCCACTTGGACTGGATGGTAGAGCAATGGTCGCTCTTCTTGCACGTCAGCATTCAGTGCTCGACTGTCAAAGTGGTTGGGCACTATTCCTTCTCTCTGCCCTATCCTAAATCCTTATCCCCTTATTCCAAGTGCAATATAGTTGTAATAGCTTATTGCTTTCTCCTGATAATTATCTACCAAGCTTGACTTGTGATAACTCTGTCCAACAAGTTGTTTGGAGTGGGCCACAGGCCCACATATCTACTACACCGGCTGGTCTGCCACTTTTTGTAGAAATGTATATAATGGTTTCTTGAAAATGCCCACCTTTGTTTTGGCAATACTTAGTTTCTTATGCTTGCTGGGAGAATATTAAACAACAGTGGACTTTTGTTCATATGGTGCTCGTCGATTGTGCCTATGGTACCTCTACTCCTCACAGGTTCTATTCTGCTTTTTCTTCTGTATCTTTCACTCTATTATATAATTCTAGATATTGTTCTAGATCTATATACTGTATCTAGTAATTCTAGACATATATGATCTGGTATATTAAAATTTTACTGTGCAAATTTAGAACCTGGCTTTCCTGTATCTTCGATGTACAGTACTGTATGTATTATTTTATACCTCTCTCGCTTCCTCTCCAGAGTACATTTCGAGAGTTTTGAGATGGTCTCAATAATTTAGGTGCTTTATCATGTCTGTGTGTGCTGTATATATTCTCTGCATTAATATATATATATATACATATGAAGATTAATAATAATAATAGCAAAATAATAACAGTAATGAATAATTATTATTTAGGCAAGAGTACATCCATAAAAATTACACTTATGAATCCTCCCGTTTATGTACTGTCACACAAGTACAGTGCCTAAAGCCACTAATACACTACTAATAAAGTACAAATTCATATTTGCCAGACATTAGACGTGCCCACTTCCTATCAGTGCCTCCCTGACCCATGCCCCCCCCCCCCCCCCCCCAAGGAAATTAAAGTTAAATATAACACTGAATAATGGTGCATATCCGACCTCATAGCTTGGCAGGGCAAGACAGCGCAGGTGTCACATTTAACGAGGTTTCCAAAGCTTATCAAGGCAGGGCCACTCTGTCCTCAGAGATCTTTGACGATAACAGGCCCACCAAACGTTTGCAATTGTGTGCAGTTGCCATATATCTTGGTCACAGGTGTGGTCCCTGCACATGTGAGCACTTCCAGGGCTTCCAGGTGTTCTCCACTGCTGAAGGGTTAAGTACTGCTTGCATATGTATCTATGTCTGGCTTCAGAGACAAACATATTAGTTAAAGTGTAAGTTATTTAAAGTTAGTAATAAGTATAGAGTGTTAGTTGATTAAGTTATCCACAAATGTTTAAATTGACTCTGAGTGGTACAAAAGTAGAATTTTTAGTTAAGGTACTAATAGTAAATACATATGTGTAATTGTGAATTATATTTTACTCCTTAGCTTTTTCCTAACCTCTTATCCTCATTTTAAATATGCAGGGAAAACAGATCAGTTATTATAAGTATTCCATCAGAATTAATTCAGGTAAATGTGTACACTTACTCAGATCTTCTCATTATAGTGTTTTACTGAAAGGAAGACTGAGAAGATTGGATAATTTATGTATTAAATACACTGGGAAAATAGGTTGGGTAATGATTATTGTAGTGTTATTAATTGCAGACAATCATATCATCTGATTTTTCCATATTATAGCTCTGCTTACAGTTCTAAATAAATTTAAGTTCTTCTTGCTTATTGAGAGCAGAAGACGTTAACAATTTATTTGTTTTTGCAGTGTAAGAGGAGCTCAGAGTGTGAGTTCGTGTCACGGCTGGAGAAGACCTATTATGATACGCTGCAAAGTCGCCGCTTCAGGGGACGCTACCTGGCCATTTCTACCAGTGGTCGCATCAAGCGTGCGCGGCCTGTAGAGGGTCACCTGGGCAAAGAAAACTTCTTCCTTTTCCGCTGGACACAACTGCAGGAGGCGCAGCGCATCATCAATAGATACCAGGAGCGATTGGTAGGTCAGCCACCGCAGCGCTGTGCTGGCTACAATGAGTACAACATGACAACAGCAGGTAGCGGTGGTACTGGTGTGGCCACTCAGGCTTCTACGGTAGTGCATGCAGCATACCCTTCCACTACTACTACTACCACTACCACCACCACCACAACTACAACTACTACTCCCCAACCTGCCAAAAGACCATGTCGCATTATCAAAGGTAGAAAAAGATGTGAATTGTGTAGAATTGTTAAAGGGAGAAAGAAGTGCAGAAAAAGGCCAAAGAGGTGTAAGAATAAAAAATGTAGAGAAAGAAGAAAACAAAGTAAAGACAGACGTAGACGAAAGCAAAGGAGAGAACAAAATAACCGGGAAGTAAACACAACTGTCATAGTAGACAGACAGGTTCCAAACAGACGCAAAGTGGAGGTGGCAGGGGCAGGAAAGGTGCGACCTCGTCAACGTCACAGACCTTCCCCCAGACCACCGCAACGCACCCGGTACACTGCTGTCACAGTGGCTCCTCATGCCAGGCGTCCCCGCAATCATCGCCGTCTCCCTACACCACCACTCCTCACAGTCACACCCACACAGGCCACCATGGTACCCAACAGATCACAGTGGCCTGTGTTTGTGACACCACGCCCAGAGTGGCCCTTTCTCCCTGCGCCCTCGTCCGCACGCCCGTACCGTGTCCGCCATGCCCACGATGCGAGGCGGCGACGGCCACGGGGGCACCTCAACCCTCCCACCTCAATTGATGCTTAGTGTATATACTTCAGCCATACCATTTGTCATGTATATAATCGTAAATAATATCTGTAAATATATAGAATTTCAACGTATGAACAAGGTCCAAAGGAAGGGGACTTAATTTATTTGATTCTTATTTATTGTTCAATGTTAAATTGTTTCCCCTGGAATCAAAGGTCGACCATAATGTATGCGCTTGTCAATCTTAGTCATGTGTGAGGATGATGGGAGTGGGAGATGCTCGTCAAGTGCAGGGTGTCCCGCCAGCCGAGAGAATGGTGCTACCTGATCCTACCGTGTGCCATACACAAGCCATATTGCAACTCCTGATAGAAAATTGGAATAAAATCAACATATCGGTGCCCTAGGTCAGTTATTTGACTCATGTGAACTAACATGTTGGTTTGAAAATGTGTGCCATATTAGAAACTATCTTTGGGATAGGATTGGGAATGTGTAGCAGACACAGACTGATTACCAGGTGTTCCTGTTACAAGACTTAACTGATAATAAAGAGCTATTAGAAAAAGGTAATATTTTATAAATGTCTTTATTAAAGGACAGAATTATATTTCCATTTGTAATGGAGGTTATTTAGTCAACAAATTTAAGAAGTATTGGTTGTCAATCGGTGCTGCAGGCTGTTCCTCGCTTCTTTACAAGTTGTGGAACACCTGCTAAAATTCCGCTCACATGAGCCCCACACAGGTTTCTCCCACACTGAGGTGACAAGTGGCAGCACTGAGGTATGATGGTGAGGCGCATCAATAGATGTCCTGGGCTTTGTCCCTACGAACCTCACTGCACCTGCACAACTTGAGACCTGCCACACTTCTGCTAGTCATGGTCTGTCCAGCACTGTCAGTTGAAAGTCACACCATCACAGGAGGGACAACCTGCAGCTCTGATAAGACCAAGCCTCCTTGTATCTTCTGTTGCTCACAACACGCCCTGCAGGGTAACTGTCGTGCTACTCTTGTCTAGGGTTGTGTGGTTTGGAGGCTATTTTGCTCACTTGGCATTTGTACCACGCCTGATGAGGGCGCTCACACCAGGCCTATGGTGCCTTGGGCCTGCCTCACCCAGGGACCAATAGTGTGGCTGATAGTGAAGAGCGGACATGAATCGCTCAACATGTTAATTATTTAAAGTTTCATCAGATGGTTGGTCACATGAACCTGAAGCAGGGTGTGCCCCATTGTGGATTGTGTAATGGGTCAGCACCAGGCACTAGCCAGACCATCCTCACCACCTACACAGCCAACAGGTACTGGTGTCGTCGCTCACAGGCACAGCCAAGCCAATGTAGAGGCTTGCTGGTGCCTGTATCCATCCAGGCTGACCCTCCTCCAGTCTAGTCACAAATGTCTTCTGAGGGTCAGCCCGGACCAGCATGAACGTCAGCTGCTTCCCCGCTCCACTATCCCTGCTGTACTACTGTTCTTGTACTCAATTTTCTGTTACATTTAGAATACTCAGCAATATAAATCAAGCTGGGTTAATACTCAAAGTAATTTAAATTACCAGTTACGTTCTGAATAATTAGAGTAATATCTTGGTCAGTAATGTTCAGATTCAGGCCAATGTACACAGTTTGCTGTGGATTCCTGTAAATTTTGATTGCAACAGAGGACTGAATCTTTTAGTTTTAAGCTAAACAAAATTGCAATACAATTCATAGCTAAATATCAATGCAGGCTTTTCTTGTCATCCTTTCAGATGGCTCTCTTCTTACCTGTCACCATTAACACCTCACTAAGGCTATACAGTGTTCTTATAACTCAATAAATGAACTTTCATTTCAATTTACAAATTCAAAATTAATGTTCTTGATTAAAAATAACTAATTTCTGTCATGAAGTTTCAATCCTTTTAAAATATAATTTTTGTCCACGTTTCTTCCCTTTTGTTCAATAAAAGCTAGTCTAGACCTCTTCTACCAGGTCCCATCTATTTTTAACATGCTCTATGTGGTTCTCACACTTGTCTGTTTGGTCTCTGTTGTAAAATTGAAACTGTAGTAACCATCATCCCAAAAATGTTGCCAACCCCAGGCATCAGTGTTAAGAAGTATGTATAGTGTTGCAGTGCCACCGCTATCAACAGCAGCAGCAGCAGCAGCAGGGCAGTGGAGTGAGGTCTGCATGCAACACATGTCACCTAATACTGTATTATTCAAAATGATCACTTCATAACTCTAACACCACACACCACTTCCACTTAATGGTTAGACTAATTCCTCTCTATGAAAGTTACTTGGATATTCACCTTGAACATTTTCTTGTGAAAATTTTGAAAATTTATTATCTATATAAATGTACAGTTGTCATCTTGTATATTAAATTAACTCAAACTTGTTAATGTGCAATTAAAATACTGAGATTATATATATATTATTATTTTGAAAGTAATATTTAGTCTAAAAATGCATTTGTTGCTATCAGGAGTAATAACAAAGCCCAGAGCAAATGAATTTTGGGTATTGAAGTGAAAAAATGTCCACATTTGCACCCATAAGAATGTTCCCCACACGCAAAAACACATGAGCACGTGCGCACACGCACACAACACGCACACAACACACACACAACACACACACACACACACACACACACACACCACACACACACACACACCACACACACACACACACCACACACACACACACACACCACACACCACACACACACACACCACACACACACACACACACACACACACACACACACACACACACACACACACACACACACACACACACACACACAGTGATACCTCTGTACTTGAACTTGATTTATTCCAGAAGGCTATTAGTGTCGAGTGATCTGCTCCAGACCCTCAAAAATGTATTTATGTAGGCATTTTTACTTGAATTTAACTCAAAATTTTGAAGCCTAGCATGAGTAAATCATACAAAAACCTAAACACAATGAAATAAATGCAAATTTATTCTCACTTTACCTGTAATTATGAGAGTTGATGGCATATGTGGAAGGTGATGAGGAAGAGGTGGAGCGATGCTTGGCTGGGGAGTCAAAATATCCAGTGATACTGTATTTGCTTTTGCCTGTGTTTTAAAATGTTTCTAAAGCAAAACCTTGCATTGTCATTCAACAGGTTTATAACACAGTTTGCCACAGCTAGGGATATCCTCCCTTCCCTCCTCCTCCTCCTTTGAAGACAATTCCTCGGTGGCCGTTTGTTATGACATTTGTACGGTTGAGTGCTGAGCAAACGGTTGACTACAAGCATATTTTTCTCAACTGTTCGAGTGCCGAATTGTTAAAGTTCAGAGCCATTCGAGTGCTGAGGTATCTCTCCTTATCTCTTTATCTATCTTTATATTTCTATAGCTTTCTCAATAAATATTACTATGTATACAGTGATATATATACACATACATATATATACATAATATCCATACAGTTTCTCTACATACCGTCAGTAGTTTCAAAGTGTCATACGACGGAGTACTGGGAAGTTGGGACATCACGAGCAGTTCTCATTCTGTAACTTCACTTAGGTAATTACACATGCACACACATGCACACTTGCTATACATATGTGTATGTACTCAAAAAAATAATATTTGATACAGTATGAAAGTTGTGGAGGCATTAACACCCGATCAGTTGGCGTTCCCATTTTGAATTTACTTGCTAATGTGCATGTAGATATGTCTGATAATGGTAAATAAAAGGTATTTTTATCATAATAGCTCTATCTTTTACCTGGTAATACATTATATCATATTATTGTACTTAAAGACTAGGGCTAACATTTTTCTTATCATTAAGATAACTAGTTAATGTCTTAGTAACATGCTAACTCTTCAATGTAATGATTCAAGAGAGCCTCATATGGTTGGGTTTTTGTAAACATTGTTTTGTTACTTAATTCTTGTACTTTGATAATGTAATTATTTGTGGATTTTTACTTGTCTATAATCAGTGCTATTGATTTGCAGATCTGTAAAGTTTTAAATGAACTAAAGTTAGCATTTATTGTACATGTTCAAGAGTAATGCAAGGTAATAATACTAAGATGAGCTATGTAAAACTGATTTAACACCAGTTTATTGATGTAGATATGGTAGCATTGACAGCATGAGACTACCCTGATGTTGACCTAGCTCAAAGAGGAGATATGCAGTCCAGGGTGGTGAAAATGAAGTACTGTATAAAGAGAAAAAATAAGTTTCAGCATGTTGGTCCTGAGAGCTGGTTAGAAGCCAAATGTTTATAGTGTGGCCCTGGATGCAGCAACAAGGTAAGCTCCATACAGTATTTGACAGGTTTTGACTAACATTCCAAAATGTATACTGTACTGTATATATATTTGTATACTGGTTAGCTTTCTGTAATGCCTATGTAAGTTTGTATTACATATCCTATTTTGATCATTACCAAAGAGCTGAAACCCCCTGCAACCTCAAATAGGTGAGTACACACAATATCCATAAATTATGATTTTCCGATTTGTACTTCACCTCTTTCCATGCGAGTTTAGTTCACTGATTATGCACCCCTTCTTGTGAGTGGTAGAGGAAAGGGTTATGGAGGCACATAATGGGCTCAGGAACTAAACCCCACAAATTCAATTAGCTACAATCTTTAGTTACAAAATTCAATACACATCGTCACATCAATAATGAGCTCAAGACCAACCACAAATAGTCTCTAAGGTAAGCAACTGACATGGAGAGTGTTAGTGTCACAATTGATATGTTTGTCCTGCACACCCCCCCTCCCCCCCATCCAGTGGGCAGCGGTGGATACGTTACAATCACTTGGTTACTCCTAGTTAGTAAACTGGGAAGATTTCTGGTAACAGATCATTTTTAATTAAATACTTACACATATCTTTAACATTTATTATAGAATTGTCTCTTAATTCACATGCAGTATCTTTTCACACCTCATCACATAGTGTTGGAGGGTATGCAAATAATTTTGTTGAGTTTACATTTGGTCAGGTCTACATCAGCAGATAATGAAAATTCCCAGAGATACTTATAGACCGAGTCTAAGCCGAGCAGTAGCAACATCTAGGAATCTGCTGATTTTATTGGATGATCCAAAGATGTGTGTCTTATCTTTTCATGCAATTTTTATTCCCAACTCATTTTTGCCATTTTCTGTACTACTGTATTGCAATTCATACAAACATGTTGTCCACAATCCTTATTAGACTAATGCCTCTAACTCTTACTATCTACACCCTTATTTGTATAGAAAAGAGCAATCACAGTTTCTTCCAAGAAATCTGGCACACTACTACTTTCCCATACTCTGGCAAGGTCTTTGCTCATTTCATTACCCATTCTCTACCGATTTTAATTATTTCTTCATATCACTGATAAAAATAATTATTCAGAAATGGTTATAAAATATTATGGATAAAGTAGACTATACAGTTGTACATCCTCAACTCTCAATTGAGGACAATCCTGGGCAGGGCAGAAATTTTAAATTTTGGGCATATTTTCTTTTCCCCTGATGCCTCTGTTCACCTAGCAGTAAAATTAGTACCCAGGAGTTAGACAACTGTCCCTGATAATTGGAATTTGAATTATACCATAAGATGTTTAAAATTAGAAAACAACCATTAATTGGCAATATTAAACCAGTAACACGCACACCATCCAATTAAGCTTATTCATACTTAATGCAATACTTGTCAATATGCAATACAACATTACTTTTTCTTTCAGATAATATATTGGAATGTGTGACTAGAAAGTAATGTATGACTAGAAATGAGAGGAAATATTTTTAATTAAGAATATCAGTTTGTTGCCAGCATACAAACACTGAGATACATACAAGAGATTACAGTACTCTTACTTTTATGCCTAAGTCACACACTTTCTGCATGAACAACAAAGGGTTTCCATCAGTATATCTCTTCTCCACTTGAAGGATCTATGTTATCAAGAACAGAGCCAAGCCAGCTTGACGCCACTCGTAGTGAGGTGAAGGACAAGGCAGATCAATGCTGCCGACCAACTGCTCGCGGTCAGAGGCAGAATACACAGGAACTGACAGTAGCTCTTCATGATACATTCTAGTTCCCAAATCCTGTAAATTAAATACCAGTAAGTATACGATTACAGTACAAGAGTTGAAAGATGGAAAATGTCATGTGTAAGTGCACACCTGTCAGTCATAAGGGGAGGCAGTAATTTGTGTATACAGTATTGTACTGAACAAGTATTTATCCTGTGTATGCCTAGCTGGATTGCCAGCGGGATCTTATTTGAATAGTTTATATCTTTTGGGCAGTCCCCCCCCCCCCTCTTCCCCATGTGTCAAGTAATATGTAGTACAAATTATTTTCAATGTGATTTGCACACAATTTTTAATATAGTACACATACACAAACAAATAAAACACTTTGCTTATTTTAAAAATATTGTACAGTAGCACTTCCAAAATCTAGATCATATCACTCCATACCCAATCCAGATTTGTGAAATCAGGATTTCTGAAAAATTCCACTTGTTTGAAACGGCTTCTTTCCATGAGCCATAATCAGTTAGGGTTGCCTCTTTCCTTTTGTTCTTGTTCCTTGTATACTTATGTATACAAGGAACAAGGAAACAACCAAGCAAGCCAACATCACACTTTACTGCTGCGCGGTCATCCACGCAGCCCACCCGGCCCCGAGAGGAGGAGGGGGGCCCCAGACCTCACCGCGCCGGCTACCTAGCACCAGTTCGGAAGCTAAGCTTCAACCGACGTGAAAAAAACGCCGACCGGTGGGAGGGAGGGTTGCCAGGGAGCCTCCTGGGCTCACCCAGAAAATGGCATTTCATTACATTCAACACTGGTTTTCTGTGGGGAGCCCCTACGGCTCCTTGGAGCTTCATACCCAAAGATAAGAAAAAGAAAGGGGTGACCCAGGAGGCGGCTGCCACAAACTCCGCAACGCGAAATAGAGACAACAGGTAGCAACCTACAACCCAAAGCAACCCAAGAACCCACAGGAGCAGACACGCTCACAAAAGAACGGGCGGCCAGGAATCTGTGCGACCATCAAATCCTCGCGCCTGAAATGAGCCCAAGAAGTCACCAACATGAGGTTAAAACCCCTGAAAAGGAGGTGAAAACTCGCCCAAAATGCCAGCTCGCACACCCAGGCATTGGTAAACAAATGGCAGCGCCACCAGTGGCCAAGCGGAGAGTTATCCGCAGAAAAGAAAATGACCACCAAAACAAAGGAGCCATGACCGATGCAATAGAGCCAAAAACACACCAGCAAATGTGGGAAGGAAGCAGACTAAAGGGACAAAAACCCCGCCCAGAAGCAGAAAACCCAGGCAGGGGGCAAACAGCCCCAAAAATGCAAGTGGGCATCCCCCACACCACCGGGAACAGAGGCCCCGAGACCGAGCCGTCCTCCACACCCTCTGCCCTTAAAGAAAAGGAAGAGTCCAGGGGAAAGGCAGCAAAGATGGGCCGCTGGTAAGATCCAGAAGCCTTGGCAGGAGGAACAGGCTCGAAAACCTCCGTCCCCAACCCAAACAGGGCACACCCCGAAGCCACCCGAGTCTTGACACCAACTAAACCCCGCCCCGACCCCAAAACCCGCAGACGGTCAGGAGCCGGGAACAGGGAGGGAAAGGGGTGAACAGCATCTAACCAAAACGGGGCAGCCCCAGGGCATCTGGGTGGAAAACCAACCTAGCGCATTGCAGCAACCTAAACCGAGCATGCCTGTACTCTGAACAGTAATGGCATCAGGAGAGTACGGGAGAACAAGCAGAGAACACCTCTTGCAAGACTCCGGGTCAAGGTGTCAGTGACCCAACAGGCAGCATGACGGAGGTAAAAGTGGCGACTGTCACCCTGAGACAAGGGCACAGCAACCAACAAACCCGCACAAGATGGAATGGAACCCGAAAGACACATTCAATGGTCCACCGAGCCCTGACAGGGTTTTCCAGGGGCCCGTAGGCTGACTGCTACGGGAAGCCCGAGCAAGGTGTTGCTAACCGGTTAAGCACCCAAGCTAACAAGCGAGGATGCAACACTGAAAACCCCTGCGACATGCACAATCACGGGGACCTAGCACAGGGTCCACCAAACACTACCAGTGGAACTACGTATAGCCACACTAGGCAGACCCCCACCAGGCAAATTAAAAGAAAAACAAGAGAAAACCCCTGCAAAAGTACACCATTCCCAGATGCAACAGGAACCGGTCGCTGCGTAGGTGGCAGGCTGCGAAACACCTTGATGCCCTAACCAGCACAATACCAGTCCCTACCCAAGGCCAAACAAGGGCCCCCAAGCCCCAGCTGGCCCCAAGGGGGAGACAAAAGCTGGGGAGTTCCCGAACGTCCCAGAGAAGATAAACCTGTCACACAGGGGCAGTACTCATAAGCTGCTTAGGGAAGGAAACTCATAAACCTCTTAGGGAAGGAAACCCCTAAGCGCATGAAGCCCCGGCACTGATGGGGAACACCTGGCCACCGCACAACACAAAAACACAGCAGTGAACGCCATGAAAGCAAACATCGCCTAGAAAACCGAGGCCAGAGAAGCATCTGTCCCAGTTGACATTAGCTTACGAACTGGTGCTAAGCAGCCGGCACGGTGAGGTCTGGGCCCCCCTCCCCTTCTCGGGGAGGGCTACACTGACGATAGCGCAGCAGTAAAGTGTGATGTTTGCTTGTTTCCTTGGGATTGTAGGGAGTTTCTACCTCTGTTCGTTTTTTTGTTTTAGTTTCTTACCAAGTGCGGTTTGTTTTGTTATGCCTACCTTTCTGGGTGCCCAACCCCGGTCGATGGCAGATAAGGAAAACCCCAACCACAAAGGGGTTTTCCAGGGCCATTGCTCCCTGAAACCTCTCTGAAGGGGCCAGGTTCTGGCACTGGTCCCTGGTAGGTCTGAACTCCATAGCTAATGTCCCGGTCTAATATAACATACATTAACCCGATAAGCTCCAGGGAGCTGTAGGGGCTCCCCACAGAAAAAAGTTTTTCTATCTCACATGTCATCATATGAATCATTTAAAATTACATCACTTTTCATCCATTCAAACTTGAGTTTCATAAGGACAAACCTTGATCTAGTCCCCAAGGACAAACCTTGATCTAGTCCCCAAGGACAAACCTTGATCTAGTCCCCAAGGACAAACCTTGATCTAGTCCCCAAGGACAAACCTTGATCTATTCCATGCCAAATTATTCATTGCCTATATATCTCTCAAACAGAAATTTCAATGGTCTCACTTTCTTACACTCCTGTTCTTACAATCCTCATTCCATTCTGGTCCTCATTCTCACTTTCTTGCACCTTCATCTGAGAAACCTAACATACCAAACTTCAGGTTCTCTTGTTCTTTATCAATTCCTCTGACATTCCACACATAAGCCTTCATGTAGAATGCATTTTAGAAGACGAGTTTACAGCCTAATTTCATTCCTTGCTTTTATTTGCATGGAATGCATTGTATGGTTATTATTTTGCCAAACATTATTTGGCAGTTGGGTTGCTACATTAATATATCACATACAAATTCTAATAAGTCGCTCAACTTTTCCCAAATGTCACTAATAACACCAGCGATTATATAAATTATATATATATATATTTAACATTTTCTTTATGAACAACAGCTGTATTCTTAAACAAATATATTCTTGCCCACCTTTGGCATCCATGCTACTGTGCACAATGGAGCAACAGCAATGCTCGGAGAATCATGGGTGTTGTGCATCAATCGGGAGCCGTCAAAAGTAGCTCCCTCCATTTGAAGTCCACACCACTTCATGCCAACCTTAGCATCAGGAATCCCACCACGTGACCAAGAGGTAACAAATTCCAGATTGTCCATGGAAGTTCCATATTCCCTGCAAGTTACAGAAACATTTAAAGTGGAAATACTTTTAAAAACATCCTATACTGCATAATGTTAGTGAATAAGCTTTTCAGAAAAGAATGTCAATCTTTCTCAGACCTTGCAGTCTGCTGGCGAAGAGCATTTAAGAATGTAGCTGGATGTAGGAGCTCGGAGAGATCAAGTGCTTCTTTGAGAAGACTGTTCTGGTCACTTTTAGCTACCCATTTTCCAATTCCCAGTGCTCGTCTTATAAGACTCCTTAAATAATCTAGTGGGTCCTCTGGTCCCTCCCATAGCTTCTGCCAACTGCCAGGAGTCTGCAAAAGTACAGTATTGCAAAGCATATTACCTAAATGTTTATATTGGGCTCATGGTAACCAAGAGGTTTTATAATATAGCACACTTTGAACATGCAGCTACAATACCAAAATACAATAGAAACTAATGTTGTTAAAAAGGTTTCAAAATCATAGGTGGCAGTCTTAACAAGAATAGATATTTTATAATGAGTATAATGAAATGCCCCTTTCTGGGGGTGGGGGGGTGGGGGTTGCTCCTCAGTGCTTCCAAAGAGCTTATGCACTGGTACCCCCAGGTCCAAAACCATCTCACCAGGTGTATATGACTATCTCAAGCTCTATGATTATCACATGGCATTCTGGAAGCAGGTATCAGAATCCTGCCCAACACACTGAGCAAAAACCCGAATGTAGGACACAAACTCAAACACTCAAATATTTGGTATGACTAAATGCCAAACAAAACTAAAAACCATCCAAAGTAACTAAAATACCACAACAATGCTTTCCCTTCCCGCCACCAGATAACACTAGTCAATCTGGGTTTTAGTTGAGCAAAATATGAAGTGAACAAAGCTTGGCTACCTCCTGTTGACATTTAGGTGCTGGCATCTGACATGAGTTGGCAAGGTAATCCAGCTAGCACTTAACCGAGCACTCCCGGGTGGCTTCTTTGACACTTGAGCACCAGTTTGGCTTGAGTGTAGATGTATGAAGCTTCTGGAGGTCATAGTCCTCTCCAGTATTTTCCTTATTTGTGTATAACTTGCCAGGGAATTTCAAATGGTTCCTGCTACACAAGAGCTGAATGTAAACCTTTACTGTACATATCTTGAGATGATTTCGGGGCTTTTAGTGTCCCCGCGGCCCGGTCCTCGACCAGGCCTCAACCCCCAGGAAGCAGCCCGTGACAGCTGACTAACACCCAGGTACCTATTTACTGCTAGGTAACAGGGGCATAGGGTGAAAGAAACTCTGCCCATTGTTTCTTGCTGGCACCTGGGATCGAACCCAGGACCACAGGATCACAAGTCCAGCGTGCTGTCCACTCAGCCAACCGGCTCCCTCTATTTTTATTTTACCCAATTTATTTTTCCGGCTTTATTTTTATTTTACCTAATTTACGTATTTGATTACTGCAATTGGTAGCACTTATATTAAGTAAGTAAAAGTAAATACTGTAGATTTAAATTATAAAAAGCTATGGTTATCCAATAAAGGGTGTAACCTGACATAAAAACAAAAAACAAAAATGCATAGTAAATCCAGAGATGCCAAATACAGTTACAAATCCACTTCTTGGAAAAGCATTCCATACAATAACTGGTGTGACAAAATTAATTGTTGTATGTAGAAGTTGTTTATTATGATGAGTTGTATAACAAAGGTGAATGTACTGCTAGAAGCCCTTACCAACCTCACATGTGGGAAGAGGTGGAGCAGTGATATTCCATTACAGCATTTGCCCTTAATTTATTTATAGAAAAAGAGTGATGTCTTGGCACAAGTGGAAGGATGAGAAAGTGTTGTAATTCTTTTATATATTTCCCATTTTGTTTTGGATAGTATCAAATTGGCTGAATTCCATCCTACCATACCAAGCCCACAGATGTAAGAATAATTCAGTCTACATGAATACATAACTTTCATTAGATTGCAATGTTCTAAAGAAGACTTCAGCAAATACATATGACATTACAAAAGGATTTACCAAGCTTCTACACTGACCTCCTGCCTCAAAAGAGAATCTGCAAGTTCCTGGACACTTGTGGTAAGCAAAAGTGTTCCACGAATAACTTTTGAGAGCTGGGCTAGTGACCGGTGGACTGTTTGGACAATGCCGATCACAGAATAATATTCCAGCTGTATGAATGCTCTAACTGGAGATTCTGATGATGAACCTGGTGCAGCAACTTTAGCTTGAATAAGATTAGCACCCTGTGGAAATAATAACACACAATTGGCATGTAAAAATACAGAATATGACATTTTGTCCAAATTCCATTAATTCTGAAACAATGCAGACACTGTACCTGATTTAATTTTTTCCACAAGTTCAGCACTGGTGACAATTGAGAGTGCCACTTTTCACGGTCAAAACGGCTTGCAAGCTCAGGGGACCTCATCAACACTATAATGAAAGAAATTTAGTCTGTCACAATATATACATTTTTATACATGGGGAGGGGGAAGGGGGGGTTGAAAGATGTATAAACTTGTACAAAATTATGGGAGCAAATTGTTTAATGGAAAACAAATAGAGTAATCATAGTTCTAGATGATAGTTGTGTTTGTGTGCATACATCTATGCCTACATATCTATCACCACCACACTGCAATGTGGAGCCCATATTCAAAGACAGGTATGAGACCTTCAACTACAGACTTGTATCACTGACTTGTATACCTTACAAAATAATGGAGAAAATAATAGGAGAAAGGCCACTGGAACTACTGGAGAAAATTAACTTTGTACTTGACTTCTATGACAAGGTCACCAAGATTTGCCAGGAGATAGAGAAGAATGGGTGGATAACATCTTCCTAAATTTCTAAAAAGTATTTGACACTGACACAAAGGGCTGATACATGATTTGTAAAAGCAGGCTAGTGTAAGTGGGAAGGTACTGCATTGGATTAGAATATGACAAATATGAAACAAAGGGTTGTACTGAGAGACAGAGTGATTGTAGACCACTACTATTCCCGATTTATGTACATAACATACTGGAGGAGGTAGGATTCTGCATGTCAATGTTTGCAGACGATGCTAAACTGATGGGAAAGATAATAATTGAAGAAAACTTCATAATGATACTCTAGGACCTGAACAGGGTGCAGGAATAGCCAAATAAATGCCTAATGGAGTTAAATCCCATTAATTTTAAAAGTAATAAGGTTTGTGAGAAGGAAGAGGAGACTAGAAGAACAGTACAGTTTGAGTGAGGAAGTTGAGCAAGGGGAAAAAGACCTGAAATTAGATGTAATGTCAACCTCAACACCAGCAGCACACACTAACAGAATAACATCAGCTGTGTATTCAAAACTATAAAATACTGTATAAGGATGTATTTAAAGAACTTGATCAGGGGATCCTTCAGAATATTATACAGTGTATGGTGGTCCAGTCCTGGAGTACACAGCTCCGCAATAGAACCCACAGCTGGTAAAGCAAGAGAAGGAAAAAGTAAGTGTTCACAAATTTATTACAATGCAGGTATCAGATAAATGAGCTATGAAGACAGGCTAGGTGAATTAAAACTAATGATATTGGAAGAGGTGTCAAGAGGCAATATAATCACAAGATACATGATAGTAAAGGGCACAGACAGTTTATAAAGACAGTCTCTTTTTTCCAGGCGAGGGGCAACACAGCAATGGGAGTACAGATAGAAGTTGGAAACACACAAGCCAGAGAAATACTGTATTAAGGACATGATCATATGTAGTGAGTGAGAATGAAGTGAATTGTATTATGAAGTGAAATGAGCTTGAAGCAAAGGTGATGTAAGCAATCACTCTTTACAACTCCAAGAGCAAGTATGACAAGTATGAGAGAATACTGGAGAGTTGGGAGGTATAAATGCAACAAGTAAAACAGTTATGATGCAGGACTCTAGAACTGGTTCTTGCTCCTCTTGGACACAACTAGGTAAACATTACATACTCTAGCAGTTCAGAGAATCTGCACCACCATGTTTCAGCAAAATCCACACCCACACCTGCGTAGGTGTGAAGGCCTTCCTACTAGTTGTCAAATAAAAAATGTGTTGAATAAGTGTCTTCCTCTTAAAATTATTCTGCCTAGTCTTATTCCTTATTACTTTTCATGGCTATTTACATTTAATCCTGAAGTCCTCACATACTTGCCCACTACATATGTCCATCACTATCTTAATATTCTACTTCTCTTACTCTTAAATTCACTTGAATATACCCCCCTCCCCCCCTTCACCCACTCTCATTATCCATTATTTCAATATGACCAAACCAATACTTACTGTACAATTATTACAGATTTATAAGGCACAATCATCCATTTACTTTCAGTCTTGTCTTACACAGCACTGGCATGTGATCAGAAAACTCCCATCTGTTTGTATCGCATACATACTTTAATATGTTTCATTCCACAAGTAGGCTAATCAAGTAAACTCCTTTTCCATTCTTTCATTATTTGTATAATACCATATACATATACTCATGTATACAGTATACATATATACAGTAAATAATAAATTAAACCACTGTATGGTACAAGAAAGTGATTGAGAATATAATATAAATAACTAAATGAAAAGGAACTTAATAACCTACCCTTTAGCTGAGCAATAACCTGTGAACTGACAATACGCTGCCAAGATCTTTCAATATTTGCTGGAAGACCAAAGTAAGCTGGATCATCCTCTTCTGGTAGGCTTCTTATAAGGGCAGTGAAGTCCTGTGAATAGTTAGCAAGTAACCATAATGATAATTATACTGTGTACTGTATTTTTGCAATCAAATTTTTTTTTTTTAATTGCATGAAAAATTTTTTTTCTTCAAAATAAATCTATTACCTGATAATTAACAGTAGTTGGCAGAGTCATATTTTGGGCCAGCTGGTTTTGAGAAAGTTTGCGTCCACCAATCACATCACTGGTGAAGAATGTATAGAGGTAGGCAGTAAGAATTCGCAAATCCCACACATTGTCTATACGTCCGCCGTAGATTGCATTTTCAAACAAGCCATGAATAAAGTTCCATTTGATATCACCAGTTTCTGCAAAATATGAATTATACATGTATTGCACTGCAGCACATGAATGCTGGGGACAACTCAGAGTGGGGCTCTTGTATTCTGAAACCAGGTGTTGAGTGAATATGAAAAGCAATTTTCTCAGCATGACATTCAGACGACCCATTGAACAAATTTAGGACAGGCAGAAAAGGATGCCATTCTGCACAGATGCAGCAGCAATAAGTTGAAAATATTTTGAGAGATAATAGTGTTAGGGACAAGGCCTGACGCCAGAGTGGACAGTGCTCGGGATTCGTGGTCCTGAGGTTCTGGGTTCGATCCCCGGCGGAGGCGGAAACAAATGAGCAGAGTTTCTTTCACCCTGATGCACCTGTTCACCTAGCAGTAAATAGGTACCTGGTAGTTAGACAGCTGCTACGGGCTGCTTCCTAAGGATATGTAACAAAAAGGATGCCTGGTCAAGGCCGGGCCACGGGAACACTAAGCCCTGAAATCATCTAAAGATAACCTCAAGGAGGAAACACAGGGGCCTGCAAGCGACTCAATAAAACAGCTATTAAAAAAACACCAGAGAGCAAGACCTGTGAGGTCAGACGAGAAATGAACCAGAACAATTTGAGCATAGCCCAACCATGTATTGGAATGAGATCCTTAGGCATCTATAAGAGGAAGGGGACATTCATGAGTAGAAACTTCAGCTGGATGCACTACTAACCCAACAGAAAACAAAATTTCCCCACTCATGAGATACGCAAAGACGGTGAATACACACACCTGCAATATCCAATAATTCATAGGCCCACTGCACAAGAGATCAAACACACCCAAGATAAATTAACTGTCACTAAACTGATAGAAGAGATCTCTAGTCAACAGAATTGGTGTTCATGGGATGTGAGCCTGAGAGAGAGTGAGGCACATTAGGTACCTACTCTGTTTACAATGCCAGTGCTGCCACATGGTAATAGGAAATGGCTACAGGTAACCAGTTATTGGTGGTTAGGAAAGCAATACTTAGCAGGCTACTATATTTTATTTTAAACATTACTTGGAGGATGTTTTAGAGCATTAAAGAATGTATCTTCTGATGGTCATTCAGAACACAACTTAAAATTCTCCAGTGTCTCTTTCCTCTTGTGGTCTGGCACGGACATTTAGAAACCATCTCCACTTGCATTTAAAAAGAGGGAAGTCACACTGACCCAAACTGGAGTTCAAAATAACATGGAGGAAGTGGGATATTGTTCAAAGGATTTGTCAATTCAGTGGCAATTACTCATAGGCCTGCCACAGCTGTCTCGGATTGATATCTAAGTATGCCAGCACCTGCCTTCTGTCTTGTGCCTTTGGGAAGTGCATGAGCTATTTCCTGACCAACTCCACGAGGGCTTGGATTCTTTGGCATTTGTACCTGAGGATGCTGCTCTGGGTTCAGTTGCAAGAGGATAATACAAGTGCAAAGTAATGAAATAGGTGCTGGGAACAAGAGCCAGACACACGGTACCAAATAAGAGATGGAAACCTTCCAAGAATCACAGAGAAAAACCTGGGTATTAATAGCAAAATGAATCTCCCAGAGTGCCTCATATACAGTACTACATATATCAGACCAATCCTGGAATGTGTGGCACCTGTGTGGGACCCTTAGTTTGAACACAAATAAAATGAGATTGGCAAAAATCAGGAGGAATGCCATCTGATATGTCCTAGAACTGAAACGAATGTGTTATGAGGAAAGACTAATGGAATTAAACCTCAGTTTACTGGAAGACAAAAGCATTAGGAAAGCATGATTACCTCAAAATTCATAGGGTAATTGATAAGGCAGATATGAACTGATTATTTGGGATGACTGATACAAAATTAGGTGACAAATGTGGAAACTGAATTCCTAAACGAGCTGCAGATGCCTTGGATAGAATATTTTCACTGTTATAGTGAATAAATGAAACACCAAGAAGTGTAGTTAGAGGCAGACTCCATAAACAGTTTCAAATGAGGAAACCTATACACCACTTCATTGAATGTCGAAAGGCAGAATCAAAGAGCCAAAGCTCAACTATGGCAAGTACAATTAGGTAGTGAATTTAGGCAAGTACTGTACACACACTCATCCCCTACTCTCACCTATCTAGTACATGCCCACCTAATTATTTTACAGCCTGTTTCTGAACATTAGGTAGAATATCTTTATGTATCCACAGATAGCAAATAATTCAACTGACACACATGAAATGAAAGTGACAATGATTTGATTCAATGTCAGCTTGCTACTTGACACTGTATTACAGTGTACTTCAGGAAATTCCTTTTTGCCAGCATAAGGGGACCTCAAACTACATTACTCTGTTGATGAATATTTAAAAAGTTTAAAGACACCATCTGCTTGAATTTCTATAGATCCCCATACTTCTTATTACTAACTGTTTTGTATTATTTGTATGTTAAACAATCATTGGATATTATCTGAATATGTATGTACTGAATGCACAAGAAATTTTTTTTAATCTTTGTAGTATGATCCCCCCAAAATTTGGTAATTAAGAGCAAAGAAAGGACAGACTCTGGTAATTGTGCTTCAGTAATCCAAAATGTATTTGGAATAAATCAGGCCAGATTTTGGGGGTTGCATTTTATTTCATTGTAAGTAAAATTTAATAAGACAATGACAATATTTTTCATAATTTTATAACGCTTATTTTAGTTTGATGTGCAAAATATACAATACAGCACTAACCTTGTTTATATAATCTATCCAGAATGTCTGCCCCAGCTTTTAAGTCGGCTAAGGAGAACTCGTAGAACTTGGACCACCCTTGTGGAATGTAGGTCCGGCGCTCTTGAACAACAGCGTGGAACCATGCTAAGACAAAGAGTGACTGGGCACGGTTGACATTGTTTCCACGGGCAATTATTTCTGGCGTCCAAGAGTCATAAGTCCGTTGAAGATTTTTCTTGATTCCTGCTGGTGCCTGGAAAGGACAGATGAGCCATACAAACCTATAGATTTGAATTTACAGTCTCCGTGGTGTAGTGGTAAGACACTCGCCTGGCGTTCCGCGAGCGCTATGTCATGGGTTCGTATCCTGGCCGGGGAGGATTTACTGGGCGCAAATCCTTAACTGTAGCCTCTGTTTAACGCAACAGTAAAATGTGTACTTGGATGAAAAAACGATTCTTCGCGGCAGGGGATCGTATTCCAGGGACCATAGGATTAAGGACTTGCCCGAAACGCTACGCGTACTAGTGGCTGTACAAGAATGTAACAACTCTTGTATATATCTAAAAAAAAAAAATTAAACATCTTGAATACTTTCAAAACTGAATGCTAATATTTTTATGCTAACATAATGAGATCAATGTACTAATGTTAAACAGTGCAGTGAATTATGGTTTAAGCACACAACAATTGGTACCAGACCCTAACTGGTGCTTCTGACATTCAATTGTTTTTAGCTACAAATAAAGCCATGCACTGTTTCATAACTCATGTGATGGGTCCTGCTCCATGTGTCATGTGATGGGTCCTGCTCCTGGTTGATGGGGTTCTGGGAGTTCTACTCCCCAAGCCCGGCATGAGGCCAGGCTTGACTTGTTAGAGTTTGGTCCACCAGGCTGTTGCTTGGAGTGGCCTGCAGGCCCCATGTGCTCCATATGTCATATGATAATTGCACACAGTCCAAACACTATTAGTCATGTGGGTCATATGGTAACAATTTCCAGTCATAATCAGTCACTTGTGATTATTTGGCATATTAGGGGGAAGTCCCTTACAGGAAGTCCTGTTTATTGCTTTGTACAGCAATAAACAGGAGCCATATCTTATGCACATCCTTCTGACTCCAGTCTGCAGTACTCTACAGTACTTATAAGTACGCAAGAGCTGCAGGACACAATGAAAAGAAATATATTGCAAGTAGTGAATTGTAATATAATTCATCAGATGATAAGTGACTGACACCATGAGGATTGAGGTTGAGGAAGTGAACGGTGGAGGTGGTAGGCCTGAAGCTGCACCACCACCACATTTCAACATAAAAATGACCTGCACAGTCATTTTTATGTTGGACGAGTCCCAAGTCCTCAACAATGGTTTGTATATTTGATGATGCTTTTGCTCTGTGTGCCATATTTCCATTCCCTTATATGCTCACGATGCTATGGGGAATTCCTAGCCAGTGCATCTTGCACTCAAAGTTGCTGGCGCTAGGACAGTCCTCAAGGACCACTTGTCTCTCTCTCTCTCTCTCTTTCTTTTGTTGTGGCCCCGGCTTTTATTAGTCTCCTGCTCGGGTAAGTTGCCCCTTTTGTTTTGATGTAGCACTGCTTCTCCACGAGGATACTTGCTTGGAAGTAGAGGACTGAGCACAGCAAAATGCTCTTTCTGAACATGATTCCGAGATGCTCCATTCCCTTTGTTTACTTTCTTCCTAGAGCATACTGGTGGTCTGGACTTCAAGTAAGTGTATACCTGTAGTTGGTTCCTCTGACCTTGCTATAATAACTGTGGTATACCAACAGTAGCAGGTGATGGAGCTTTTGATATATTTTCAGTAGTTTTCCGAGCAATAATTAATGGTCTTGGTACTTCAAATTTTGCGTGTGCAAAAGTTTGAGTCGTGATTTGTTTCTTTCTATAACAGCAAACTAATACATTATGGTGACTTGAAACATATCCACTGCTGTCTTCCTTTCCCAGATATGTGACAGAATTCTTTACAAAGATCTGTCACAACGTGTATTAGTCTAGTGATCCTGGTGGATGATGCAAGTTGTTGGTAGATAATACAAGAGCTGGCTATGAGAGCACCCAAGGGACGTGCTCTGAATTATTAATTAACAGATTCACACAAACTGAAAACCTAAATATGTGAAAAACAAATACTGTAACACCCAATTTTCAACTTTCCTTCTTGAGAAATGGTAACCATAAATATCACTTGGAGATAAGACATTAAAATGTAAAATGCAGAGCAACATTGAAACTGTTCTCTTGGGAAAACTAACTTACCTCATAAGTGACTTTCAGACTCGTCTGCAGAATTATAGGTGTAAACTTTGCGTGTGGTTCTGCCGTCAGCCACAACCGGAAATCTTGGTGTGGCTGAAGGGAATTTAATTCTTTTTCTAGAACTGGAAGCCAAGCAGTCACCAGGTGAAGATTCTTGAGACATAACCAGTGGCCAGCAGATGCACACTCTTGTAGCAGTTTAATAGCTATCTCACTCTGCCCTTGACCCATAGCCACCTTTCAGAGAGAAAATTGCAGTTAAAACTAAAATTATTAAACAGACTGTATATTTCCTGATAAGAAAAGCTTGCATAACTAATAACACATTTTAAACTTACTGTATAATACCTTTCCTATTTACCATTTATCTTTGGTCAATTAGCATAAGCTCTTTCACAGTGCCTATGGCCATGGAAAATATATTTTTAACCCAATATTTGCAAATACGAATATTTAATACTGAAACACCAAGTTCCTAAAGTGGTAAACTCTCAATAACGGCATACTGGCATGTCAAGACAATGTGGAGTGTCATTGGATAATCTGGCACTATGGCCGCACTGAACAGCCTGGTTGATGAGACCAGCAACCACGCGGCCTGGTCAGTGACTGGACCACGGGGACGTTCATTTATGGAATCATCAACAGATAGTCAACAAGTAGGTAGTGGGTCACAGGTTCTGAAGAATGTTTAAGTTCATTTTGTTGTGGGACAGGAAGCCTGTGTATATACTGTACTGGGATATACCTTAGGCTTTTATTTAGATTCCCTTAAGATCGAACTACTAACCCACCTAAAGATGCAACCTCAAACCAGTTGCCTAACTCCCAGGTACCTATTATACCTAGATAGGTGAACAGTGAATTAGGTGAAAGGAAACTTGCCTAATCATTCATGCCCTGCCCAGGAAGTAAACCCAGGATCCCTGACCAAGTCAAGAACAAAGACAACTATACTACATTTATTTACTGTACTGTACTTCATTTCTTGTCTCATATAAACTTAGTCTAATGGCAATGTAATGAACATACAGCACTGTATACATGGATGTCTATGGAGTGTGTGATCTGGCTGAGCTGTGCCGTCTTGCTTTGGTGTTTTTAAATCTCTTAACATTCATGTTGTAGTATTTGCTGTTGAACCTGTGATGGTGGCAGCTTCTGCAATCTTTTTCTTTCAGGACATTACACCTGCAGACCACTCACACTGCATTTGTTTATTACCTTGCATTTCTCTGACTTGCTTTTGTTTGAAGCTTCCACATACATCTTTTTGTCTAATTATCCCTCATCTTGAAAAGTGACTGTCCCTATCTATACTATCATTCTATCGTCAGTATTTTATACATAGTGATCAAGTCTACTCTTGTACTTGTTTCTTGTAATGTTAATTAGGTTGAACGACATTAACTTCAAAATGTTTCAATATTCCTCCTGGGTAGGGGGTGGCTCCCCTCGGTAGTTTCCCATAACTTGCGCTCTAGTGAAGGTAAACCTCGAAAAGTGTGCCACACTTCGAGACCCACACTGATCTACTAAGATGCCAGGACCACACTCAGGCTGGTCTTATGAGGTGAGAGCAGCTGGGAGATCATAGATACAAAACTGAGAAAAACCCACCATAATGTTAAGTAAAATAAAATAATCTACAGTACTTTCCTGCCATATCTTAGTGTGAATATTGTAGAAATCTATCATGTGTGTCAAGCACGACTTTTCCCTCCAAAAACCATGTAGTCTGTTTCAAAATGTGTTCTCTCCAGGTGTTCCAGTATTAACTTGATTATTTTCTACCATACTTTGCTTGGAATGGCATATCTGGGAAACTTGTCTGTAGTTTAGGGCTTCATTAAACTTGGTACTGCATTTGTTAATTGTTGCTTTCAGAGAGTTATCCACTCTTCAAGGGTGAGTTGAAGACCCTAATTAACAGATTTGAAATATCCCTGCATCCTTCTTTAGCAACCAAGAAAATATCTGGTTTAGCTTTACTCTCTTTGCCACATCTTTCATAAAGTTTCTTTACTTCCTCAGTAACTACGATGCTGTCAAAGGTTGTACAGTATCTCCTTTTGGCTTCTCCAAACTAGTTCTGTTCTATAAACCTTCTAGGATCTCTTGTAGATTTCCTCACACACCACCTTGATACTTTTCATGAGAACCTTTCTATATCTAATTGTCTTAGTAAAGGATCCTGTAGTTGTCATTTTTATCTTTCAGTAAGTATGCAATAACTTGGGCTGGTCCTTCACTTCTGCTGTTATTCTCAACTGTGTTTCAGCTTCTCTACCGATTCTGGTATAGTACTTTCTGGCACTCCTTAGTGCCTCCATTGATTTCTATGTTCTGCTCTCTCTATTTTATGCCATTTGTTGTTCTTGTTTCTTGCTTCCTTTATTGCCTGTTGAATCATGGATAAAACCTGCTTCTCTTATTATATCTTTCGTGAGTGGAATGAACCGTTCCTTGGTTTTATGCATTCCTGGGCCACAATTCCAGCATCTCATTTGGTATCGTGCCCTTTATTATTTCAATGAGTTTAAGCCTTTTTGGACCTGTTTCCCCTCCCTCAGCCTGACAGTGTTTAAATAATATAATGCAGTGATCACTGGCTCACAATGATTTCTCTCATTTTATCTTTTCAATGTCTGTTTCATCCAAAGAGTTTGGACGAGATTCTTCATTATCAATGCAACAAGCAAGTGTTAAAAGTCCTAAAACATACTGTGTAAATATGTGGATTCTGTTTTAAATAATGACAAGAGTAAACAAAAAGGAAAAACAAATAAGAATGTAAAAGTTAGGTACAAAAAAAAATATATCTATATATATTCAGTATATATGTACAGTATTTCATAAAATTAATTGTGAATGGTGATAACCTTTCTAGTAAACATACTGTACTAGACTTGATGCTTCAGTACGAACTGTTAAGAATTGATTCAAACCTCATGATAGTTGGTATTTCCAACAGTATTTTTCACAAGTTCCAGAAGTTCTTGTGAGGGATCAGCTCCAGGGGAGATGATGATCATGACAGGCTCGGCAGCTGTTGTCTCAGACATAAGACGACGGAGGTTCAGGGCCGGAGGTGACAATTCCTTCATCCCTATAATAAACATTGGATTCTTCCCATAAGAGTTCAGCCATATTACATTTTAACATTTATTCATTATAAATAAAATAATATATTTAAAAATACATAAATAGTACAGCATTGAATGTAATGATATACAGTACTGTAGTTTCACATCTACAGGTTACATTAGCCCTTGTGAGTCATAAAATGTCTGCCTGGTACCAGAGTAAAACCTGGCACCTGCCCCCCACCCAACTCAAAACGATGCGAAGAGCAGAATATTCAAGATCACCATCACTAAAGAATCAAATTCCCAGAAAGAAAGTGAAGCAAGACAGACAGCTGCAAGGTTCACTGGAAGTAAACAAATAATGAAGTTTTCTGTAGTTAGGTCATTCACCCACTAGTAGTAGCTGCCCATCAAGTGGCAGTACCATGGAAACTGTCAGCTTCCCTTGGCAACAACACTCAGTCTTGAGCTGAATAAAAGTCAACCAACACACCAGGTAGAGAAGTGAAGGTCCAGAGAGACTCAGGCCCCAAGAAAATCTTTTCAATGCTGTTTTTTTTGGATAGGCAGAATCGTGGCTCCCTTTTGTTAACTACAGAGAAAAGAAAAATGGGACTCACTAAGGGAGGAGTGGAAAGATCAAACCCTCAAAGGGAAGAGTCAGACAGGAAACCACAAACCCGATAAAGACCAGGAATACTGACCAGGTATCAAGCCCCCTAGGACCCTATATTAGACCTCCAAAACCCCTAAACCTGGATATCAGCCTAAGACACTTCCAGCATAAGCAAAATAGATTTTCCTGGAGAAATCAGCAAAGAACAAAGCCAAACTTGGCTCAATGGTAAACCATGTGAGTAAAATAAAAGCCGTCACAAAACTGCTAAAGGCGCTGCCAAGTTATTCAGCTATTTCTCACCACAAATTGGATGCGAGACACCAGCCGCACAAGGGACATTGGAGGCAGAGGATGGTATGCTATTCTGGTGTACTAGACCAGGCCCAAACATATCTATACAAGGCCCAAGCCAGTATCTGATTCTCTTGATGAATTAGGACCAATCCCTGAGGTACAGTGAGACTAATCAAGGATCCACCTGAAGGACCAGATGAACAAGTCTGAACATAGTCAGACTTGAACTTATTCAGGGAATGGACTTGTCCACACCCAAGTGGTCAAGAAAAGTGATCAGGTGATTAAGGCTTCATCACGACTGCCATTTGGAGACTGAAAAATCATAACACCCACTGTAAGGTGTGCATCATCTTGACAGCCTTCATGGGATGAGAAATGGAAAACCAAGTACAACACAATGTGTTGAAATGTAACATGAATTTTGAGAAAGTGAAATAGACCAACATAGGGAATATTGGAGTGTATTTGTAGCTAAAGAAAAGAACCATCAATTTTACTTTCACCATGTCGTATTTCTATGGCCAACCAAGACCAACTGCTTTACTACCTGTCAAATGATTGGAAGATGAAAGTACTGTACTGTACTGTACTGTATTTCACGTCATTCTTCAACGTAAATGAGAGTTTTAACGTACGCTTGACAAAATGTATAAGGTTTGGTTCTACTAAGAAATAAGTTAAAGAGTATAAAGGAATAAATAAAAGAAATATTCCAGTGAATATTTGAATATTTTATACACACTGTATAAAATATTTTTAACCCTTCAATATACAAAAATCACCAACATATTGTTTTAGCTAAATTTAGCATGTGAAATAAAATAAATATTTCTCTTCAAATCTAGGTTTCACCATTACCTTAGCATGTATTTTTACATTTAATACCAGCTTGGCAATATAAATTCACGTACCTAGTGCCCTGGATGCAAAGTTGACCATCGCAGACTGGAGACGGTCAGGCCTTATTGCCTGAATGAGAAGCACATGTTGGAATCCGGAAAGCTTTTGATGAATCTGAACTGGTAAATCTGTCTCACAGTGGCTGGATCTAGCAAAGCCTGACCACATTGACAAGTCATTCAAATGCAGCATTTCAAACAGGGTTGGGAAGGTTTGCTGTTGAGTAAAAAAATTATTACCAAATTATTATACAAATTTCATTTAATCAGAGCTCAGCAATACATACATTATATATATATATATATATATATATATATATATATATATATATATATATATATATATATATATATATATATATATATATATATATATATATACAGGACAATTTTTATTAGTTTTTAGTTGTATAAAATTGAATATGGCTACACTCCCAATATTTGACTTACTTTTAACAACGAGACCGCAAATGCACGTTCTTCATCAACCCACTTTGGAAGAGTTTCTTTGACTTCAGCTGCATCAGTTCTAACATCTGTCACCAGCATGCCAATCAGAGCCTCCCATTCCTGAAAAATCAGGCATTTAATACTGTATATACATATTCAAGCCTAATTAAGCAATTTTCCGAATTGTTCCATTACTTGACACCTAAGGTAAGACCCACTGTGTTCTCTGAAGCAGGAAATGCTTCAAGCAACCCATGCAGGGTCATGGAAGGCACTATATAAGAGATATCAGCTCAATCCAGGCTGAATTGACCAATAGAGGTGCAGTCTGTAAAGTTCTCCTTTGTGAGTCAATGTGACCACCAAATGAAGTGTCCACCTACAGGTTGCCACCAGACTGGAAACCTGAGCTGTCACCACAACACAGCCCCCAAAGCCACAGCTCATCACATTCTTCATGATTATTCATGGTAAGTTTAGCAGGTCAGTAGCAGAAAAACAAATATGATTGGTTTCTAGTATGCAGGCAATTTATGCTTTCTTGTACTGTATGTATTTATTGATGCTTTATTCATTGTAACTTAGGCAAGTCTTCGTGTGCTTGTTTATTATTTAACAGTGTTTCCAGTGTTTCACAGCTGTTGCAAAGCTTCTGGAGCATTTCACTTCATTCACAGCTTTTTGGTACACAGCTGCTGACAGGTTTTAGCTGCTGTGCACCATGTCCAACTGGCTATTTCTGTACCCTGTGTTGTGTAGCACGAAGATTACTTTGATACCCTGGCTGCTGGCTTGACTTGTCTCACTGTGGACAAGACAAGTCAAACACTCCAAACATGTTGGAGTGTTTGTGGTGTACAATATTAAGCTAGGGTAATAACCAGGGGTCTGTGCCTTGTATGCCAGGCTCAGCCTTACACCATTGTGCAAAGGCACCACTTCTAGTGACTTGTTCAAGGTGTGTGAAGTGCAAAGCAGTTTTTCTCATTATTGGACACACTGACCCAACAGTATAGAAAGTGGCAAAATTATGCCTGGTGTACTGAACAAAATGGTTATCCCTTTTGTTTCATGCAATGCTCCTTCTGTTGTGTTTGGGTGGATGCTTTGTTGATGCCCCTCATCTTAGCGTATATGGCCACCATAAAACATAAGGTCTACACTTTGAAATATCTGGTGGTGCTCCAAGCTTCTGGCTTTTGCAACATCATTGCAGGATCTTTTTTATTTTAGAGTGTTTTCAAATTTCTTGTTGATAACTTGTGAGTAGTCAGTTATTAAAAGGAAGAATACTGTTCAGAGGGGTACTGCCTTGGTTGCTTTGGTTTCCAAGTCATTTACAAGGAGCTAAGGTTCCTCTATTCCCTCCTCTGACTGTGAGGCCCAAAACACTTCAGGTTTTCTTTACACAAGCACTCGGATGTGAAAGGTCTTACTAGAGGCCTGGTACTATCTTTGTCCATCAGTGGTAAGCATGGGGAATCATGCTTTCCATTTCTCCATTTTATTTGGTGAATCTGTCTTTGCTTCACTTTGGTTTTGCTTTGTTTAGTCTTCTAGTGGACTGCCTTCCTTCAATTTCTGGCATTATTGATGCAAAGGTAAACGCTATCATGGCTGAATTTTTATGGAGAGCCCATCTACCTGGCATTCCAGGCTGGATTGAGCTTATCTTCAGTGATCCCTTTGTGTTTTTATTACCTCTACAAGTACTGCTTGAAAAGCTCCCTATGACACTAGTGCTAAGTGTGTAATGCTTATTACTATGACAATACAAGTACACAATATGGTAATTTTAGATATATTTTTGATATAGTTTAATTACAGTGGTTGATGTTAGAATGGCATGACAACATCGTGATAAGATTCTGATAATGGTGGAGAAGGTGAGCAATGGAAACATGATTGTACATGGTATGTCCGTCAGTTTTATTACTGCTGGCAATTTCAAATGCAAATGGCAATTACTGCTGGCAGTTCCCTAGTGAGTGACTGCTGATGCTGTGATTTTGACAAGCCTTATATTCCCCTTCACCTGACTACTACAGACCCAGGTTGCTCGTAAATTGACTGATGGGGAAACGTGCCAGGTATCTGTCTGATGTCATTAGTATTTCATGGAACTCCTGGGAATATGTTGCAAATATTATTATTAAATTATTATGCAGTTATTATTATGCAGTAAATGGAATTATTGGGGTAATTTAGGTAGCTGCTATAGAATTTGTTATGGCTGCTCAAGTATTCGCAACCTTGCTACCATGATCCTTATTTAGAGGAAGAGTAGATCTTATCTTGGTGTCAACTGAATGACACTGCTCAGAACGGGGCTTTCCATATTCACTCAGAATAGTACTTTTTGTGATCTTATCCTAATATTTTATTTAACACGTATAAGTCACATCAGTAATGTTTAATTTTTGCTTGTTCAGTTCCATATATACACACACATGAGCATTGATTTTCATAAAATCTACAAGTCACTAAATCACACTAAAAAAATGGCTATAATTCAGTTATTATAAGTTATAATAAGCATTTGCCTCTTGACTACAATTTATATAGAGAAAACAGTATAGTCAATATACAGTAAAGTGTAGAACCGTACTCACATTTTCTCTAAAAAGCTCTGGGTACATGCCATGAACTAAGTGCAAGGCAAACATGAGGCGATCTTCCTTAAAGAGGGAACGACTAATGTAACTATACACCAGGTCAATTAAAGCTCTCTGAAGAGACTTTATGCGCTGATCTGTGTTGCTTCCATCCTGCAAGCAATATTATATGCATTAAATAAAGTTCATTAACATTATAAAGTGGTGGTCAATATTTAATATCATTAATTAGTTGTTAAAAGTTATATGCAACAAATAATTTTAGTGCTTAACTCATTCCCTATAATGAATTCTTTTAAGAGATGCAGGCATTTTACTTTTAAGTGACAAATAATTTGTTTCTACAAGGTATTGCTACCTATAGCAATACAGTATCTTATAAATAACATTGAAAAATATATTAAATTTTTAACTGCATGACACATTTTTTTCACCAGTATGCTGGTGAAATAATTAAATTAAATAGTTTTTGATAAAGATAAAATGTTAAAAATCTGGTACAGTTGTACAGATAATTCTCACCTGAGGTGTTTGTAAAGCTTTGTGGAAAAGGTTATGGAAAGCATTGAGACTGAAACGATACATATTATTAAGTTTTGACAGGTCTGATATGACGAAGTAGAGATTCGAAGCAGCCTGTGACAGAGGTAAATATGCTTTCCGTTCATTCTCAAGAGATTCTTGGAGAGATCCCGACTCTTTCAGTGAAGATTCAATAGTGGCAGAACTAGATTTAGCTTGCTCTAATGATGCCAGCAGTTCCTGAAAAATAATAAAATAATATAACTATCACCTAAAATATATTCTGTATTATACATTGAGAATAAGTTTTGACAAGGATATCCTGTTTATTCACAACACAAACCATATTCTTCTAAACAAAATGTTAAACTATACTACAGTAATACAGATACTGTATTAGATTTTTGCCACACACACATCTATATAAACGAGTGTCTGTTCAAAGTAGGAGGCCAGATACTTGGTGCTAGCCTCGCTAAACTTTCACCTGTGAAACATGGGAGGGCATGAGTGTGTTATAGGACAGTTGGAATTGACCCAAGTGCCGTGCATTTTCATTAGCAACTTCAATGTAGATTTTGTGTAATTTATGATTTTCTCCCCCAACTGTGATTTTCATGAAGTGTGAAATAAAATATAACATGTTTCCGTAAACTTTCATGCTTAATACCACCATACAGTCCTTTCATGGTTTACTAAAAAACAAATGGCGGTGGTAAATTTATTCGGGTAAGGGGGAAGAAAGGTGGAGGGGGGAGATAAGGGAGGGAGAAAGGTGGAAAGTTGTGGGAGATTGGGAAAGAGGGGAGATGTAGGGGGAGAACATGGGCATGTATGGGGGAGAAGGGAATGTTGGGGGAAGAGGGATGTTGGGGGAAGAGGAGAGGAGCAGGGAAATGTTGGGGGAGAATTATTAGAGAGGGAGAATAAGATTAGAGAGATGCAAGAGGTGTAGACTGGACAAATGGGGGAGACCTTTGACAAGCTTCCAATCCCTGTTGAGGCCACTAGTTAGTGGCCCTCAGGTAAATTGGGAAAGAGGGGAGTGGAGGAGGAAGAGAGAGACCTGGGCTCAGCTGGGCACCCCATCTAGTTACACACAAAAGTAAATACAGTATGAGAATATAAAGTGAAATGTATTTGGCAAAAGAACAAAATTACTAGATATGGTAAATAAAAAGTTATTCTTCTAACCTTGTTTTCCAGGATATTGCCTTGTGATTCAGCAAGAGTTGTCAAGAGATGATCTTCCAAAGTTACTAACTGTATTTTCAGGTCTTCTTCTTGCCTCAGGAGATCGGTTCTCCGCACCTCCAGTTCAGGCTTCTCCACCTGCAGTGTTGCTGCTAACAGCTGTTAACACACAAATTTGTATTATTACTTCTTCTCTATTTCTAACTATGAATATTGTACCACCTCTTCCAACAATAATTGCAAGATATTTCTAAAGAATTCTGCCTAAAAAAATATCTACCATTTAAATCTTTATGTAAGACATAACTGAGAATTTTGTATTCTCTCACAACAATGCTTATCTTATGAAATAAGGTCCACTCATTAAAAGTGCTTACCTATCATTAACTGTAGGAGAGAGATCTAACTCTTTATGCCCTGCCTCATAGCCGTTCATACCTGGTGCGTGAATTACCCTTATCAAAGTTAATATTTTCATCATATTTAATTTTAAAGTTGTGGATGGAACTGGCTTCAGCAACCTCTTCCTTTACTGCATTTCACTTGCTGACCACCAGTAGAGAGAACAAGATCTTTCTTACATCTCCATCTCAATTGCATGTCCAGCTTCCACCGATGTCCCCTTGACCTATTTTTAATTTGAATAGGCTCCCTTTATTTACTTTATTTCCTCAAGATCATGTACATAGTTATTATATCTCATCTGCTTTTTCTCTCCTCTAAGGTTGTGCAAGTGAGGTTTTTCAACCTGTCTTAATAGTTTAGGCTATTCAGTTCTGGTACTAATCTAGTTGCAAACCTCTGAACTTACTCAACTTTATGTTCAGAGATTTGCAACTTTCTCAACGAAATTAGATGAAAATAAGCTGTTGGTGACACCAAAGCAAGTCGACGGTCCAAGCGACAATGTTGTGAAGCGACTTATACAAGATATATTGTTGCGTACAGGTTATATTGACTTAGGTTTGGATAGGTTAGGTTTTGTTAGGTTGGGTAGGTTGGTTAGGTTAGGTAGGTACAGGAGGCTGATATGTCAGCAAATACTCTTTAGACAACAATGTGTCTTGGATAAGTCGCTCCACAACATTGTCGCTTGGACTGTCGACTTGCTTTGGCGTCACCAGCAGCTTATTTTCGTCTAATTTCATTACGAAATGATACTTTTTCAGAGTAAAAATATGTTTTTCCATGTTCTACACTCGGCACCAATATTATAATGAGTAAATACATCTTTATTCATTACTAGCATAATGCCAGGAAGCTTTGAGTGGCTGTGGGTAGCTTTGGGTAATTAGATGGACCCCCACTGTAGTCCTATGAGACTTGCAATCACTACTGTATTGTTGTTACTCTAATATTTCACAAATAATTGAAGGTTTTTAATAACTCCTCTGATGCATCTGTATATATGTATGCATGTAAGTGGCATCCAAGGAAACTTAGGATTAGGCAAGATTAAATATTTAAATCAGAGTTTAACATAGTTTAATTTGTGCCGTAAATTTTACCTGTCCTGTTAATCCAGCACGTGTAGTGGTGAAATTTACCGATGTAAGGATCGACATAACATTAGGTGGTAGTTCTGGAGAAGGACTACGAGTTACCAAGAACAAGCGGAAGTTTTCATTGTAGTCAAGTGTTTTCTCTCCAAGTTGAACAACATAACGAGGACCTGAAAATAGCTTTTGCTTTAAACTACAGAATACTTTGGTCATGTATGCAAAAGTATCAGCATTTACACTCAACCCTTAAAAATTCCCCCCCTCCCCCATATAACCGATTCCTCTAAATAATGGAGCAAATCTCCTCACTGGAGCTACCTGAAATTCAGGGCCAAAACCATCTGACAACAGGATACAAGGTCTTGCATAACATCTGCGTGAAGGGGCTGTTTTCACTGTCAATAGTGTAGTTCTAACCAGCAAGGAGATGAGCAGTGGCTGCAGGGAAAAAGTTTTAAACAGAGGAACACTGTGAATAAGACTTATTCAATAGGGTCTGTGAGGAATTATACCAGAAGGGTTACCAGTGTGAGCTGAGGTTCAATTTATATTATTACATGGCATACCAGTTTCAGGCGGGGTGGGAGATGTTGCTGAATGAGTCAGACTTTGGGGCTTGCTTGTACTGTAATAAGAAGTAATAAGAAAGAACTAGATTCTTGGCATGCAAATACACAGACTGGCAGAGCCCAAACCTAATGGTCATCAAGACAGGCCTAGACCAAACACACAAATGATGCAGCAGGGTTGCAAAGCCCAAGCCAACTAGAAAACAACTGACGAGTCCAACACTCAAGGAAGGACCACAAAATGGCAAGTTGGAAGCCCAATGGGAAAAACCTAACCTATTATCATAAGGGAGTAGGAATGAGTTAAAACATGACCAACAGGACCAGGAACACCACCCCAGGAAAGCCCCAGAAACCACAGGCAAACCCGAGTGATAAAGGGACAAGCAAAGGTCGGAAAAGGAAAGTGAGGAACCCTAAGAAGTTGGAACGCCTATTAGGACTGCCAAGCCTCGTAAGAAAACTGGAAGAATGAAGGGTGTCTGCAGTGTACTGTATGAACAAGCATGCATCCCCTAGCATACCCCAGAACAAACACAAAACCTCCGACCCATAGGGTCCTGAAGAGTAGTTAACAAGTCAAGCTCTACCCAGGGCATGGCTCTGCACTCTGGTGGCCAGGCATCTCTGGTGCAAATTTTTAAATCCACCAGAGAAACCAATATGTCATTAGAGGAGTAATGCTAAATGGGTACTTGGGGAAGGTTTGCTCTAAACACACGCAACTTGTATCACAGATTAGAACAAGACAATGCAAGAAGCGAGGTGTGTAAACACATGCTTGTGAGCAAAGCCTAGGAATGATATGGAGCCGGTCGGCCGAGCGGACAGCACGCTGGACTTGTGATCCTGTGGTCCTGGGTTCGATCCCAGGCGCCGGCAAGAAACAATGGGCAGAGTTTCTTTCACCTTATGCCCCTGTTACCTAGCAGTAAAATAGGTACCTGGGTGTTAGTCAGCTGTCACGGGCTGCTTCCTGTGGGTGGAGGCCTGGTCGAGGACCGGGCCGCGGGGACACTAAAAAAAAAGCCCCGAAATCATCTCAAGATAACCTCAAGATATACAAGCAAATGACCCCCCCCCCCTTCCCACAGGACAAACTCCAAAGGATGGCCTTCACATATGGAAAAGAAGTGGAACTTGCCATGGACCAGTGACTCGAGAAGGTCAGAAGGCTCTGACATCAGCTAACAGGACTGACACATTGCTGGCCAGAAAGTGGGAACTCCTGAGAAGCCACCTGTTGGTGGCTTTGTGCACTAAAGGGTTTGAGCTCAGTTTTGAGTTAAACCATTTGGATCTGTGTGAATCATTTGTAAAGTTTGTTAGCTGTTTCATTGCTTCATTTATGTGAACCTTGCAGTTGTTTGTATTGCTTCACTGACTTTCTGGATCATCATCCTGGTGTAGATGATTGCAACGATCCCCAGCTACAGCTACTTGCACCTCTGTGAGGTGGTAGGGCCAGGTTCTGGCTCTGGTTGGACAACAGGGCTTGTATGTCCGATATAATTCGGTTGGAAAAGCCATTGCAGAAAGATAGCTTCAAGGAGCCACTGGGGCTTCCCCAGAAGCTACTAAGTCAAAGAACAGATAAAAAATACGTAGGGGGTAGAAGAAAGGGTTAGTTGAAAAGTATTAAAATAACAGGGCTGTTGGATTTAGGGAAGATTTGTCATTGGTAGCCCTAATTTATGATGATAATGAGAAATATGGCGTGTAGTTTTGTTATTGTGCTCTACTTCACTAGATTAAAACACAAAGGTAATACTGCATTAACAAACTCTGTGCTATTAAAGGTGAAGACAAATCTCAACTAAATGAAAGAAAAGTATACAAGAAAAGAAAAAACACACACGTGCACCAAGTGGAATCAGAATGTCTTCTCAGACGACTGTAGGAGATCAAAGCGCACCTTGACTGATAAGTTCTCCTCTGAGCAGTGGGAAGAGAAGTGGCTCCACCTTATCCACTTCCTGGATAATGAGGGTCTTCCCAAACCTGACTCATAATGTGTAACATATCAATAAGTGTTTCATAACAAAAATATTGTAAAGAATATATAATACAAGAAAGATATCCTACAGAAAATTATCATTATATATTATCAAGATTATGGCAAAAAAACGAAGTACAGTACTATATGTCACTGAAACTGGGTTCAAATAGCCAGTAACAATGAACAATAGTTTATTTGCTCCCAAGACTTGTCAATCTACAGGAAATGCTTGCCTCACAGCTAGTTCAAGTGTTGTTGCAAACTTTGGATCTTGCTGTGATGTTGCCTCAACGGTAGCGTCTCGAAGATGTTGATGAAGCCAAGCAGTAGCACGGGACGATGGGTCAATCAACAAAGGCTTCATCCCGCACTGCACAAAAGAAAATGAACTGTAACTTTATAAAGTTTTCTAAAGGCTAGAAACTTAAAATTTGCACAATGTTACAATTATCTCTCTTCATTATTGCTAATCATTGAAGAGCAAAGAGACATCCAAGGTATACACTTGGCACCCTAGATATTGTATACCTGTACCATCTTTCAACTGATAAATGTCACAGAGTACTGTAATTTCAAATACAATAAACTCAGTTACATTCCTGTTGTAACTCAAAATTTAACAAAGGTGTTAGGAATTTAACTTCTACACATTATATTGTTGAAGGGAACACAAATTATTAACAATCAGAAGTACAAGAAGTACAGTTTTTGAGAAGTACAAAGTTGAGAGAAGTCTTTATTTGTAGATACTAATTTTGGTGTAAGGGCTTTATCAAGTGATGCAGAGAACCACATGGGTAGCATTCATATATGAAACAATAGTGGAGTGAGCAAAGTGATGAATGTGTGGTGAGGTGATGGATTAAGCAAATTTACAATTTATATTTTATAACTTTTAATTTAGCCAATGGGGTAGCAATGATGAATTCTACTTGACTGTGTTTGATGGTGTTAAAGCATTTGATAGGTGCAGATTCTATATATAGTTTTCTTCTTTGAAGATTAAATGCTACCATTATGAAATCTATGCCATAACACCACCAGAATCAGACCACCACCAGAATCAGACCACCATCACAACACAACCATCCTCCTCTTATACTAGCCTTAATTCATCACAATGCCTATGGTGATTTTTGCAACTTTCAAACTAATGGTCCAGGATGGACAGAAACGTCGTCATTCCTTCATTTTCTGATGTGTGGTTTAGAAATCGTACAGTACAGTATCTCTCTTAGATCCAATGAAGCTCTTAAGGGCAAAATATTATCTACTAATAAAGTGTACATTCATCTTAGTGTTTCTGTACAATATATAGTGTTTAAGTAGTGAACCATGCAACATGAAAATCATTAGCAGCTTAGCCCATGAATGGAAGACAATGCATATACAGTAACTGAAAACCTGCAAGATGAGTGCCTAATGTCTGAAATTAATGTGACAAATTTAAAAAATACATCACAAAATTTTTTTAATAATTATTTGCAAAACTTGGGAATACAATATTAAATAATCACTTAAGCGAGTTGAACCCATTTCTGCTAAATACAACAGCATAACTATAAAGCATTACATATCTGTCATTACCAATCACATTTAGTTCTTCCCTAAAATAAGCCTGCTGTGTCTGATACAAGGCTCATGAAACTATTAAGGATGACATTCTGGCACTGGTGTCACTGAAAACGTTTAGGTACTCCCACAAAGTCTTTATAGCTGTTAGGGAGAGACTGATCACTCAATCCAACCCAAGCATATCAAAGTCCCATTTTTGGCATAAATGTAATGGTCAACAAGAGAGACGCGATAATTGCTTGTTTGTCTGCCTGGCTACTTACACCTCTATCACCAGGTGGCAGCACCATGCTCACCTCAAAGTTCCAGAACCCAGAGCTATTCACATTGGTCCCCTTGGCTCTGGTCAGGTGTCCCAACCTGCTTTGGTTTCCACTCTTCTCCTTTCACGCTTTCTTCTGTAGGCTCTGTATGAAAGATGCTAGGTTCTTTGCTAACCTTTATGTATGAGTTTCAGGCCATTTTAGGTCACTGTCACAGGATAGATGGCAGAGGGTTTTAATTCAACCCCTTAGAGGCTCTCTGTATCCCAAATCTTAGGATTTTAGGTGTGTTGTGTAATATTTACCAATTCTGTCAAATGGCCTCTCACTGTAGTTTCCTGCTGTCATTCTTCTCATGACTTTTCTAGGCGTGGAGGCTTATGCCCAATGCCAAAACTTCGTATTTGTCTCCATTCTTCGAGATTTCTTCCACACTCGCTCTTCTGCTCTTTTAGTGCCTGCCTGATTGCTCAATAAGGTTCTGGTTTCTTTTATATTAAATTTTGAATCTCAGCTTTGTGTTTTGTAGTTTTGTTATGGAAGCCTTCTCGGCAAAATAGTTTCAGGGAGCCACTTAGTGGCTCCCCCAGAGAAAACATGTTTAATAAGTATGAAACATCTGTGTTTGGCCAAAAGCCTGTTGCCTATTTCTAACTTTTCTCATTAGATGTAAAACTCCAGTTTTATAAGATGTTGTACAACCAGGTACAAAGTATCACAAGTGATAAATATGATGTGCAATATTGCAGGAATTAAGGTCAAACATGATAAGAGAAACAAAATCTAAAAAGGTATGAAGTTGAGTAAGTCAATAGAATCACAAGGAAAATGTTTTGAAGCAACAATCCTTCTACTACAGTACATGCATAATGGATTAAAGGCAGGTGAAGACTAGCTCACGTGAAAGGTGGCAACACCAGTCAGTTGCTGAATATAAAGTATTTCAGGTGCTGCTTGTGGATAATTGGATTTTATGTACAACAGAAACATAGTTTAAAGCTACAACATGAAAATAAATGAAAATGCAAGTCGAAGTTGGTGGCTCATTTTGATGTGTAATGCTTTCATATATATAAATTTGCTTACACAGTACTGTAAAAGCAGACACTGAAACAGGGTTGCATTTTGTTCAGATTTATTTACAGTAAAACCCAGTAATACGTGCTGGCAGAATATGTAAGTCTTTAATACTAGTTACAAATTAAAGCTATAATGTGGCAATCTCTATACGCAAATTCACCACAAAAAAAAATTCCAAACGAGCAACATTGTGAGAAAGTTTAAATAATAAAAAGTATTATAGTCCTGTATATATAGTAAACAGTACGGATGTACTATGCAGGGTATATGGGGATTCACATAGTGGCCAAAGTACAATAAAGCTGGATGGTAAAGTGGAAGTTCAGCAAGCTTCAAAGGCACATACAGGTAATGCAAGTAAAGACTTGGATGGTAAGAGGGAAGAAATAGGATGTTGGGTGTGGTGAAACACCCCTTTCTGAGTTGGTCGCTCTAATGCTTCCTGAGCCAGAACCATTATAGTTCAACAGGGACTCTTTATTTACTGTTTCACTCTCTTTGGCCTTATTCCCCACCACAAGTATGTTTACAAATGAGCTTGTCAAGGAAAATGAGGGAAGGGAGACAGTGGCTAGCCTAACTCAAGTTACCACAGAGGAACTAGGTTGCAGTTATATAGAAAAAGAGCAATATTCTGAACACTCAGTGCAAGCAATTACTGATTACAAATTAGCAATTAAAAAGTATTGCTTTGTAGTTTGTATAATCATAAGTCGGTGTCTCAGTGGTGGCTTGAGTTAGATGTACCACTGTCTCCCCTGCCTCCTCTCCTTGAAGTCACCATTTGCAATGACATTTGTCCCAGTGACAGACAAGGTCAATGAGATGCAAGCAGAATATGTCCTTGATGGACAATAATGCCTCTGGCTCAGTCCGACAATGTCTTCAGCTCAAAATAAAAAATGTTAATTCGGATACAAATTCTGTCCCGTTTTCAGACATTTCTACGGAGCACAGTATTTATACCCTACATTATTTATCATTAATTATTTTCTGCATCTTTGGACAAAAGTCCTACATATCACTATCAGCTTGAAGAAAGAGGACAGAACCATCATTGAGCAGGTGAGAAGCTTAGAGAGGTATCTTACAAACAAGTTAAGGAAGCTTATATACTAATTAGCATATGCTAACTTGTTTTAAAAGTGTGAAATAATCAGTAACATGTGAAGACCTTAGGAACACAAACTGCTTATTACCAGGGTTTTACTGCAATAATTAATTTTTATGTTTTTGGAAATGCAGTTACGTAAACATACATAAACATTAACAGTTTTAAATTAAACTAAGGACAAGTTTAGGAATAATGTATAAATACAGTACATATAATAAAAGAATGTGGATATCTCTGAGATGACCTACTTCCATTATTTTTTCCAATCTGAATTGGCAAATTTTTCCAAGATTATCTGACATTTAGCTAATCTTAGAGCTTTCTTTTTTCACTTCCATTCCTAGGAGAAGAATCAATACAATCTACAGGCTACATAGAGTACAGTAATAAGGGAAAGATCGTGCCATCACTGATGTATTGAGACCAGATGTCAGACGCTGGTTACTACACAGGTGTAACTCATCCCTCTCGTACAAGTGGGGATCAGATCAAAAGAACCACTTGTCAATGAGAATGAGAAAAGAGCATTGTTTAAACCCAGATAAAAGCAATGACTCTCTTCAAAAGGTCAAGTACAAACTCCAGCCACAACAAGAATGGGAATGAACCAATCAAAGCTATTAAGTAACAATATTCCCTCACAATTATTAAAAACCAATGAAGTTATCAGAACCTAATTTCCAGATATAGTAATTTATTCACTGGCTTATCCAAGTAAGTAATTATCAAAAGAAGGCACCAAACCGGGAAGGCACCGACTTATCCAATAAATCTTTACAAGAAAGAAATGTACACTGCTCATCTGAAATATTAATTACTTTAAGTAGAGAAGGCACATATTTAATTTGCTGGATAATGCTGATGTAGTTCATACCTTGCTATATAGCCTTTAATAGTTCTCTGATTATCTTGGTGGTTGCCATCTTCATATGGAAAACAATTACACTAAAAAATCACGAGATAAAAATATATAACAAAACAGATCTTTGAATGAGGTTTGTGCCTTGTGACAGCTTTCAACAACAATGTGCTTTCTATATGGCTATGAAATTTATCTTTCTGTCTTACCTGTAACTATATGCACCTCGTATCAGAGCCATATTTACTCATTAACAAGGGCAATATGTTTACAAATGGAGCAAATGAAATAAAGAAAGGATATTGTACTAAATATTTCTTCCTCTTTAGTACTAGTATTGATAATTTTTTTTAATGTACTATAGGTTGTATTTGACATTTTCACTTACATAATTGAATACAATTATTATTAACAAATGAATCATGTTTACTGAATTTTAATTGAACTGCTTTAGAAAAAATAGTCAGAAGACTCCATGTAACATGTTAATTTATATCAGGCCAATTCCTGAGTTATCTATCTTGGTTGCCCTTTTAGGTAAGATTTTGTAATCAATGGAGGAGCGAATCTTGCAGTCAGTCAGTCAGGGTAACGTTCTATATACCAGAGACAAAAAACTCTTCAGAGTTCCCAGCAAAGTCATACAGGGACTAGGAAACACTGAGATTGTCCAGCTAAAGTGAGCTGTAGAAAGCTCAAAATTCATAAACTCAAAGCATTTAAGTCCTGAGCTAAGAAGTGCTTGAACAAGTTACAGTACTATTTAAGCACTTTTTATTTAGCTGTCTGCTCATCCATTACCAGGTGGCAACACTTGAGCCACAAGACAGTCCATTTATCATGCCACATCAAATTAAATTCTGCCTTCATAACAGAAGGGCAGGCATATTGTACGACTGGACGTGGACTATATTCTACCTTGTGACAGGAGGGGTATACTGCTCAACAAGCCAACATGTAGTTTGTTACAGCTCTTCTTCTTACTCTCAAGGTTACTAAGGAAGATGTGTAAACACATTGTATTCACCTAGTTGTCTTTGCAGGGGTTGAGCTTTGCTCTTTCGGCCCGCCTCTCAACTTGTGTGTGTGTGTAGAAGAAATCCCAGGCCCTCTCCAGGTGTGCTCCAGGTAACCTAGAATGTCACCCATCACTTATTTACTCTCCCACTGACAACAGAATCTTACCCTAGGGGACAACCGAGTGAGTCTGCCAAGAAATGCACTCTTCATATACTGTACATCAACATGTTATTACAATATACATATATATATATATAGTGTATATCATATACAGGAAAGACTGGCATATATAATATAAATTTAAACATGAAAGACTAGTTCTAAATAGTTCTAAATATATCCATGGGATATATTTATTCAGTATAAGAATAACAACAAGGTAGCAAAGTTAGGAACTATTAAAGATAGTCTCACTGGACAGTAATCAATATAAATGGTAAATATACCAGAGTAGCAAAATATATCCTCGTTAATAAGCAAATATAGCATTATACATCAATGCATTATAGACCTTTCTTACCCCTGCCGGTTGTGTTGTCATCTAAAGATAAAACATGAAGATATATATTAAAAGAAAGCAATATGACAAGATATTATAGTCCTAATATATATATACAGTACTGTATATACATTATCATTAGCATAAACCTATGTAATAAAATTTTTTAAACGATAAGAACTTTAATAATAAGAAATATCAGTAAAGCAGATACAAAAATGGCCCTTTTTCAGTTTTGATTTGATCAGTGATTCCCAAGCTCCCCTGCCTTGTACAGAGAGCCAGATTCTGGTCCTGGCTCCCAGTAGGCTTGCTCGGGGCTCACAGGCCTGGTGTGATTTCCTAAGGCTCGGCAGCCCCGGTGTTATAGCTCGGAGGGCTAATGAGAAGGCCCTCCTAGAAATAGGTTACAAAAACTGCCACCAAGTGGCTTTAAACAAAATTGCCAAAATATATGACCCTCCCCCCCTAACACATTCTTGTACACCAGATTTCAGGGAAAATTTTTAATTTGTTTTATATTTCACTCCAACAAGGAATTGCCATATACTGTATACTGTATAGGAACTGAAGGATGCAAGACAACTCTGGTTATGTAAAATAATAACTGCCTATATCGTCTCAAAATATTTACAGATTTGTAATATATGCCGGGCTAACTAAGGCAGGATAGATGAAGAAAAATTCATGCAAATACTGTATTATGTATTAAACAGTAGACAGTATTCCATCAGCATTATTTGATAAATAGGTGCTAGAGAGCATACAAGCTAAGCAAATAGTCTACACAAAGATGACAATCACCTTTCCAAAGTACATACATGAATATACAAATGTAAATAAATTCATATAAAAAGCAGCAGCCAAAAGAACTAGGAATACACATGAGTAAGATGAAGTCATCAGTACTTTATGAGAGTCTATAGAAGCCTGCACAAATAGTGGGAGATGAAGGAGAGCTGCAAAGGGGGCATGCCAGAGCTCATCATCAGTATAACATGACTTAGCTTCATAATAAATATATAAAATCAAACAGTTAACAACTTATTACCAACAGCCGTTACAGAGTTACAATTAAAAATTTACTTTGCAGAAATCAATAAAAGAAACTTATTTTGTTAACGAAACAAATCTAAACTATCTTATTATTTAAAATTTTTATATAAATATTAGAGAGAGTACACGTCTTAAACACAAATGAAAAAGTCAAGATAAACATTATACTCTACCTGGAGAATGACGAGAGCATTTTCAATAGATAACTGATCGGATGGGAGCCCTTCCGCCTTCCACTGAAGCTGTTCCCTCTCACTGCTCAAAAACCTGTAAATTACAAACCCATTATACAGTTCAGTAAAAGCTAATGAATTCATCTATAGCATTAAAGACAAGCATGCAACTCTTTTCAGTGGTAATACATGCATCAAATCAACATATTAGTACTGGCACTAGGTATAAGCAGACTTGGTAATTGGTGGTTAAGGAGAGCACAAAGTGTGACAACAATATAGCACAATACAAAAGTATACTTTATTTTTTGACATTGCTTTGCCTGTCATGATTTATTAAATATTTACCAAAATCAAATTTGATAAAGCTCTTGGCACCAGGACACTATCTAGCAATAAAGTTTTGCTGTAAACACTTTGACGTTCTGGCCCATCGGCACAAACTTTCCGGGATCTCAAGGTCCCATTCAGCAAGGCCTAAAATGTTTATGCTCACTTACTCAGTTAGCTTTTGGGTTATAGCTATAAATTTGGTGTCAAAACGTTTGCAAATGAATGCTCGAGTACAGTTGCACAACAAAATGTATGTTAATAATAGATTATGCGTGGCATTAAATATACAAATGTTTATGAGAATTTCAACATTCCTCATATATCTTTCAACATTATATATTTTTCATCTAAATAAAAATAAAGAATATGGAATTGTGCACACATGATCGGTATTCTGTAATAAGAAAACAAACAATTTTACTACATTTCCGGCAAGTAATTTGCAAAGCACGATGAAAATATCCACGAGAGCAATTACTGTCTTGAGTGATAGGTGATTAGCCAGCATGATCTCTGGATGGTTCCCTGATACTTTGCTTAATTCAAAGATAAGCTATTCCATCACCGTCCTCCATAAAACAAAACAAAGAGAGATACTGTATTCTGAAATTCTGAGATGGATGCTACAATTTAAGGTCATCAGAACATTCTGTGTCGAAGTTCAGGTGATGTGTTTTAGTGCTATAAAAGCACTAAAGTTTTACCTTGGCAAAACTAGAAAATCACCAAATAGCTGGTTATTTATAAAAATATACCATGTAAGTATTTTCTTATTGCTTTCCTAGTGTCATGGACAGGAAGCCTGTACTATACTTAGCCTTATTGAGCTCCCCTAGGCCACCTACTGACTTTGACCCAAATGTCAGTAGTTGGCATCATGTCCCGTCTTCCCTATACTCTGTCAAGACACACTTCAAAACTACTGATGATTTTGGTATCTTCTCACAGAACTTGTTCCAACTGTGTACACCTCTGTTTACAAAAGAGAACATTTTTACATCTTTTCAACACCTTTGTTTCCTTAGCTTGAATCTATGATTTCTTGTTTTTCAAATAGCAAGTTTAAAAAATTCCTGTCTATTTTGTTGATTCATGTTACTATATTGTGCATACAGTAGTGATCACATCAACTCTTCTTTCTTCTTACCTCGGAATGTTTAACTTGAGTGAGAGAATGAGGGAAAGGTATGGATTACCTCAAGATGATATTTTACTACTTTAGGATTTAAAGTCTCAGTTGGAAATGTAACTCCTTACCCCTTTTGACAGTCTGATATCCCATTTGATTGTACATGATCCTGGTCATGTAACAGAGCAAATCCTTACCAAAGCATCCTATTGTCTCAGATGGTGGAATGGCAAACGAGAGCAGCATATTAGCTACATGGGAAGGATAATATGAAGACCCAACACATGCACATGTTGCAAGCCTTAGGGGATTGAAAATATCACCAATCCAGTAGGTAACATAGCCGAGGTAGAAAGAATGACTGTTGGCTTGTAGCAAGACCATCAAGCACTCTCCAAACTTGCATGTAGCAAGTGTAGGCTCAACAGGTCGCTCCATAATGACCCACTTCACAGATCCACAGGAGAGTTACCAGGGCTTGAAGGCAACTAACCAAGCAGGACACCCCCAGGCATTACGGATGCTGGCAAAAGAACAGACATCGAATACAGACCAAGTCTTTTCTCATAGGTACAGAACATGGCTACAGAGGGTGTGCAAGCCACATAAGTAAGGGTCACAATAGACAAAAGCAGCTTGAAGCAAAGAAATTGACAATTCCCTGCAAGAATTCCAGCATACAAACATACATTCGTGAAACATGTACTAGAGATTTGGAACGAAACAAAATATGCAAATGGATCCGCAAGGGACAAAGACCGACGGATGGCTAGCACTTAGTTGAGAAAGAATTCGGACCCACTACAAAGAGGTGACCTGGCAAGCACTTCTACACAAAGCAAGATCAGCAAAAGAGCTGACCTTGGAGCTAGCTTGAGCTGGGAGTTCTGGCCAAGATGCCATCTGTTGGTGGGCATTTGCACTAGGGAGTTCGAGCTAATTTCAAATGAAGCAATCGTCTTTAACGAATTGTTCGCAGGTTGCTTAGCTGTTTCGATGTCTAGTTTTCTATAAACCTTGCAGTTGTTTGTATTCCTTTGCCGACTTTCTGGTTGCCTTTCCCAGTACGGGTGACTGTATTAGCCCCCAGCTCCTTGTCCCTCTGTCCCCTAGTAGGCCAAACAGGTTTCCTACGACTGATGTGACACAGTAGCAGGAAGCTGGTTTCAGGGAGCCACCAAGGGGTTAGCCCCAGAAAATGTGTGTCTAGAATTAGATGTATTTGAATACACAATATTGAGATTTTATAAGTCATGCAATAATAATAAAAATTACATACTTTCGTAAGTCAAATCCAGATACTTGCAACATACGGCTCCAGTGGGCCATTGTTGCTTTACGCGTGTCTTCGGGAGCTTCACTCAAGTAAGTGATGAATGATGCAGCTAGGAGAGCCTCTCTTGGCAGGCCTTGTATACTAGAATCTAACTCAGACACCTGGGGAGAAAAATTATATGGTGAAGTTAAAGTTTAATTACTAAGAATACCCATAAGTGGGTGACCAAAGTCAATTGCTCTGTAATTCAATTTTGAATTTTCTTAAAATAGCTTACTTGTTGACTCCAACGTTTATATTCTCCCTCTAGTTTGGTGACGAGGCTCTCTGCAGCTGTGATCGTTTCCTTGGCCTTACTCAAGTGGAATTCTACCTCTGCAGCTTCTTTAGTAGAGCGATTCAACTTCTCCCGTAGTACAGCTACCTGCTTGTCAACATCTTCCAAACCAGCCGACAACTCTCCAATCTGCGCCTCAGCTTTCTCCAAATTTCTTCAATAAAAATTAGCACAGAGCATTACAATTAGTTTTGTTCGGCACACTAAAAAGATTTCTTTTAAAATAAATTATGCTGGATAAGAAATGTACAGTATACAGTGTCATTTTATTTAAATATGAAATCCGATATGTAAATCCCTAGATACAATTACTGTATATAATTACAGTATGATTGTTAAATAATTTCTAAACAACAAGAGCTCTGGCATGAGGTATATATGTGCTGTTGTTACCTTTGCAGTTTATCTTGTTCCTTCTCTAAAGGTTTCACTTTTTCGAGTACATAGGAGAATCGTACATTAGCTTTCACCCATGCTGCCAGTGGTGCTGCTGCAGTTGATGCTCTTTTAGCAACGGATGCCTCAAATGAATCCTCACGCTCGTGAAGCAATTTTTCTACCGATCTGCGACCTTCAGAAGTTACGTCTCTTGGATCAAAATTCCTGGAAGCAAAATGAGTTACAAGTAGAGCTCTTAAAACTAAAAGGAAGTTCAGGCTCCCAAAATGGCCAAATTTACAGTTTATAAAACAAATTTATTTACAATACAGTACATGTATGGCTGTTACCTTAACTCACATGATGTACAAGTAAAGAGTGCTCTCTAAAATGAGATACTTTGAAGACAATGAATTTTTAAGATTTTAGAATGAATGCTTATAAATTTGACTTAGTGTAATAAGTGTCTTAGTGCTAGGTCCTCCTTTATTTTGGATACTATTAGCTGGAAACGGTAATGTTTAGAGATATGGTAGAAACGCGATGATCAGACCACACACCAGAAGAGGAGACGACGATGTTTTGGTCCATCTTGGACTATTATCAAGTTGATTGTGATAATCGACTTGATAATGGTCCAGGACGGACCGAAACATCGTCATCTCATCTGCTGGTGTGGGGTTTGGTCATCATATCTTCAGCCACATTATTGTGACTAATCATCTGCATATGGTTGAAACACTTTAAGAAACACAAAGTTAAGGTAAAAGCTGACAAGAATAAAGTAATAGTTTTCAAAAATAATTATATTTTTAATCCACTTGGAACACCAATAAGCGGCGAAAGCCCAGCAATTTTACCCTGGTCACCACATTCCTTTAAAGGCAGCATATGGACAAACTGTGTTACAGTCATAACTGTATTATTGAAGTTTGCACGTACAATAATATTTTGCCAAAAAATCAAAGGCCTCTTAAAAACCTTAACCATACTTTTCTTTCAGCCTTATCGAAGCCTTTGAGAAATGATACATAAACACTTAATATGAACACACCTTATTTCTTCCTTGACACCCCTCTTTGCTAAGAAAGTTTTCATGGAATTCCATGAAGTATCTTGAACTCCCATAAGGCGTAGTACACCCTCTAGGATATCTCGTATTACTTCGGGTGGTGCTCGTAGGGACCTAAATGAATTGATTATTTGTCTAAATTTATTAAAATATATACAAATATTAAATTTTCTGACATTCAGTTAATGACAAAGCATGTCTAAAGAATACAAAACTATTTCTTCAGATATTGTCACAATATATATATTCAAAACTCATAACACAAGGAATGTTTCTTTTATTGATTCTAAATTCAGTGTTAGCATAATGCAGTGGTTACTTACCTTATCTCAGTCAGGGCTTCAGCCTTGATGTTCCCTACAGCCTCTTTAGCTTCTCGCACAATGGGCTCAATTTCTGCTAGTTCCTCATCAATTGCAATTTTCCTGTTCAATGAAAAAATATCACAAAAGATTTAGCTACCAACCAACTTGTTAAATTCAGGAAAAATAAAGAAGGAAATCCAAGCATTACAAGAAAGTACAGCACCTTTGTATTGTACTTTCTTGGTGCTGATCTCTAGGCGTGCCTATCTCACATTACAAACAATATTAAGAATACAGCATTCATAAGAACAAAAAATGTTGCCTTCTCAGTGGCAAGTTAAGGCCAGGACTGAATGGGTGACAGCACAAATAGCCTCGTCCTGGGCAGTATTATGAGGGTAAGAATCAAATAGCCTAGCCAGATTACACACGGAGGACAAACCTCCGACGGGAAGAGGTTACATTTCCTTAGAGAAGGACGGGGGGATTACATTTCCTACATTGGTAAAGAGCTTTTAACACTGTCCTCCACAGAGAACTGATAAACTGTTAAAGCAGGCTGGGTAACTGAGAATATACTGGGACTGAGTTGCAGCGAAAGAGGAAGTGCTATAATAGAAAAAAAATGGATGGAAATGAACTCCTGAAAGCAGCAAAACCATGCATGACAATGCTTAAAGATCGTGCAAAACTTGTGAAGTATGTACAAACTAAAAAGGACTGCATGATATTACAGAAAGACTTGAATAACGTGCAGGTATGGACATAAAAATACGTACTGCATTTAATCCCCCCCAAATTTAAATTAATGAGATTTTGGGGAGGAAGAGATAAGCCGGAAGGCTAATACAGTACAGAAAGAGGTAGTTGCCAGAGATACTTGTATGCAATACTTGGTAAACACGTGAAGCAGCCTTGGGGGAGCAGTGGAAGCAACTGCTATTTATAGCATCAAGAACAAGCAAACCAAGAGTACTGGAACATTGGGAGGTATAAATGCATCAGGTAGATAGCACTCGCCATACACACACCTCGGTAAACACATGAAATATGTTGTCAAGCTTAGCACTTACCTCTCGGCTATCTTCTTGTTTTCATTTACCGTTTGGTCTTTCAATGTTTCCATCTGAACTTTCTGAGCATTGGCATTTTTCATAGTGTCTGTAATCAGCTCGAGGGCACGATTGGCTTCCGATTGCTTTTCTGCTAACACAGTTTCTTTTTCTGCAGCTACAGCCTTAAGCTCGCTTACTACCTGACGTGCTTCATTGAGCTTTGCCACTCCAGCCTGAAAACATACGACGCATCATTATAGTTTAACCAACCATAATATATACAGTATGTGTGCATGTAATGAGTACACATTACCAGTACGTATACAATACAGTATGCATGCTCACTTAATTGTATTTACAGTGAATGAACTCAAGCTCCTGAGCCTTGCCAGTTAACTATTAAATGACTGGTGTGATAATTCCTAGTTTTGTCACACACTATTCACCATTGTATTTGTGGAGGTCAAATTCCAGTTCCTGGGCCCTGCCTCATTATATTCAACTGGCTGATGGAGTTGAAGAGTCGCTAACCCCTTACCTACTTTTCATTCCATGCACACAGTCTGCTTCCATTACCTCTCATCCTTGCACATTCTACTACCTTACTGCACTTACACTTAGAACATTATCACACTGATGATCAACACCCTATACTTGCAAACCCTACTTCTTATATAAACTATAAACGATAAGAACACACCTGATGGTGTGTTATATATATAATACATATTATATATATTATAATATACTCTGTATACATAATATAATCATGCAACTAGAAACCGTTGGTCTTTCTTGTCACACAGTTACGAAAATCACAAACAGAACATTACCTTCAAATGACGTTGTCGCAGTATTACTCCTTCCTTTTTAGTATTATGAATTGAACGATAAGTATGCAGGAGGGTTATGTAACGCCGAGGAGTGGCAAGGTGAGATGGTAGGCTCTCATGTATAGCCAAGAATGAGTTCAGGAATTCTGAACTGTTGCTTAGATCCCTTTCATAGTCTTCTAAAAGCAAATCTGGGATCTGGAAAGAATCAAAGTTTGCTCTAGTCATCATTTTCACTACATGGGTTTAGAGCATAAAAGATGTTTTTACAGTAGTATTAATGGTGTGCATATTTGAACAAAACAGTGAGCCTTAAGACATTCTTTTCTTAGCTCTTGGATTCAAATGATCTGTTGTGCAAGATTCCATTTTATCCTTAGACATGGTATGTACACTCAGGCAGAATGACAGCAGATTTCAATCAGCCTTGCAGGGTTATTATATGTTGTCATTGGATTACATACCTCAATCATTGTTTCTTGTGCCCATCCTTCCATCCAGAGCACAGAACACTGCTTATATAAAGCTGGGTTACTCTCGCACTGTGCAGAGAATTCCTGGTTGCTTGAATCCATAATCAAGGCAATGTGCAAATTTGTCATCACTCCTGTAAAGTATAAAATAAGAAACTATGAAAACTAGAAAGGTAAACGTTTTACGTGAAGTATGGCTCCCCTGTTTAACCTTTCTGTAATGGAATCCACATAAATCTTATTTAAGAAATTTTATTTAGGGAGAGGACATCAAAATTTTAATTTCATACAAACCCCCAAGAAAATTTATTCTAAATCACAATCAATTGTTTCAGAACCTTCATTGGCTTATACAGTAATGCACAGTGGAATCTCACAACAAATATACTTATTCATCCAAAATTTTGGTTAGTTCACAAGAAGTCTGTCACAGTAAGAATCCCACAGCACCCCAGAAAACCTTGGTTTAAATTAAAAGTAGATAGGACATTTTTGGAAGTTGGATATGCAATCGAGTCATAAAGATGAAAATAATGCATACAATTACTTTCCTCATTGCTGTCAGTACTGTATTTATATTGCAATTTGTGAACTTAGAGGATGAACTATGAATAACAGAGGGTATGAACACAGAAGTAATGCAAATGAATATCAAACCATACATCAGAAAATTAAGGAATGACAATGTTTTGATCTGTCCTGGACCACTATTAAGTCAATTACATGACTTGATAATGATCCAAGACAACTGAAACGTCGTCGTTCCTTCATTTTCTGATGTGTGGTTAGTCATCATCTCTTCAGCCATGTTATTGTGACTAGTAATCTGCATGCAAATGAATACTTGTAAAAATGATACTATTAAACATTAGTACGTACTTGAACCAAAATATGCATACTGTGTACCCCTGAATCCTTCATGTGCTGCCTGGTCTCGCAGAGGCATGAGGAGAGGGTCGAGTTCTTCAGGAGTGTAGAGTCCAGGAACCTGACAAAATCACATGACATAATGCACTTAAGATTTCCCTTCATGAACCTCTGAAATTGAACCTTTCAAGAATAATTGTAAGGAAGAATATAATATCTTCACATTCTTATAAGACCACATCCAATTACCTCTTTGCCGCCTGAAACAACCATAGTGGTGCACTGGTTGGTTATAGTCCAGGAAACCATCTCTCTTGCTGGTGGAGGTTTGGGTGCCCTGCAGTGGTACTTTGTGGCACTTACTTCTCCAGCACTATCTAAGTTTAGTGCCCTGGCAGCTCCTTCAGACACCAGTACAGCAGGTACTTACCTTGAGGTAACCTCAAGGTAACCACTTTGCAGCACAGGTGAGTCTTACCCATTTTAATTTATTCTTTCCCTTTTCTCTCCTAACCCATGCTTAGAAAATTGTATGTTGAGTAAAGATGAAATACTCCATCAGGATACTCTGATGCCTGATTTCTTTGCATGAGTTAGAATGCGACAAGGTTCAAGACAGGGAATCTGGTGTCATTATGAGTTCTGCCACTTGGTGACAGTCAGAGCTAGTATCTAGTTTTAACAACTAATACCGATAACAATACTTGGTGGTACCTGTGCTGCCATGTGAAGCTTGGAAACATTTTGGATGTTTATGAGTCACCGCAGTCCATTTATTTATTCTAGTGCCTCAAGCACAACATGAAAGGGACATTTGAAAAGTTCTCGATTGCATTGGTGCAGAAAGTCACCGAGCCAGATTGTCAAGATTCTCTAAACTAGAACCAGAATGAATTTTGCCACAAAAGGAATTTAAGCATCCTGCTCCAAAAGGATTTGTTTTTATTCACTTAAACCTCAAAACAAATAATAATATTCATACATCTAAGTTCTATTTACTTATTAAGGGCCTTCCATATTAGATATTTTATTAATATTTCATAATAAGAGTATAGTACTACAAAATGATAAAAAACTACAAGGAAAAAAAAAACAATTCAAGCTTGTAATAAACTGACACACAGTTTTATAAAATTAGATGGGATAACTTACTTCTCCAGCCATAAGAAGAGAATTGATAATCTCGAGGAATGCTGAAGTGACCAGATGGTGATCCTCTAGCAGCAGCACCACCTGTTCTCCCTCAACACCAGCGCTCTGCATCACCTAAGGTAATATTTTCATATTAAAAAGAATTATAGAAATGATACTATCTGGAAAATATTAAATATCAGACACAAGTCAATGAAAGCATCAAATAGGATTTTCTGAGCTATCATATTTGATTGTTACCTACTGTAAGATCAAAATGTAAACAAAATGTAAAATACTGTATTGAAAGTGTGGAAATAAACAGTATTATAATAAAAATTAAAATATGAACTGGAGAAATAATGAGAGAACAATCATGATTTTCATACCTGTTTTAAATCATTTTTGAAGTTTTTAATGTCATAACCAAGGCTCATAGCTGGTGAGACAACTCTAATACCATGTAAGTTGGCAATAACAGAGATGGCAGTTCTGCGGCCCACACCCGACCTGCCAGCCATGAGAAATGAGCCTCCAGGGGATGTTAAGATCCGGTCAACACGTGCCATAGCCTCCAATACCTAAGATCAGAGCAATGATCTTGCACTAAAATATTATCAGATTAAGATAATAAGATTGAGATAAACATGTCACTGACAAATAATATTGTAACAGAATTGCATACATAACCAACAATACAGTAATATCAAACATACAGCTGTACCAATAAAAGAATGACTATCAGATTGAGGTAACTGATCATCCACCTATTAATTCAAACCTGCCACCCACCACCAGGTGGCAGCACCGTGCCACCCACGATATGAGAACCAGGAGTTCCCAGACTCAGGTAGTGACACTTTCTCCCCGATTCTCCTCTGGAATAATGTGGGCAACTGTTGACAAGCCCCCCCCATCCCCCCCAACTTCCTCAGGTGATATAAATGTTGGCCAGTGGGTGCACAGTGATAAATGCTAAATTATAATTATATAATCCTGGTGCAAAATGTCAAGTCCTGACAGTGAATAAGGTGAGGTCTCCCATATCTGGCCACTTGCTGGCCACCGATACTTAAAAAATCAATAATGCTTACACCATCAGATATAATGAGACCATAAAAAGGCCAAGGGACTATGAATATATTCCAATAACATATTTCGACACGAAAGATAACTAATATGAAAAAAATACAAATTTAAACATTCAGTTTTCTATGACTGCAGCTTCTTATGCCTTGCTCAGGAAGGGGTATTTCTTCTACATTCAAAGCCTTATTTTTACAAAATCATGAAATAAAAGCTTGAATTTGGCTATTTGTCATAAGACTGACAACAATATTTCTGAATGCAGCACAGCCTATAATACTGTCTTAGATTAACTAAATTACAAAGGCAGAGTAAAGTGATGCACACACTTGTTTACCTCTGTGAAGATGAGTAAATTAAGCTCTTGTTTCTCCCTGCTGTACTGTGTCACCGCACGTGTCACCACCTCACTCCAGTCCTCGGTGCTCATCTGGCCCAGCTTGTAACCATGGAGAGGCAGAGGTGCCCCAGGAGCCACCTAACATTACACACAAACATTTATTTACTAACTTTATCTAAAAATGCACTGTAAATTATGGCACAACACACAACATTCACACCTAAAGATATTTAATGTTCCAAAAGTGATAACTCACTTCACCAGGTATATTACAGTCAAGAAGCTGCCTTTTTCCTTACTGATAATTTGTTCATTTTAAACCCACGAGATAGATATGAGGCACATAATGACCAAATTAACAATAGTGGTAACTGTCTATTCCATATAATTCAATTTAATTGCTTGTTTGATTCCCTTAAAGCTTGACAGCTCCAGTGCCGAAACTACTGAGGAGGGACTCCAAGAAAATCAAGTTAAAAATTAATAATCAGAGATGATTTTGTTTCACTGGGATAGATAATGCAATTAAAAAATCATGTAAAGATCTAGAGAGCAAAAACTTGTAAGTTGCTTTCTTACAACACTAAATTGTAAGATTGAAAATTGTCATAAAATGGTTTGGTCATATTCAACGAGTGGATGATAATACTGTAGTGTGAGGATAGGAGGAAAGGACAGCTAAAGTGGGCAGAGAAGACGAGTGTGATGATGAGAGAATCATTTTACACTTGGCTGTAAAGAGAGAGAAGATGCTGCTGTGAATGTTTTTCTATGGAGATGGTGCACCTTTAACAAAAATATGTTTGAATATATAAGTATAGTTTTGAGTTAAGTATCTATAAGCCATATTTATACTGCTTTCCTATTTATTCTGCATTGATTCCTCCTCATCCTATGAAAGAGGAAAACAGTAATAATGATGATGCTCAAGATCATAAATGTCATGAATACCGGTATATACATCTTAATGGATAATCAGATAAAGCAAAGACATGACTGGAAATGCACCACATGATACTTACAACACTAATGGCAGGGGTGACAAAGTACTTGGAAACTATGTGATCACGGAGATCCAATCCCCAGTCTGACTGAATACTAGAGAGAATTATTGTATCAAACTTCTGATCATCATCTCTCTCAGCCAGTTTGTCACGGAAAAGTCTGCAGCCTTCATACAGCCAGACCTAAACAATCAATACAATAAAATTAATCATTTTGCAAACTTCTTGGATAATTCTTTAGACATGTTATTTACCTAACATTTAATTGTATGGAGTAGCTTTTCTATATTTTAAATTTAATTAATACTGTACTGTAATAAAAAACATAGTAAATATGCCAATGATAAAACTTAAAACTTTCACTGCCCGATGTTGAATATTGCAGCAGAAAACCAGAATACGGAGTATGGCCGATGATGCAAATACTGTAGGCGTAAATAATTAAAAAATTTGTAGAAATTCCATTTATTGTCTACTATGGCACTTGTTTTAAAATGTGCATCAGTTTCTGCCCATTCTCTGTATACCCCCCACGTGGCATCCTGACCCTGCCGTGTGGGCGCCCATCCACGCTGGAGGTTCACTGTTTTTGTGACCTCGCCCGTGACAGCCACGGCCTCCCCTCGAGTCTAAAAGTTTCCCCATTCTGGTTATTTTATTTCAGACATTTGTTGTTACCGACTTTATAAACACTGAAAATTTACTTCCAGATGGATACTGATCAAGAACAGAGCCAATCCATGACGAAAGCATTGAAAGAAACACAAGTGAGACATATGTTCTTATATGCACCTATTCCTTTAGAGCATTCTATTGCAAACAATTTGATACCAAACTGAAAGACATAGCATGAAAATTGAGGTAAGAAAGCTAAAAGATTATAAACATTTGTGGGTGGTGGCGAGTTTACGCGCACCGCTCGGCCTACCTTGAGGTGCGCGGTGGGTAACCCGCCGTGCCAGGGAAAGCGTTAATTTGGCTTGAAGGAAAATATTATAATGTATCTATTGTGTCTGAGCATGGTGTAGAAGCAACTTCAAAATAATGGATTTTGAAGTACCAGACCAGGTAAAACAGTTCAATACTGTATGTCATGTTGATAGGGTAAAACTTAATGTGCTTGTACCTACAGTACACTTAACCAGTCCTTCATAAAGATGAAAATAACATTTTAATTCAAAATGTTTAAAAAATTAGTTACTGAAGACAAGGCACAAGTGTAGTATTATATGAAATCACATTAACAAACACCTGACTAGGAACAACTTTAAAATCATAAATATTAATGTGTTTAAATATCCTATTAAAATATTTAGCATTTGTTTAAATAATGGAATAAATACCAACCTCCAACAGTGGCTGAAGAGTAGCATCATCTGAGGTAACTTGATAACGCAAGAGACCCAGAACCCAGCGTGTCAGGTCACGTGGAGTGAACAAGTAGTGACTATAGTCATCTACACTGAAGGTATCACGCACCTGGATACAGACAATGATATTACAGTGTGAACTCCTTAATTCAAATTACCTTTATGTGAATTCATACATTACCCCTTTACTGAGTGGACCAGATTCTGGTGCTGGTACAGTTAAAATCAGTGAAATATTAGAGCCTAATATGGTACTGAAGATTTGAGTTATACCATTGTGTAGCTTAGATAGATACTGAGAGAGCCCTCCTAGAAAAATAATTCACCTTTTATAATTAATTATTGGTCCACAAATAATATAAACCCATTTTTATCTATTATAAATTAATACCTGTTCAGTTCAACGTTCATTTAGTTTGACTTATTTTGTCGAGTTATAGTCTAGTACATGGTGCATTTAGTAAGTCAGGTGTGTTGAGAGAGTACTGTATGTGTCCCCCTTCTCATCCACAAGCAATGTGCTTTGGACCCTCATGTTGCACTATAAGGTGACTATTCATCGTAGCAGTGAGGAGCTACTAAGGGGGCCTACATAAAAAGCTATCAAAGCATTTTCTCCACAATATATGATTCAAGTCTACTCTATATTATTGTACTAGTATTATGTTTCTAATTGCTCTTTTGCACTGAATATCCATTTCTTGAGATTCTACAATTACAGACCTAATTTTGCAAAATCAAAACACTTTAATGTCTTTACATCACACAGAAAAAACATTTAAAATATACACAAAAATTACATTTTGGTAGACGTTGACCATGGATGTTGCCAGTTGCTGGGCTTTAGTCTGAGACCCCCAAGCAGGGTGGCCCGGGCACATAGTGTTAAGCACCGACTGCATATACGCACCATACACACTCACTAGCTGCTCACGCTCAGGGTACCTGTATAACATACAAATTACTTTGGCTCTCTCTTTTTAGTCAGTATTTGCAGTCATTAAACTGTGGGGGAAAAATACAGTTTTATAAAGGTAACTAAGAATAAAGCAAATAAACCAGCTTTAAGGAGAGGGTGATTAATATTGATATCACGGGGTCAGCATATTTCAAGAGATGAACAACATGGTATTATGAATACACGAGGGTGCAATAAATACAGATTGGTGTAATATGTACTAATTACACCAACCTGAACTTATTACATCAGCTTATACTCATTATTAAACTGGCTTATACTCATTACAACAGTCTGTATTCATTACACTGGCCTGTACTCATCACAACAGCATGTAATGAGTGCATGCTGGTACAACACAGCATCACAGTCACAGGGAGCAAAAGGGGGATGATGATAACAACCACAAACATAAGCGTTAGTGATGATCATTTTTAGTTGGACTATGTGTGTAAAAATTTAAGTTACACAGAGCCTACACTAGCTAAATTATTCATTCAGATACAACCATTTATATTTTAGTATATTTAAAAAAACTGGAAAGCCTTCTAAATCTGTATTAAAAAATGAAACATACCCAATTGAGGCAATTCTAACGATGGATGTAAAACGCGCACAAAGCTGGTGCCGTCCCAGTGCCGACCCACCAGTTATGGAAGCCACCACCTGCACACCCTCGAGCCCAACCCACTCTAGGTTGTTGTCATAGAAGCCTTCGTATGTCACCACCTACAGAAACCATTTTTATGATTTTGTATAAGAGTTACATGGATGAAAGCAAATAGTTGAAATGCATACTTAATCCTATATAAAATACCAGTATTCAGCTTCTTCAGTTATGTAAATTGTGGTACTTCTCAAAATGGCATGCAAGTTATTATATCATTGAATCTTACTATTCTTTTGTATAAAATGAATTTCAAAATTCATCCTTAACCCTCAATTTATGGCTATTGAATTATGGTCATACTTGCCTATGTAACAACCAATTAAAAAATTCCCCCCAATTTCCCTCCACTGTAAGGTTAATGACATTAGAAAATTATCATTGCTTATACAAAGCCATTGCATATTTTATACATTGTTTATACAAAGTTTATTTATATCAAGTTGACACCTGGTGTAGGTTAGCCTCTTTTTCTCAGCGTGTAAGACAACATACCTGCTGCAAGAAGGTGATGAGCTGGCAAGTACCCCATTTATCTGGCTTAGGCAAGTTTAGATCTTTAAGGTAAACAATCAACCTCTCGCAGTCCTTAGGGCGATATACTCGACCAGTATTAGTAGAAATTACCATACACATCTGTTGAGAGAGTATAATTCCAAATAGTACTGCACAAAAAAATTTTCTTTATTTAAAATGTATGTAAATTTAGTTTAAGGAAAAAATAATCTGTAGGGATGAAACAGCTTAAAATAAATATCAGTACTGTACAGTACTGTATCTGAAAAGGATCAGATGAATTGCATCTATATCTTATTACTTAAGACTTTCAAAGGTGACAGAAAAATATGAAAATATCATATCAAACAGAATCCTTTTTTAAAAGGAATCAAAATGTGAAATAAAGTTAAGGGTTGAGTTACATATAAATATTTTTGCTTCATTATACATTTTCCAACTTTATAAACAGCATTCCTATTTCTGTTGACTTTTCAAAGACACGTCCCATACACACAAAGGTATTTTGTATGTAACACTTTTCCCTTTAAACATATTTTACTAGTACAGTACTGTATCTAAATGGCATTTTCTGTATATCGCATTTTTGTAGTTAAAAGTTTCACATGAGAATTATATGCATGTAATAAAATTTAGGAGTTTGATATGGGTGAAGGAAAAGACCAAGTTCATAAACTATTTTTCTCCAATACCTGGGAGAGTTTTTGCAGCACGTGTTGCGGAGCCGTGTACGCACTGCAGTGAATCATGGTCACCTGCGTACTACGCAGCTTGGAGAAGCAGTGATGAAGCAGCAGGCTGGGGTATATACAACAAAAGTGTACCATACAATAGCAACAACACTTCTACTTTTTAAAAGATATTAAAAAATAGACAATGGATATGCCCATTTTTATTACATATTTATCAACCGAAATAAATGCTTCAAAATTTCTTGCCGTTAAAGTTTAATTTTGTAAGGAACTGAAAATACATTTCAATGATCTATATTATATGAAATTTATATAAAAAGTCTGAAAGAATTTATTTGTGTGGGAAGAACAAGAACAGACATTTGGTACTGTACTAAAGACTATTTAAGGAACCCTATATAGATATCAAGACAAATCAATTTCATAATTGATAATACTATACTCTAATCATAATAATTATAAAGACTGAGAAATTACATTTGGTTGCTCCGCAGGGTATGGATTGGCAGTCATATGAGGAAAATCATCCACAATTTGGAACATTACCATTTTGGCTGGTGCCACAGGGATCTTTTTCTACATTACTACAGTCATTAAAGGTGTTATGGAGACCTTGGAAAACTTATTTCATTCAGAATGATTGACTGATGTACTGTTTACTCATTAGAACTCTAGTCCTTCCAAACCCTCTTGTGACAGAAGTGGCTGAAAAATGAGGGCTTTCAATAACTACTCATTTGCCTGCCAGGTTGTGCATAGTGGCAACTATCAGTTGGCAGTACACTGCTTAATTCTGGGTTCTTAGACCCAGCCTGCTTCACATACAGTGTTCCCTACTGTGTGTCTCATGTGCTTCACATACAGTGTTCCCTACTGTGTGTCTCATGTGCTTCACATACAGTGTTCCCTACTGTGTGTCTCGTGTGCTTCACATACAGTGTTCCCTACTGTGTGTCTCGTGTGCTTCACATACAGTGTTCCCTATTGTGTGTCTCGTATCAGATGGAAGGCGAGAACCAATAGGGATTGAACCAATAAGAACAGTAAAGATTTTAAGCCCTTATGGAAGTGTTATTGATGGACATTCTTGGTTAGATTGAACCTAGATTTCCCAGTTTCTCCCTAACACTGATGCCAGTACCTTTCTGACTATTCATAAATCCTATCAGTGAGACAGTAGATTCTTACCTTACCTTAGGAAGCAACCAAATGTGACAATTCAAAAAAGTACTATTTATCTGTAAATAGAAAAGATCTACTTAATAAACTAGGAAGTGTAATGTGAATCTTTATATCATGATTATTAGCTCAAAATGTGCAACAACTTCAACATACCTCTTCCCACAGCCTTCTGGTCCAACTAGGATGAATGGCTGCTTTGTCTCTAGTTGAAGCCATGGCATAAAATAATCCAGTGAACATTTGGCATCAGCAGTTAGTATTAAAGGAACTTCAGCTGTATCGACTACAACATCTTCTGTCGAGTCAGAGGTGTATGGTTCTAAACGGTCACGTGCAGCATCGTAATAAACATTGAGAGGCTTGCGTTGATCTGGTACATGTTCACCCACCCAAGAAAACACCTCACGAGCAAAGTCTGCCCTGTTGGTCTCTGGCAGATTACCTCCTAGACCTTTCACAAGTGCCAATGCAAAGTGAGCTTTACTGGTAACCTCATGAAGATGAGAAAGGCCATTCAAAACCCATCCAACTAAAGTGGTTTCAACTTCAGCTTCACCAGCATTTAAGACCCATTCAAGTGCTTTAAAGAAGTATTGTTCAATATATGGTTCAAGATAGCGTTTTGCTTCTTCACCCTGTGATTCAAGCCAAGAATTAACAACTGCGTGGATATTGGTGTCTTCGTCACTTAGGAAGATCATGCCCATGCGAGAGATTGTGGCAGGTGAAGCAGAGGATAGATCATGAGTCTCAAAAAGGAAATTGACATTTGGGCCAAACTGTATCCTTTCTCCTGATGGCATGGTCAAAAGTCGATTGTCATCTAATACAGAGTTCAATGACTCTATCCACTCAGGATCTATGTCACCGTCACAAATGATCCATGATGTTACATCTGGTGGCTCTCGGACAACTTGTCTTGCAGAAGCAGTGAGAACACCATCAGACCATTCTCTTGTATCGTGGTCAATGTGCCCAAGAAGCTGTTGTCGTGGCATAGCTTTAGGATTCATGACGTATTTCTTTACCTTTTTATCCATTTTCAAGAGCGCATGTCGCAAGGTCTGCCACAGAGTTGTCTTACCAGATCCCGAGGGACCAACTACTACCACTCCCATACGCTGCTGGAGTTGTTCATAAAGCTCCAGAGCTTTTTTGATCTGTCGATCGTTTGGTATAAGACTCATCTCTTTAAATGTTTCTTGTAAAACTTCAGCTAAATCTTCATAGCCAACACCTCTAAATTTAATATCCGGAAACACATCTCGCACCAGGTCATCAAACCTAGAGAGATAAAGATAGGCATTGAAGTGTATGACCATACTGTAATATCTTCATTAGCATACACCATGACAAAAAGATGAACAAGATAAACTGATGATGTTAAAGAAAAGAATTTTAGGAAGTGGAAGAAATGACACAAATCAACATACTATACTTAGTGAATTGTATGGACATCTTTCAATGTTCAGATTTCGAAGAAATCATTTAGTACAACACTGCTTTTATTCCTTGGTGGGTAGACACCAGGTTGGGAAGTAAATACAAAATCGTTTTAATCTCTTATCGTAAACATGTCAGTAAATGATCTATTTTGATCATTATATCTTAGGATATTCTATGCTGAATTTTAAAACCCATATGTACAATTTTTTTGTTTACCTTGAACTGTCAGAGAAGGTGAGTTTAGAGAGAGTGTTCAACCGCAAAGCTTGCACTACCAGTTCTGATTCCACATTTATATTAACCTCTGATAACTTTTCTTCTTCTGGCAATGTGCGCCTGCAATATTAAAATATAGTTTTAGACCTGTGGATGGTGAAAATTACTCTAGTACTGTATTTTAAGAAATTAAGGCATGATGCAACAAATGTAATTGTACAGTAAAAAATTAAAGACTGATTTACCAACCTATATAACTGAAGCAGATTACCAGAGCCTTTCAATACAGTCTTAAGAGCTCGTAAACCCCAATCATAATGCTGCTGTGGAGTGAGGAGTTCTTTGGATAAGTTGAAGATTGCAACAATCTTACGCCCAAGGCTTTTACCATCCTTGAAGCCCTCGCTAAACAGAATGACTTCAGCAATTAACTCATTGTCAGGACGGGCCATGGCAACAGGCCTGAATAGCTGCTTTAAGTTGTCTGGAAGCTTTTGACGACCGCCGTACCCTTTACCAGCTGGGTTCAGTGTTATGAAAATGCCTGAGTTAGGATCAACAGGCACCTGAAAGTAGGGATTGACTTAAATAAAATAATTTACTGTTTATATGGATTATAGGTGTATCATTGCCTCATTGACCAAATCTTGCTACAAACCATTTTTATAAAATTAAAACCAACAAATTAGCATTACTCTAAATAAGATTTCATTATTAAATTCCAATATTTTTCAATGAGTGTTTTCACTTATAAAATGCAATGTGTGAGTCTACTTAAAATTTGGTCTACTATTATTATTATTATTATTATTATGGAAGAGTTTAATTCAACTTAAATTTCTGTACGGATAATTTTTGGTCAAATATGGAGAGTGCAAAATTTCATGTATTTTTATTGCAGTTATTCCGTGAATTCCAATTAATTTTCATCACCCTACCTCTTTGCCCAATAGTGTAGTGGTTGCAGCTTGTGACTTAAGAGCAGCCTGTATCGTCTGAATTTGCATAGAGACTGCTGATAAAACAGCCTCTTCTAAACGGTTGAACTCATCAAAGCAGCCCCATGCGCCACATTTCACCAGACCAACAAATATTCGGCCCATGGATTTGACATCAATTCCTTCATCACAGTTAAACACCAGAACCTGACGCCCAAACAGGCCACCAAGAGCTTTCACCGACTCTGTTTTACCAGTTCCAGCCGGGCCATAGGGGTTTCCACCCAGCCCCATGTGCATACCCTGCAAACACATTTACTTTACTAATTGTCTAATACATTGAGGATAGACAAAAGAATATTAATTAACCAATATTTCAAAGCAAATGATAAATATAATATATAAATATGGCATAAGTCTTTATTTTTATATGCTTCATAAAACAATAGATGTTGAACAAATAACACATACCTGTGTAAGTGTTAAGTAACACTTGTCAGTTAAAGGTGTATGCACCAGTTTGGGGGCATTACCTTGGTATTCATATGTATAATCAAACTGAGCATCTACCATCCTCATAAATGCCGAACCTCCTTCACCTATGTAGAACCTGGATAAATAAAATTCCATTCATTAAAATGCTTATCTTTACAGAGAAAAACATTTTGACTGTTACATTTGATTGCTCTTGTAGGTAAAGATTTACTGTGTCATATAATGTGGATCATGTACGTTCAGGAAAGATGACATACTGTAATGGAACCAGCATCACAAGATCTTTAAAACATTTTTGCAGGATCAAGTGCAAGGCTAGTTTTGACTTTTCTTGTTGACTGAAGATATGGTGAAGACTCTTACTTGGGAATGTAGAGAATACACTCAGGTACCTTCTATGATGCTTTATTGTGAGAGGTAACACAATATCCAGCTCACCAGAGGTCCACCTGCTCTAGCATTCACCATATACACTGACTGGCCCACACTCAGCAGCGCCCATGCTCTATGGGGTATGACACCAGAAGCCTAGCTGCCTCATGATTGGTTGTCACTAACCGTTTTACAATTTGAAGGCCGACAGATACAGTACAGTGCATTCACAAAAATTAAAAGCCTTTCCAAACCTTTCCGAACTACTTCTCTGTTTTTTAAACTTGGTAGAGCACTACTGCACTTCCCATTCTCCATTGGAACATGCCTGGTGTCTTTGTGTAGTCTTGAAATTTTTGTTACAATGCAGTTTAAGCAACTTACTGTAGCATCGGTGTATCTTACTGTGAGCTTAGTGAGGTATCCCTAGTCGACGACTGTTCAAACTCCAGGATGAAACCCACAACCGTTGACTAATGCCCAGAGATCTATTTACTGTTAGGAGAACAGAACCATCAGGTGTACTGAAACATATCCAAATGTTTTGCTTTACCCAAAAATGGAATACATGCCAAATTAGTTTTCAGCCAACTATGCTAGTCAATACATTACAGTGTTGTGTGATACTGCCACCTGGTGGTAGTGATCAAAGGTAAACTGATGAGGTCATTTGTTGTTAAGCAGAGCCTGCATTTGGCTGTCAACCTGTAGTGATATCAAGGTGGAGGGCATGGTAGCAATAGTCTTTCTATCTTTCTCACTCTTGCCCTCTTTCTCTGAAAGGCTTGAATTTATGAATGAAATTAATTAGTTCTCCTAGCACTTCTCTTGTGCCAATGTTATACTGCCTGACTGTGCATGACACTTTTCTACAACACTGGGTTCTACAGGCAACCTAACAAAGTGGCAGAATGAGAAATCTCAGAATGATAAATAAGTACTTGAGCATACATGGAGAAAATACAGGCCAACCATATAATGCCAAAACATCAGACAAAAACACCAACAGTAATGTATTATAACAAAACAATAATCCTTACCTTAGCTGTTTTTGCCATGCCCAGTCTGACACAGAGGTAATGTTACTATTGATCAGTACGTTCACAACATCAATATTGTGAATGGTGTCCAAGATGAGTGCTTTTAACTTCAGCTCCAGCACTAAACTATCTGCCTTACCCTCTGGGGTTCCATCTGAACTGAGGTCTACACCTGTATACGATTCAAGCTTGGCCTGAAATTGGACGAGTTGTTCTATTAGCCCTCTACATCTCTCTAGCACATGAGAACAAGCTATGAAACCCAAAAACAAAAAATATTAGAAGAAAATCAATAATCTATTAATAAGTATCCACATTTTCCTGCCACTTCATCAATATCGCTGTCTAAGCAGGCGATGAGTCACAATAGCGTGGCTGAAGTATGATGACCAGACCACACACTAGAAATTGAAGAGACGACGACGTTTCGGTCCGTCCTGGACCATTCTCAAGTCGATTGTGATGAGGACAGGTAGGGACAGGAATTAAATAGGCAAGAGAGAGCTGAGGAGGAAAGTCAGGTGTAGGGGATAGTAGTAATGAGAACTGCAACAGGCCTATTGGCCCATACGAGGCAGCTCCTATTATAACCACCGAAGGAGATGGTAATAGGAATAAGAAGAGGATAGCAAGGGAGCGTAGAAGACAATGAACAGAAAAAGGGAGAAGAGAGAAAGAAAGGGAAAGAGAAAGAAAGGGAAAGAGAAAGAAAGGGAAAGAGAAAGAAAGGGAAAGAGAAAGAAAGGGAAAGAGAAAGAAAGGGAAAGAGAAAGAAAGGGAAAGAGAAAGAAAGGGAAAGAGAAAGAAAGAAATGGAAAGGGGAAAGCTTATGTTAAGTCACGTTTGTTAGAAAGATTAGAGCATTTGAGTATATACTGTGAAAGGGAAGAGTCCACAGCAACAAAGCCAGGACTCAAGTTCATGTTGGGTACATTGTTAATAAGAGCCGATTCTACAAGACGGCGTCTGTGTAGAGTAGAGGCAGGAAAGATTATTTTGGAGGAAGACCAATCAATGGGATGATTAGAATCCCTCACATGGCAGAAGAGAGCATTGTTAGTGTCTGCAGACATAACACTTCTCTTGTGTTCTTTAAGTCTGTCATTCAGTGTACGGCCAGTTTCGCCAAAGTATTGGAGAGGACAAGATGAACAGGAAATAGAGTAGACACCAGCAGCATTAGAAGCAGGAGGAGCAGTGTGAACTAGATTACTACGAAGTGTGTTTGTTTGTCGAAAGGCGAGTTTAATGTCAAGAGGATGAAAGGTATTGGTAAAAGTTTTGAGTTCAGATATGAAGGGAAGGCATAGTACAGTGCTACTAGTGTTGGAAGCAGGTTTAGGATGAAAGAAATTTCGACGACCGAAACGTCGTCGTCTCTTCAATTTCTAGTGTGTGGTCTGGTCATCATCGCTGTCTAAGGTGCACACACACACACACACACCCACGTCACCCACCACATTAAGTTCACCTGTTAAACATAATATATTTGTTTAGCTTCAGAGAACACTATTGTAATTAATGTTAAGTTGTTCTCTCCATCTATGCATCATTACCCATGGCAGAAAATTTGCCAAAATTTCAAACTTTTATCATATATATTGCAGCCAATAACTAGTATCACAAAATAAAGATGTTTGAGCTGGTTTAATAATCATAAAAACAATGCAGACAACTTGACAAAATTTCCTGCCAATGCAGACAAAACTGATCTGATCCTTGATGGTTAAACATATGTGATTATTTGCATACCTCTAATTCTTTTTTAAAGCTGGTAAGACTTCCATTCTGAATTGACTCTTCACATCGTTCCGTGAAGAGAATGGCATCAGCAAGACACAAGATCTGGCCAAAAATAAAATTAATGTGTTATCTTCCACTTAGCACAAGTCACACAGTATCCTACAGTATGTACAAGAACCTGTACACCTGTTGATTGAAGGTTGAGAGGCAGGACCAAAGAGCCAGAGCTCAACCCCTGCAAGCACAATTAGGTGAGTACAGATTACACTTTGATATATGATTGTAGCTGGATTTTTTTTTAATTCAATGTTATTTGGATTTGACATTCTGCTACTACATTCCGAGAAAAAAATTCCCCTTGAAGAAAAGTTAACAAAACTGTTAAAAAGAGAGTTAAACATTTTGCTTGAATGTCACACAAATTAATATAAACAGGAGTCACGACATGAAAAATGACAGGATTTCATTAACAAGTGAAACAAATTTTATATCTACCTCTATATAAATACGAGATTTTCATTTTGGTGGCTTTATGAGACAAAAAAAATAGTATCAATATATTTATATGATTTGGTCACAATGGACTACAAGATGTGTATCCATCTGGCAGATGAGGTCTTATCTTGTTTCCCAGACGCTTTACTCTGCTCAGCTATCAGCTACATTCTGCATTTACTTCCTTGGGGCTGCACACTGGGTAGGCCATGTCATCTGCTCAGTTCACTGGATGCATTGGCTACGTTGTTCTCCCTCATCCTTCATGATGCGGCATCAGATTTCTTTATGGCCTATCTTGACTGTAAGGAGTCCTGTGTTGGACCTTTCCCAGAGTCCATTTGGATGTACTCCCTATTGAAGTCTATTCCTTTTTCCTCTCTCTTATGAGGAGGTAGTGCAAAAGGTCGTGAATTATTAATGGATAATTCCAGATGCTTATCCAATATTTTGACTGAAGTTCAACCTGTTTGCTTTCTGGAGGAAGTATTGTCTTCCTCATTCTGTAGTGACAGAATTTATTACGCAGCTTGAAATGGTCCAGGACAGACTGAAATGTCAATTTTTCACTTTCAGTTTTGTGGGTTGGGTGTCTACAGAGACTCCTTTCTGAGTCGGTCCCTCGGTGGGTGATGAGAGTCCCTGGTGGATCATATGGAGTAAGGCTCAACACCTTATCTTTTTTTTATAAAAATCTGTGTCATATACAGAGATTTGTATTTGTGTAGTAGGTTTAGGAGAGTAAGTATACAGTACATTTAATCGGTCTTTAGTACATAGTGTACAATTGTGACACATTGCCATTAGTGAAGTCAAGTAAGCAAACGGTTATTTTATGTACAGGTCTTGGATCAAGGAAGCATAAGGAAGGCTTGGGAGTGACAACACTGACATAATTCTTGAGCTGCAATATTTAAACTTTTCTATGCAAGCCCTAGATTGTTAAATGAAATTAAATATTTCAAGCTTTGAAAGGATTTAAGGACATTAAATCCTTACCATGCTTTGAAAGCAACATGTATTCAAATCAGTAAAATATAAGCTGCAGATTGGAAAGAATGCAGTTTCAATGTGAGGTTTACAGTGATGTCTCAACTTTAATGTAGCTTAGAATAAAGGTACTGTAAAGTTTTTTTTGTAGGAAATTTTCAACCTTGCCTAGTGAGTTACAGTTGGGGTAAGCTTATGCTTGTGAGAACATTGTAATTTTTGTTAAATGAAGTAACTACTTGTGAGAACATGCCCTAAGATTAAGACTTAACATCATGGAGAGCATAAAACAAGAAATTACATTTGCCAAAGAACATTTAAATAATGTCAAAGATCGGTTATAGGGTCACACTACAGATAGAACCATAAAAACATTACCTAAAACAGGTCCAGTAACAACCAATACTTTACAGATGCTAAGAAACTGATTCAAAATATTTGAGTTACCTGAGAAGGTGACTTAAGAGGATCCATTCCTGCATCAGTATGACCTTCTGCCAGACATTCAGTAAGCAGCTCATTCAGTGTCCTCTTCATCTCCTCACTCAGCTGACTTAACCAATCCTAATAAATAGATAAAATATGCAGAGCACAGCTGTCATCTATGGCAGTTACATTGTTTTCTCTACAGTTTTGTCGGCAAGATGCCCGAAACGCTTTGCATGTTTGTGGCATAGTAAGAACACCAATGTTATGTATGTACTCTCACCAACCCAATGTACCTTCTTGTATATAAATAAATTAATCTCGGGACAAATTTTTCCCTATAGTTATTTCCACACTTTGTATCCACGTTTATTACAATCCCACAAAGTTTATATTGATGACAAAATGATAATGAAATAAAGTATGATGATGATAATGGTACTTGCCACTAATGATTGTTATGGATGAAGAGCAGAAGCTGCTACTAATGAGTACTGAAGGATTACTTTCCCACTATATTTACCCAAATACAATTCATTACCAATTTGATCTGTGAGTTCAGATCGCAGGCTACAAAGTTCTTAAATGATGCCAAGGATATCGAAGACTAATGAGACCTGAACATTCCCCATGTATTACACACAACAGCTCCATACAGAACCACAAACATCACATTCCAGCAAACCATCCAATTAAAAAACTAGGTATACAGTACTCGTCATAATGGATATGTAATGTTACAATATCTCATATGCCTTTTCTATGACCTGTTTCAATGCAAATAAATGATCAAGACCACTAACCACTTCCACAAAAACATTCATCTTATTCATCTTGAATAATTTGTGCTGTACGTGACCTCACTAATGCCCGCAGCTTTTGGATCTCATCATATAATACCTATGGTACTTACCTCAACTTGTGTGGTGATTTCAACAGGTCTTCTAAGAGGAACATCTTCACCTTCAAGACTCTTCATTGCAACGATGTGTGAATTATTCTCATCAAATCTCACAAAGTGAATTCCAGCAAACAGTTTCTTTAGATGATTCTGAACAAGAATATTTCTTTAAGATACAACTCATATCAAGCAAAGACAAATATTTTCATAAATTATTGTTTTTATTTATATTGTACGGTATTTCTTTAAAAATTTCTTTGTACTTTATTTGAATTTATCTATTTAATATAAGAAAACAAATGTATTTTACAAATTCGAACATCTGCAACAGTACATAATTTTTGTTGTTCAAATATATAATGATAATTTTAGCCAATGTTTATTGATCCCATAATTTTTGGTTGCTATTGTTTATCTAAGTATAAGGTAGACAAGGTTTATCTAAGTTGACATGCATGCTAATTTTGTGTATCACAACTAGATGCTGAACACACATGCACTTAACATGTTATCACACACTCATTGCACCTCTTATTGTATAAACTCCACAACTGACAACAAAATCTGTCAAATATTGGAGTCAACAACTATCTACCCTGGCAAAATTGTAAGAGTTAATGCAGAGCCTTTAAACCAGAGTCTAGGATATTCTATACCTGTACACTATCTTTTTCTCTCTTTTTGGAGGATGGTAGTATTACTCACTTTTTTGTACATCACATGCACAAGAGCACTTAAAATGCCATTGTTCCTCCCTCCTGCACTGTCACTCATTGCAGCCTCATCTAGTTTACTAACTTTTCCAATAATAATTTGTTTTTACTTTTTACTTCATAAATTTCTTAATTAACTTTTGTCACAATATTGATAAACCAATAAGATAATTTTCCCCTATATTTTTCCCTATTACATTTATTTGATTAAGGTTTGTAGTCCTTTAATAAATACCTGATACAATACCTGGGTGTTTTTTAAGCAAAAGCCTTATGGGTTGTATAGTACACAAAACAAACACTAGGCTCTAGTCGACCTATCACCCCTACTATGATGAGGTACATTTCAAACGATCCTGTCACATAGTTGGGGTAGGAAAATAGTGAAAAGACTATCTCAATCCACCACCGAGTAACCACTCACAATCACAAACAAGAACAGATTAGTACACTCAACACCCGTGCAAACAATCATTAGAACTGCAAGTAAAACCAATTATCACACTGCTAACTACTGGTTAGTAACTACTACTACACTGACACTACCGCTGGATGGCAGTACAGATCATAACAGAGGCCAAGGAAATAGGCAGATATCAAACATTTAAGTCTCTCAAGATAGTTTGACCTGCTTCAGCTTGGTTTCAGAGTTAACTTTCTTGTTTTCACTGGTCATTACATTGTCTGCCTTCCTTGTTGAATGGGTATTTTGACTAGGTTCCTTCTGCAGCTCTAGTTCTGGTGTGGCGTATGCATGTCCCACCTATGTCTTAGCCTTGTTTACTCTCCATATGTTTACGTTACCAACATTGCAGGCATTGGGTTTCCAATGAACTACAATATTGTACTACAACATTGTTTCAGTACTGAAAACATATACTTTATGCTGTGTCAGAAGGTGGTTCTGAAACCAGACTTATGGTACCTATTGATTGGTCTTCTATCTGGAGTCCTTACTAGGCTTAGCATGATGTTCCTGGGACCTGCCTAGGTTTTGCCTAGGTTCTTCTCCAGAGTGTTGCAGAAGCTAAGCCTTCATTCAGTTTGCCTATTTTGTGTGGTTTAGTGAGGTGCTGGGCCAGGTCACGAGACCAGTTTCCTTCTCGGTCTTTGATCTGGGGTGGTTTTTTACCTATCAGAAATTATAGGACAGTAAGATCTAGTTCTTTATGCCCAATCTTCTAGCTTACTCGAGTACCCTTTGCTTATCCCAGTACCTCTTGCTTACCTCCAGTACCTCTTGCTTACCCCCAGTACCTCTTGCTTACCCCCAATACCTCTTGCTTACCGGCTCATGGGAGCGAGCCCCGAAATCATCTCAAGATAACCTACCCCAGTACCTCTTTCTTACCCCAGTATCATGTCAGAAGTAATCATATTTAACTGGCTACCATATAATGCTCATGAAATTAACCATTCAAGACAGTTTTCACTCATGTCTAACAAATATTCATTCATGCTCTATTTTCATAAGTAGAAGCCATATTAAATATAATGAGGTGAGTACCTGAATAACTTCTGGGTTTGTAGCTTGACCCAAGATCTCAAGCAAGTCATCGTCACCAATAAAGTAGAAGCGAGGAAAAGCAGACCTCTTCTCCTCCAGAAATTCATTAAGGCTCTTCTGACATCTACCAGTTAATTGTAAGACAATGAAAAGTTAGTACAGAACAAACAACAGTGCTAACATTATAGCTTAGTAGGCAAAGTTAATGTTTGTTAGTGCATAATATTAATAACTAATAACCCAGCATACATATAGGAAATTAGAGGAAAGTGAAGACATTTTGGTTCATCCTGAACCTTAATATAAATGTAGGATTGGTAAATCAATAGACGTTGCAGGATCCTAGCATTAACTTCCATAATGCTGCCTTGAGTTTGAAAGCTCTCCGAGATCAGTTTGACGATGAAAGAAGTGGTGGTCATCAAGTCACATGAAGACAAATTCTGTCACTGTCAAGAATGGAATGTTGAAGTTGAAAGATGTCAGAGATCAAAAAGACAAATGAGTGATGAGATGTCAGGAGATGCTTGGTTAACAGTCAAGGAGGTAATGGAAAGAATCATGAAGGCATCACACTACTATCTTCACAGAGGGATGGACAAAAAGCTCGCTCGTTTGTACAATAATTGCATTAAGTTTGGGTTCTTTCTCGATTTTGAGGGCTGTACAATATTATGATGCCGACAGTAATAAACTAAAGAAGAAGCGTGAAAATTTGAGGAAATTGTACAGCTCGGATATTGTTGGACAGCAGCTATATGAAGGAATTTTGGATTGCAGAATGTTGCTATCAAATCAGGCCAACACATGATCTTCTGTGTGCACATGTGTGTGTTAATTGACAACTCTCTCCAGGTATATGCAATACCTGCTGGTGGAAACTAGAAATCATTCTGGCCAGTTACAGGCATAAATATTGAACATTCTGACACCTATAATGATCTTACACTGTACCAGTATTGTGGTACAACACTTAATGAAATATTGTTGTGCTTTATTTAACATATGTGATCTGTGGTGATGTGATCTTGAACTAGATCACCAAAGAAGGGACAGACCTATCTACTTAGTTTGTTTCAACACCCAGATAACATAGTTCCATCATTTTGTTTCATGTACAGCAGAGAAAGCTATTTTCAAATATTAAATTGATGGTGCATTTTTCAGCTGTATAACAAAATAACAATGCAGTTCAGTCAATACTTGATGGTGCAACCTGTCCTCCTACAAAGAACGTCGCTTTTCGCTTATATGCGTTACACAAGGCCAAAAACTGTCGTACTAGAAAATGGAAGCGGCTCGCGAAAGTGATGTATTGTTCTGTTTTCTGTTTTGGGTCCTCTGGTAGGTTAGGAGAGAACACTTTAAATTGACTGTTTTCTTAATGTTGGGAAACCTTAGGACGGGCTGGATGGTGAGAGCAAAAACAAATGCAAAATATGAGTTCCGAAATATGGATATCGTTTATGTAAGTGGTATAGCCCATCTCTTGTGTCCTAGAAAAGTACAAAAAAAAGTCCCCCCCCCCCCCAAAAAAAAAAGCCAGAATTAGAGTAATTTGAATAAGCTTTTACCTTGTGAAAAATGATAGATTAGGAAGCATCACTAATGAGGAAAGGAGAAGTACAGGTATATTAACTACATGTTAATGTTTTATTATGCAATACATTGGAAAACCAATTTATCATTCAGAAAGAAGTTAATTTTACAGCTTACCTTGCTAGTTGATCAAGAAGAGTAACCAATGTGTTCCGTATACCATTAATGCGACAGAGGGATACAACTTTATTGTCTCTAGCAACATCTGACATGATCGATTTGAAATCATCATCAACTCTCCTGAAGCGACCTTGTTCATTAGGCAAAGCACCTCGGCCAAAAATGGGCTCCAGATACACCCATTTACGCTGTATAAAAAACATTGAAATTAATAAAATATAAACCCACATACTGGTACTGCATAGATATAATTTATAAACCATTATTTTTTGGAATTCTTTACCTGTATCTGATTTAGGTTAGCAAGATACTCGTCCAAGTCAGCTAGACGTTGTTCCCAAACTCGAGCCCGATCTGCAAAGGCTGCGAAATATGACGAATCTTTCAAGGACTGCAGCAGACTTTGATTGTCGCCAACCTGTCAAAAATTAAGGGACAATTTTACTACCATACAAATATTCAAACATTAAGTTTAAATGTTTTTTAATACTTCCAAATTACAAAGAATTTGATTTGATTTTGAAAAGGGACTTAATTTAATTTGAAAATTTATGACTACAAATGCGATAAGTAATACATATAATGAACTAAATAAAAAAGTAAGAGGGCGAGTTTATAAGTTGTCAACAAGGTACACTCTTATGGTTACACCACTCTGCAAAACCCGTTGTTGTGTTCACTGGCAACTCTGAATTTGTACTCTCTTATTTGCATCTTATCATTTTATTTACTATTTTCTTCACCCAGACTTTGCATGTCATTTTGCCATATTCATTCCAGCTACAACAATATACAGTACACATACACCTGTTTATTGCTCACACCTTTCCCTGTTTATTGCTTATCTTGAGCATTTGTTGTTGCTTGACACATTGTGTTCCAATTGAGGACTTTGTTTATTAGCACTCTGTCTTTTTACTTTACGCTCCCGTTTTCTGGATTGAAAGGAGACATGGTTACAGTGTACATGATACTGAAAGACAAAGTAAACAAGAGAAGGGTGTTCCAGACGATAAATAGGACTTGTGTCTTCAAGTGAAAACAAAGTGCAAATGAGCCACAGGAATATATATGGATGTTCTTCAGTGCAAGAGCAGAGGCAAGAAGAAGTAGTCGAGCAAACTCAATCCACAGTGTTATAATTAACAATATATATGTGAGAAAGTGCAGCTATCTACTAACCTTGTTGATGATATCCTTCCATTCTTTGATGAGCATAACTTGATGTCCAGCTGAGGCTGTGTGAGGAACGAGAGTGAAGTGAGCATCAACTTCCCATACATCCAGTTCTCCCAATGCTTGCCGAATAACAATTTCACCTGCTGCTTTGGCGTTCATCTCCTTCAATGCCTCACTGTGCTGTGTTAAGCTGTCACGCACCTAATGACAAAAATACAATTACTGAACTGAAAACTTCAGATTTTTAGGAAATACAGTACCAGTAACACTATTAAACATAGATAACTACTGTACTCAATGAATCACTAAAGGTCAACTGAAGAAGGAATTTATGTCATCTCACCACAATATGTTTCATGCGATATATAATTTTATCAAGTGATCCTAAACTTCTCCAAAAATTCTGAGAAGGTACAACGTCCTCAAATAGCACAATACAGTGGTACCTCGGAATGCGATTGTCCCTGTATGCGAGATTTTCGGAAGGCGAGGTGTATTTACTCCAAAAATTTGTCTCGGAAGGCGATGGTTACTTCGGGAGTCGAGTTTGAACGCGAGTTTGTTGATACGCGTACAGCCGACCTAGCGCGTGGTCGTTCGGCGATCGTCGCCCCTCTGCCCCGCTGCCCCTCAGTTCACCATTGTCTCGCGCGCAGTGACTACCCCCACATCAATTCTTGTCGTGAATTTTCAGTGTTTTGTTGGATTTTTGGTGATTTGTCTATACAATTTGTTATTATATATCTCACCATGAGTCCCAAGAAAGCCAGTGGTAAGGATAAAGGCCAGAAAGCTCATGTGAGGATGACAATAGAGCAGAAACAAGAGATCATTCGAAAGCATGAGAACGGTACACGTGTTGTTGATCTTTGTAGGCAGTACAACAAAGCGACATCAACAATATGCACTATACTTAAGAAGAAAGATAAGATTATGAGTGCTAATGTGGCAAAAGGAGTAAGAACATTAACGACACAAAGACCACAAATACTTGAAGAAGTGGAAAAGTTGTTATTAATTTGGATACACGACAAGGAGTTGAGGGGTGATAGTGTTTCGGAGGCCATTATTTCTGAGAAAGCCAGGGTGTTGCACGAAGACCTTCTAAAGAAGACCCCTGCAACGAGTGATGCAGAAAAGAAAGAGTTTAAGGCAAGCAGGGGCTGGTTTGAAAAATTTAGAAAGAGAAGTGGTATCCATAGTGTTACAAGGCATGGGGAGGCAGCCAGCTCAGACAAACCAGCCGCTGGACGATTTATTGACGAATTTAAAGAGTTTGCAGAGGCTGAGGGATACCTACCGCAACAAGTGTTTAATTGTGACGAAACAGGACTGTTTTGGAAAAGAATGCCTAAGAGGACATACATTACCAAGGAGGAAAAATCCTTGCCTGGACACAAGCCTATGAAAGATAGGTTTACGCTTGTGCTGTGTTCAAATGCGAGTGGCGATTTAAAAATTAAACCCTTGCTAGTGTATCATTCTGAAAATCCAAGGGTTTTCAAACAGTATAATGTGCAGAAAACCCGTTTGTCTGTGATGTGGAAGTCTAATAAAAAAGCATGGGTGACTAGGCTTATTTTTTCGGAGTGGGTGAATGAAGTGCTGTGCCCTGCCATAGAAAAATATCTGCAGGAGAAACAATTGCCACTCAGAGCCGTGCTTCTCCTTGACAATGCTCCTGCTCATCCTCCAGGCTTGGAAGATGATTTGATGCCTCAATGCAATAAATTCCTCACAGTTAAATTCCTTCCTCCTAACACCACTCCTCTAATTCAGCCTATGGACCAGAAAATCATAGCGAATTTTAAGAAACTGTATGAAAGGGCACTTTTCCGGAAATGTTTTGAAGTGACTGAAGCCACAAACCTCACCCTCAAAGAGTTCTGGAGAGAGCATTTTAACATTTTTAGTGCTTTAAAACTCGTTGACAAAGCCTGGCAAGAAGTGACTCAAAGAACCCTGATCTCTGGCAGGAGAAAATTGTGGCCTGAAGGTGTGAGAGAACTAGACTTTGAGGGGTTTGAGCCTATAAATGATGCGCCTATTGTTGAGGAAATTGTTAGTCTAGGCCAGAAAATGGGCTTGGAATTGGATGGTGATGATGTGGAGGAGTTGGTGGAAGAACACAACGAAGAACTGACCACCGAAGAACTCCTAGCCCTTCAACAGGAACAGGAAGCCAACACAGCAGCGAATGATTCTGCAGTGGAGGAGGAGGTGGTGGCAACAGCACCAGCGAATGTCCCTTCTGCAGTAATGAAGAAGGTGTGTCAGATGTGGGAAGAGATTCAAACAACTATTGAACACACTCACCCAGACAAAACTGTAGTAGGCCGTTGTCTTAATCTTTTCAATGACACTGTGATGCCTTACTACAGAGAGAGCTTGCGAAGAAGGGAAAAGCAAGCTTTCATGGACAAATATTTGGTGAAGAAATCGAGCAGTGAACCTCAACCAGGACCTAGTGGCACTCAGGTTAAACGTCCCAGGGAGAGCACACCAGAAAGGTCCTCACTGCCTGATGTGATTATGGAAGGGGACTCCCCTTCCAAACACTAACTCCTCTCCTACTCCCCCCTCCTCACCATCTTCCATACGCCTACAGCACTCGACAGTAAGGTAAGTAATAACTGGAACATACTTTTGTAGGTTTATTTAGATGAATTAGGTATAAAAATTTAGTTTGATGTGGGGTTTTTGGGGTAGTCAGGAACGGATTAATTCATTTCCCTTTATTTCTTATGGGGAAATTAACTTCGGAATGCGAGTTTTCGGAAGGCGAGGCGTCTCCAGGAACGGATTAAAATCGTATTCTGAGGTATGCCTGTACAGTACATTTTAGGAATTTTACCAGAAATAAATACTTCCCACAAAACATATAATTAGTTCTAAAGTAATACAATAAAATTTATGATCCTAACACAAATGTATAACAAACTGGGAAGAAATTTGAGTAAGGCATTGTGATTAAAGAAAAAAGTACAGTATGGAGCAACTTTCCGGGTTGCTCCACAGAACACCCATTCATATGGTCCACACAAACAAAACATGCCATGCTCTATTGATCTGCTTCCTCACCATGACATATTTTTTAAAATGCTCCAGCGATGTAAACTAAGAAGGGTAAACAGTGGAAAGTAGGTTAGGTTAATCAAGCTTAAGAGAAAAGGAGGATGTGAAATACAGGCTGAAGCCTAGATGAAGAGGCTCTGCCATAGCAGCAGAAAAGGAAGCAATACAGTAGTGTTAGGTATAGGCATTTACCCCTGAAAAAGAGCCGATGAGAAATGCCAGAAGGAGAGGAACTGACAAATGATAACAGTAGGAGAGCAATATACCATTGGAGAGCTCAGCAGGACACTTTACACTGGTAACAAAAGATGGCCCAAGAATATTGGATGAGTAACAAGGTCACCTGCTTCTCACAGAGATGATGATGATGATGATGATAGAACCTCTGTGTAGTTGGTTCACAATCGTTTTGTCCTAGGTTTAATTCCTGGACAAGACGAGACATGGGCACAACTCCATAACCTGATGCCTCTGATTATCTAGTAGTAAATAGCAAATTTTTGTAGATTGCATTCTGAGTCAATTGTTGGCTTCCTTCAACCAAGAGATGGCAGCAGTGTGTGCGTGTTGTTGTGGAAGCATCTTATTGTGCTATTTCATTGGATCTCACATCACACATCTCTGGTAGGAATTGCATGGTAGATTCTCAAGCTTATCTCTAGTACTGTACCATTTATTATTTTTGGTAGGACTGATAATTCTTCAGTGACTACCATCTTTAATTACTACACAATGACAATCTGTAAAGTTTCCTATGGCATGTTGTCCAACCTGACTACTTTCATTATACAGAATTTATTTACCTTCAGGAAGTGACCAAAGGTGAGTTTGTCTACTGTGACATTGGTAGGTATCCCAAGAAGGCTGTACATTTCAATCCAGTGCTTTTCAGAAAATACTTCTCCACGCACATACTTCAGTAGTGGTATTACTGCTCTATACTTTTCAAGTTCATGAATGAGGCGTACAGTCACAGGTGTCGTTTCTCCAGATGATTGTAGTTTATCATCTGCAGATTAACAAAATCTACAGTAGTTTGAATTTGTATATGTTCTGAGTTACAAATAGAAATTATGTTTAAATATATGTAATGTAGATTAATAGCACAAACAAATTATCATTTATTTTATATACCACGTTGAATAATTTTCACTCCTAGACACACATACTCTTACTGAAGTAGATATAAATGAATGAATATATATAAGATGATAATGTTAAATAATACTTGAAAAAAAATGTTGTTGTTTGAGAAGTGAGGAGGGAAGGCAGTGCCATAAGTACATGTTTACGTTTGTTAAGATTTAGCAATTTACAGCGGTTGTCAGTAGCCTTTTTTAATTTTTGCCACTACTTATCTCTCACTTTTTCTACCTTTCATTAATACTAAATTATTATCTTTCCTACAGTATTTTGTTCATTGTCAGACTGAGGAGGGATCACTCGCCACCTCCACTGCACCACCATGAGCAACACCTAGAGCAGCTCCCCACCACCACCTCGTTGACTAGGGGGCACAGTGCACCTAGGTTGAGAGAAAAAGAAACTCCCTCTCTCAAACCATCAGCTAATTAGCTTAGTGACTATTGTAGGAAAATTGCTTTAATCGATGACTGCAAGAGCTATCCATTTACATCTAGAAAGGCATAGATTACTAAAAGGTTACACAAGAGGGTTTTACTAATGGCTGCTCATGTTTAACACATTTACCTTGACTTCTGAAAACCTTTCATACTGCGACACATTAAAGACTCATACATACACACACAAACTATATGATTTGCACGACTGAAAATCAATACTGTACACTATTTAAAAATTTGCCGGCAATACAAAAAATTTATTAATTTTTTCCACAGAAATACAGAATGAAAATGGTAACAACATATAGTACTGTACTGCTAACTATGAATAAGAAAAAACACATAGTAAAGGTCTTCTGTAAAGTACTTCCAATATGATATACTTGAGCTCATGTGAAAATATTAATTAAAGCATTTTGTGTTACTTGAATAATTTATAGATATCTTAAAAGTTGACAATTACTGAATTTTACATTATAGTTCTCATATTTAACTTACTCCAGCTATTCAGAAATTCTTCAAATTTATATGTTTTACTTCGGAAAACAATCCACTCTTCGTTGGAAAACTCTTGCATACTAGTGTTGAATTCATCAAACAAACCCCACGTTTTCTCATGCTTTATTAGGTCAGCTTCAATGTCATCAATTTCTGGGAAGAATGGCTCCCCCATGTGGAAGTGCTCATAATCCTTCCTGGAAAATAATGTACTTTCACTCAGTCTCTGATCAAACATGTATTAAGATAGACAGTTGTAAACAAGCAGGTGTAGTCAATATTCGACATTATGCATGTATAGGCAGCACTCCATTCAATCTGTTCATATAAATAATTATTAAAAAGTTAAACAAATTTAAACACAGTAGCTAAAGAATAATGTACTATATTGTACATATAGATTTAATAACAAAGACAAAGGTGGCAGTTGGGTAGAAGTTTGTCAGGTTCCCAGAAATATTTTCAATACAGTATCTCCTTTTAACATTTTCTTTATACCACATGATAAAAGTCAGTTTAAATTTTTCTTTCTTTATATAAACACGGAACATAGTACTGAACACTCAGTTGTTAATGATTTCAATAATTTACTTATACTGTTGCTTCCAATTTTAATTTAAGCAAGATAATAGTTCATATATCTTAATAACAGAGGGCAGGAAACCATTTTGGAAATGATTCTGGTCAAGAAGCAGAAAAGACCAATAAAATGTTGAATTAAAACTATACTGTACACGTGTTAAAATTTCTGAACATAGGCCATTCAAGTACCGGTATTTCATTATGGAAGAGCCTGCTCTCCTAGGGGACGTGCCAACTTCAGAATCAGAGCAACCTTCTTCCCTCTAACGCAGAATGAATCTTTCCTAAATGCTCTCACCATGCTATACATGAAGGAAAGAAGACACTGGAGAATTCATAACTTGAAATTCTTCAACAGATTCATTTTCTTTTTCCATGTCATGTTGTGTTTAAGGATCCACAAGCAGTTCTCTCGTATTGAGTAGCATATCACTCACACTGCCATAGTGTGTTGGTTTGTCACTCGCACTGTTCTTGTCTACCTCGGTCACGTCTGTTTGAACCAGGAATTTGTGATGGCTGCCACTTTAAAAAATTTCTGTCACTGAGGAATTTCTTTTCATACAAAATATGAAGAATTTTGTATTGTAACACGGAAGCTGGCTACTTTGTGTCCAGATCTCCATATTGTACTATTCAATACAGAGATTTAAAATTCCTGCAATGCTCCCATGTAACTTTTCCTTTTCAAGTTTTTGTTTTATGTTAATGTTGCAGCTACAAGAAATACCTTGAAGCATCTGTAGTACACACCAATTAAGGGCTATGGAAAATATAACTAGTGTAATACAGCAGGAGATAAAATAATAATGACTCATTTTTCACTTTATGCAAGACAGAATTGCAGTCATTCACTCACCTCAAGCTGTCTCGTGTCTCCATAAGCTGGTCCCACTCTAAGCGTTTTTCTGCTACAAAAGCAATGGCCTCCTGTAAGTGGTCGCTATCACCTTCTAATTGATCTTCCCGAGGACGAAGTTGAAACCACCTCATCCCAAATTTTTCTACTTCACTGTTGAAATTATTTGTCTGGCTCTCCAGATTACCCTTGATTGCTTCAATCTACAATTGACAGAATTGTTAATAAATAAGATTAACACAATTGTCATTAATAATAAAACTTTAATGTCAAATCTTTGAAAATTATCAATATTGCTTATTACAGGAACAATAATACTGTATAAAATTTCTGAAGATTATGTCAAATTGTTTCGTATCTTATCCTGACTTCCCCAAAATTTGTTGGTTGTCTGTAGATATAATTTTTTGGCAAAGAAGCACTCCTCAGGGTCCACTAGCCTAAACAACTTTCCTGCATTTCAGAAAACACAACAATAGTGCCGACCCATTATTTACTTTATCCAAGGGTCAAAATCTTGTGTCCAGGCTTCCAACCCAGTTGAGTCAAGTTGATACTGTAGTTATATAGCTCAAACTTTCAAGCTTCCCTAACAGATGAAGGACACTGTCATACACGATTAGAGAGGAAAAAGGCTACCTGGATAACACCTAAAGTGGGTTCTGGAAGTTCTACTCCCCAAAGCCCAGGCTTGACTTGTGATAACATGGTCCAACAAGCTGTTGCTTGGAGCAGTCTGCAGACCCATGTATCCACCACAACTACACATGTATTGCATATAAATCTGAACTTGGCACAGGTTAAAGGAGATGTCTTGCAACTCACTCCACTGCTGCTATTCTGCCTGGTAATGTCATCCACAAATACATTCAAACACCGGCAAGAAATGCCAAATTGTGATTTGACAATAATCCCCGTGCTGGTGGTAGAAGATAACCTCATCTATAGTAAGAAATTGAAAATGATAGCAGATTTTTTTCATGGGTCTTGGTTAACTCCATTACATTCATATAAATCTATTATAACCATAATTCATATAATTTAATAAAAGCCAGGTGATAATTAAAATTAACTAATGATAACTGCATTAACCCAGGGATCAACATATGATGATTAGTATACTTTAAGGGTTAAATGTAAATTTTTGTAAAGCTACCAACATTCATTGCATTTCAGAAATAATGTGTGTACAGTAATGTAATGCACCAGTATACAGCACAGATAGAAAATTACTTATAATATTTAACCTACAGTACCTGCTTTGCAACAATTTGTTCATGATTTTCCATCAAAGTCTTGTAATTGTCCCACTGCATAGTGACACGAGACACTTGCTCCACTCTTTCCTTCGTCCAGCTTGCTAATGTCTTGTTCTTACGCTCTGCCTCATTAAATAATTCAACCATTTCTTCAGTTAACTTTGCATATTCTGCATGCTTGTTGCTGGCATTTGCAATCTCTTCTACAGTCTGTGGCTGTTTTCTCAGGACCTGGCAATAAAAAACGTTGTGACTAAATGTAATGCAATACAATTTTGGGATAAAACTCATATAAAAATACACACATACATACATACATATAGTTGCATGTGCTACTCGTGCAGCAGTACCTCACTCAGTAATGACTTCCTCATATTCAGGAGGGGTGGCTAAAATTGTTCCAAGATGGCACCTGTTTATTGGATGCCTGAGGAAGCAGACATGACCTTCGTGTACCTGTGGGGAGTTTTAAATTTTATGCAGTACTTTAAAACCTTTCTCATTGTCTTGTGCAGGGTGATCATAAATGGCAAAAACTTCCCCCGATTGTCACACGCATTTAAAGGGTTAAGGCTTCAACACTGTTGCACATGTTGTTTTGGGCTCTCTTTCTCCTCCAGCCGGCTCATGCTTCTCCTGAGCTGCCTTGGTCCCTTGACAGAGTTGGTTTGTTTTTTTATCCTTTAGGTTCATGGTTGTTCCTTTGGTCTGATATATTTCTTAAGGCAGTGTTTTTGTTGGCTTTTGCCTCAATGGGTTGAGTTCTTCACACTCTCCTCCGGAGGCATGGGTTCTATTCTTTTGGCCCTAGTGGGGGATTTATTTGTATGCAGACTTCTCCTTTTCTGCAAAAGAACAAGTCTGATAGCTTCCAGAGGGGAAACTCTGGTGACTGATGCTTGGTTGGTCCAGCCAGGGGTGCATCATTTGTTGCATTGAGTGATAGTGCATCCCTGCTTCCTAAGTGTTGCTCATTTTGCTTTGGTGAATGCTTTGTTAGAGGATCCATTTCCTTGGTCCCTTGTTCCAAGGCTTGTATTTCTCAGGTTGTTCACAGTGTCATAAAGGCTAACCAGCTTGCAGTCTACCCTTGGGCACTCAATGTTTGTAAGCTCATAGTTTGAGTGTCTATTTTCTTCATTTTGCTGGGGGCTGCTTTCTGGGCTCAGGGGTTTTAGGGAAGGGGAACTCTTAGTCCTGGTGACTCATGCTGTTGCCATTCTCCTCCTCCCTGGTAAGTCAAATGTCTTCCTTCTTCTCTGTGGATAGTTAGCTTCAGGGAGCCACCAAGGGGCTCCTTCCAGAAAACTAGCATTTAAAGTAATGAAATGCCACTTTCTGGTAAAATCATGGTGGCTTCCTGTGTCTCCTTCCCCTCTACTAGGTTCGTCAGTACACAGTTTATCAACTCTAGAACAATGTTGGAGCCAGCTGGCAGCCAAGAGCTCTGGCCAGGACACCATCTGTTGGTGGGGATTTGCATCTAGGGTTCGAGCTAGTTTTGAGTGAACCATTTGTTTTGAATGAATCGCTCAAGTCATTTGGCCGTTTCAGTACTTCTTTTCCATAAACCTTGCAGCTGTCTATATTGCTCCCGTAACTTTCTGAATGCTTTCAGAAAGGGTGATCGTAACAACCAACAGCTCCTTGCTGATGTAACCCAGTAATGGGAAGCCATCTCAGAGAGATATCAGGGCTCTACCAGAAAGAAGCATTTCATTATATTCAACGCTGCTTTTTTTGCTGCACTTTACGAGTAATGCTGGTGAACATATGCCTACAAGCAAACATGAAGATATAAATTTGCACAAATACAGAGATTAGATATAAAAAGTGTGAAATTGATGAAATGGAGACAAACATATACCAGATATATATACTGTATATTGAACCCAATATATAAGTCACTTACATCTACTGCTTCCTCCGTGAATTTTTCAATTGTATTGATATCTTTTATAATAGCATTATGAAGGGATTGAACGAGAATATCCCAGTAACGGCGATTCATTATCTCCAATTCCACTCGCAAGGGTTGGAAACTTATGCTGAAGCAATCCAGCTTTTCTTCTGTACTTGGTAACTTTCCAATCTCTTGACCCTTGCCTTTTGATGCTCGAAAGTTCCTGAAATAAAATTATTTATCTTCTAGTAACATATAATTTAACTTGTACACTACAGTATCATTATGATCATCACCATTATTGCCAATTTTCCTATTCTCATGGAGTAAGGAGGCATCAACCCACAAAAAATTGTAAAACATTATAGAAAATGAAGTGCAAAAATATTAAATAAAAGCAGCCACTCTAACTTTTAACTAATTTAATTACTTAGTATTTACTTGTATTATATATTTTGTATTAAAAAATTAAGGCATTTTATTTTCACTATGGTAAAGAATGTAAAAATTTTATAATGGATAAGGGGTGGCAAACCTATGGCATGCAAGGGGGGTCTGACAGCTGAGTGGACAGCACTTAAGATTCGTAGTCCTAAGGTTCTGGGTTCGATCCCAGTGGAGGCAGGAAACAAATGGGCATAGATTCTTTCACCCTGATGCTCCTGTTCACCTAGCAGTAAATAGGTACCTGGGAGTTAGACAGTTGCTACGGGCTGCTGCCTGAGGATGTGTAACAAAAAATAAGAGAGGCCTGATCGAGGACCGAGCCTTGAGGATGCTAAGCCCCGAAATTATCTCAAGATACTCAAGATGGGATGCATGCCAAGGTGGGGTTATCTTGAGGTTATCTTGAGATGATTTCGGGGCTTTTAGTGTCCCCGGGGCCCGGTCCTCGACCAGGCCTCCACCCCCAGGAAGCAGCCCGTGACAGCTGACTAACACCCAGGTACCTATTTTACTGCTAGATAACAGGGGCATAGGGTGAAAGAAACTCTGCCCATTGTTTCTTGCCGGCGCCTGGGATCGAACCCAGGACCACAGGATCACAAGTCCAGCGTGCTGTCCGCTCGGCCGACCGGCTCCCCCTGGGAAACAAATGGCATGCATGCCAAGGAAGGAACGCGAAAAATGAATTTTCCTGGTACACAGCATTCAATGCCGCCGTCGATTCTTTAAACTCTACCCATAAAAGTATACAGTTACACATTATTATTACTGCCAAATGAAGAAGCAAATGTTTTTTTACACCAAATTACAGGGATCGGGCAAAACAATTGATGTCATGTTTTATAACATAAAAGCCCTTGAAATCAAACTGAATTTTTTTAAATGTGATGTCAACAATGGCACCTTTAAATATTTCTCCCCCTCCCCCCCTAAAAATCATAAAGCGTGCAGACAGTGTAACATTAGATAAGCTTAATTTGGACCTGTTGCAATAGATTAATTTGGATAATTTTGAGATGCAATCGATTGATTTACAAAGCAGCTCAATTTGGAGGCAAAGATTTGTCAACTTAAGAGCTGAACTAGAAAATAATGAAAAACATCAGTTAGTGACTGGAGTGACAGAGAAAATTACAGAAAATGAGATTTTGAAACACACTTATTCCATTCCCAAGACTTGACAGTATGAAAAAAATCTCACAATATCTGAAGTTCATTGATGTAACACTAAAATCTTTTCAGCAACTAAACATTCAATGAGGGATACTAGCACCATTATTTGCTTGTCACATGATCTTCATGAACTGTACCAAGTTATAAGAGATATAAATGCTAGAAAATAAACGTGTTCTTACCTGTCCCAGTCTTCAGACGTCTTACAGTATTTCTCCACAAGTTGGTCTACATCACAGGAACCAAGAGCACATAAATCCACAAAACGTTCTTTGACACTCTCAAGTCTCTCGAACAATTCTTCAGCTCGCTGGAAGAGCTGTGCGAAGCGATGGGCATTACGGTCCACAATGGTCGGGAACACTGGATGTTCATTTACATCATTCACACCCTGTGGCAGATTGATTCTCCCTCAGCATACATACAATACATTAATTTTTGTTCTTTTTTCGCAGCATTATTATTATTTATTATATCAGAAATTTTATTGGCAAGATAAACTTTATAGTAGTATACCTTAAAGTGGTATGGAATAGCCAAGAAACGCTTCAACTGGCCATAATATTTCATGCGAATTTCTTCAATTGGGGGAAGGAACTGAAGCCTTTGTTGCCTGTAAACAAACCATATACTGTAGATAGCAGTTGGAGTCTCTTTCTCTCAATATACTTTATACCAAAAAGTATGACCAAAAAATAACAAACATACATTTTCCAAAACCTAACCAAATCCTTATATAATTAGACTAATAATGTATCACAAATATTTTACTAAGGAAAATATAATGTGATTACCTATAGTTGAACCCAGCGTTAAATGTAACGAAACGCCATTTTCTGGGCGAGACCCGGAGGCTCCCCAGAGCTATACCAGGTTGATGTGTATTTATTAGACCATGGCAACAGTTAATCAATGGAGTTCTAGGCCTACTGGGGACCACGAGCCAGAACCTGGCCCCCCCTCAGAGAGGCACGAGGAGCAATGGCCTATAGACACCTCTATGTAGGTGGAAGCAGTTTATATCTGCTATCTACCAGGTCAGGCACCCAGACAGGAAGGAACCCAAAACAAACTACAGCTAGCAACATTACAAACTGAAAGCCAAATGAGCAAGCAGAACTCCCCAATCAGAAACAAGCAAACAAGCATGACGTCACCACAGCAGCTGCGCCGCTGTCTGCGCAGGTGGGGTCCCCAGACCTCCCACACCAGCTACCCAATCCCAGTTTTGAGGCTGTTGTGTTGGGTGGTGATCGATCGACTCTTACTCCAATCTTCGAGTAGTGCTGTGCTTTGTGGTGTTATGCTGAGGTGTGATGGTGTGCAAGCCAGGTGTCATTCCAGAAGTACCGGGGCTACATGCACCTAGGGTTCCCTTCCCTAGGTGCTCTGTAAGTACTGCCCTTGCAGTTTGGGGTTACCTTCCATAAACTGTTCGGGGGCTACTTCTGCAGGGTTCTTTTGCTACTTGGTGATTGCCTGCCCTTGGGGTCAGCTGGGTTTTTTCCTACCCCTGTTTGACCTTGGGTAGGAGGTGGCATTGTCGCTGGCAGGGGCACAAGGTACTGTGCAGCTGTCTTATAATACGCATAGTGGTCGGTTCTGTTCCTCCTGGAGATAATGTGCTTGTGCAGGGTGTTTCTTTTCTTTTCTTTTCTTTTGCCTGGTGGGGGGTCTGCCTGGTGTGGCAGTAAGACCACTTGTATGATTTTGATGGCCCTCCGCTAGGTCCCCATGATGGCACACGTTGCAGGGCTTCAGCATTTTGTTTGTTTGGTAGTTCTGGGATAACTGGTTAGCAATACCTTGCCTGGGCTTCCCTTAACCATCAGCATAATGGCCCAGGAAACCCCCCATTGGAGCTCATTGGTCCAATGGATGCGTTCTCCGAGTCCCATCTTGCTTTGTGCGAGTTTAAAGGTTGCTCTGTTCCCTTGTCTCCGGGTGACATTCACCATCTTTGCCTCTGCCATGCTGCCTGTTGGGTCAATGACACCTTTATCTTGCAAATGGTATTCCTTGCTTGTACTCCAATTCACCCAGTCCACTGATATAGACCCCCGTTTAGTAGCCCACCGACTCATTCTGCATCAGAAAAGGAGACAGCTACAAGTGAACATAATGTACACCAGGGTCATATGAACTAAAACTATGCCTCCAGAGGAGAGCATAATGTCTACATCAACAACCAGACAATATAAACTACTAGACAACAACTATACAACATTAACTGGACAACAATATCAAGTAGAGAACATCTACAAGTAGAGAACATCTACAAGTAGATAATATCTACAAGTAGATAATATCTACAAGTAGATAATATCTACAAGTAGACTTGTTATCTTGCTATTGTTGTCATCTTGTTGATGTCTAGGATTTGTTGTTGTTATACTGCAACTACTTCCTAAATTGTCAATTTAAGAGCTCTACACAACTTGTGATCAGCAGTAATCAGGAAGAACACTCAATATTTACTAAAGCTAACACTTTAATATTAAAGCCATTACAAGTAAAAGCATGATAATAATAAAAGTACAAAATAGAAGACAAGAAATATGCCACACCTGTATGTTAACTCCACTTTAAATTCTGGAAGGTACTGGTTAAGGGCTTCCAGTCCAAGCTGATACTGATGTTCGAGTGCCTTGTACAGCTGACGATCCCAATGAGAGCACCAAGACTTTTGGTCGGCAAATCCTTTTTCCTGCAACTGGTGCATAATGGATCGCATCTCCTTTAGTAACTCTTTCCATTTAGACTGATGGCGCAACAAGTCGGTGTTCATCAGTGCTAACACCTAAAAAAAAACAAATAATAGGTCTTCTGATTAAAAATATTATCAACACCTTACTAGAAGAAATTGATTAGCATGTGAAAAATAAGGCATTAAGTGAAATTAATATGAAATTAACCCAAGCATCAACTTACAGGTTGAGGCAACATGAAGAGTTGGCTCCTTATTACAATAAGGAATATCATGCCAGAAATATGTAAAATCCAGGAACTACACAATAGCTCCCTCATATTTTTACTGCACACTTCAGTGTTACTTGGAGAATAAACATACAATACAAATACATTATCTAATATTACCAGTCTTTACAAGTTATATACATTTTAGCTATAGCACTATCAGGGGATACCCATATTTACCTTAAAATAACACAGTTGAGCTTCCCTCCCATTCAAACGATACTAGAGTTTTAAAAATGAAGAAAAACTTTACGTACTCTTTCCTTGATCATAAGGTGACACTGAGCCAGCTGTTTATTTTCTCTTGCCAATCTCTGAGTCGCTACCTTGAGCTTGGCAATATAAGCATCTAACTGTTGAGTGTTGGACCAAGTGATGGTAGTTTGTTCCTGTACCAAGCCGGAGAGAGCGAGTGCTGCTTCAAGCATCATTGGTCGCTGAGAAGGAATCATTTGGTCTCCTACTGTATTGTGGAAGTTTGCAATCTGTAAATGCACAGTTACTATAAAAGAAGTGTATAACAAAAGCTCAATTAAATTATAAAAATTTTAGTTAAAATCCTGAAAAGTTTTTAAGTTTTTGGTATTGACAAAATTACAGTACTGGAATAAATATGTATCATAATTAATGACAAGAATACTATCTAAATGAAAACCATGATGATGGAGTCCAAGTTTTATTTAAGAAGTACAGCATCTTGAACACACAAGACAATGAAAAACAAACAAGGAAACTGAAAAAAATTTCTCCAAGCATGAAGGAGTGAATGTGAACATAAGGAATAGGCTTTCCTCATATCAGGTGAATGTGTGTGTGAATGTATACAGTCAATTTCCAATCTCATGTGGTGATGGATTCCTTGCATAGATTTCTGCCAAGGATTTCAAGAGAAAAATAATATGCACTCCAGGGGCCAGATTCACGAAGCAGTTATGCAAGTACTTATGAACGTGTACATCTTTCCTCAATCTTTGACGGCTTTGGTTACATTTATTAAACACTTTACAAGCATGAAAAGTTCCCAATTAACTGTTGTTATTGTTATAAATAGCCTCCTGATGCTTCGGAGCTCATTAACTGTTTAATAAATGTAATTAAAGCCGTCAAAGATTGAGGAAAGATGTACACGTTCGTAAGTACTTGCGTAACTGCTTCGTGAATCCGGCTCCAGGACTAGGAACTTCATTACCTATAAAATTTAAATAACAAATTTACTGCAATATATAAAACAGACTTTGAGTATACATGAAGAGAACATTTCTAATCGGACTTGGTTGTTCCTTATCCCTTAGAAAGATAATTAGCATGCCAGGTGTTGACAGCTAGGAGGTAGGGCATAAAGAGCTATATCTCACTCCCCCCAGAGTTACTAATAGGTAAGCACAGTAATCTTTTTTGAAGGAAGTGAATCACGCAGTAAGGCAGGGCAACAAGGCTCGTACAATATTTACAGTACTTTATTAATTATTCCTTTCAGCATTGTTTTTCATAAACCTACCTTCCTTCCTTTAAAGCTTTCACTGCTCCAGCTTCTTTTCTTCATTTATTTCCCTAAGATTTCACACAACCATATGAACATACTTTTCCTTTCGAGGTCAGTTTTACCTTTAGTCGGGAGGAATTTGGAAAGATGGATCCTGAGCCCAATACCTCAACCCTTTATCATACAGGATGCAGAACTTATTGTGCCAAATAGTGGTAGATGGCAGGGTTGTCTCATCCCAATGCCAGTCAAAATCCTGATAAGCATTAGAACATAGGTAGAAATCAACAGCAGAATAACTAGTATATATCAGAGTATGATGATGTAGAAATGATTTTCAGTTATAAATGCACAACTATTTGGCACTTTGCTGTAGTAGTACATTCTAAAGAGAATAAATCCACAAGGGCCGTGATGAGGGTTCGAACTTACGCTCAGGATCACAGGCGTAAGTTTGAACCCTCATCACAACCCTTGTGGATTTGTTCATTTGATGCATCATGCTACTGTGATTTCTGTGTGTTTTTAAAGAGAATCTGGAATAAGAAATTGCCTAATCTCAGAATGGGTGTCCATACCTTGGAATCAGATTATTAAAGTTTCCTATGGAGCATGTGATGCTTAGCAATAACTATACAGAGCAAATGGTGTATATTTTCACGCATGTGGTCGAGTGCCATTCAAGCACTCGGGAACATGCTCTACTGGCACAGCTCTTCAAGCACTCGGGAGCATGCTCTACTGGCACAGCTCTTCAAGCACTCGGGAGCATGCTCTACTGGCACAGCTCTTCAAGCACTCGGGAGCATGCTCTACTGGCACAGCTCTTCAAGCACTCGGGAGCATGCTCTACTGGCACAGCTCTTCAAGCACTCGGGAGCATGCTCTACTGGCATAGCTCTTCAAGCACTCGGGAGCATGCTCTACTGGCACAGCTCTTCAAGCACTCGGGAGCATGCTCTACTGGCACAGCTCTTCAAGCACTCTGGAGCATGCTCTACTGGCACAGCTCTTCAAGCACTCGGGAGCATGCTCTACTGGCACAGCTCTTCAAGCACTCGGGAGCATGCTCTACTGGCACAGCTCTTCAAGCACTCGGGAGCATGCTCTACTGGCACAGCTCTTCAAGCACTCGGGAGCATGCTCTACTGGCACAGCTCTTCAAGCACTCGGGAGCATGCTCTACTGGCACAGCTCTTCAAGCACTCGGGAGCATGCTCTACTGGCATAGCTCTTCAAGCACTCGGGAGCATGCTCTACTGGCACAGCTCTTCAAGCACTCGGAAGCATGCTCTACTGGCACAGCTCTTCAAGCACTCGGGAGCATGCTCTACTGGCATAGCTCTTCAAGCACTCGGGAGCATGCTCTACTGGCACAGCTCTTCAAGCAACCAAAGTGCACTACTTCCCATTGCCTTCTATCTCAAGCTGCCTCCATATTTTCATATTTTTTTTTTTTCTAAATAATACTGAAATTGTAATTAGAATGGTAACTCCATAAATTGTTTTAATGGGTCTCAAATTCTAACTTGCACATATTCAGTCCTTGTAGTTTATCACCACATGAATTTGGGAGTAAACTGTAATGAAAAGAGAGACGAATACAAACAGTAGTTCTTATAATTGAGAGACAAAGTAAATTATGTGTGAGAAGAGTATTGTTATTATTATGTTATGATGTGAAGTAAAAGATATACAGTAGTATATAGTAGTGGTAGGCATTAGTGTGTATACTGATATAATAAGTGACAAATTTGTAGCGAGTAGATTATCCCAATAATATACTCGCTCCAAACGCATTAGCCTAATGAGAGAAGCAAAGCTCTTCTCTCATTAGGCTAATGCGTTTGGAGCGAGTATATTATTGGGATAATCTACTCGCTACAAATTTAAAGAATTGATTCTTACCTCTTCCAAGGCCTTAGCCTGCTTCATAAACTTTTGAGCAAGATTTGCCATTTTAATTATATTTGGATGTATATTGTGTCCCAGGATTGCAAGCTGACTTACTTCCCTTACCAGCCCTACAAGTCGTGGATTGTAATTAACTCGCAGTAGGCGGCCTTTACTGAATGACAACACTGGGGAGTCTGTGGCCAAGCTGGAATGAAATAAATAGCTAAATTAACAAAACATTCTGAAATATAGAGTAACTATAAAGAAAGGACTTCTCTAGAAACCTTTATTTTAGTTACAGATGATTCTTTAATAACTGAGACTACAGTATTTACTTCTTCACTGTAAATATACAGCACTGTATAGTATTCATAACAATAGACTAGAAGCAGCTGGCAACTTGAATCAGAAAGAGACTACATACTTGTATAAATAAGCAAATCTTTATTCACTACCACAATAAATAAAAGCCTCTGCTGCTTACACTCATTAGCACATATCTTACAGTTAACTATATTCCCTAGATCGTCCATCAGTTACCGACTTCAAACTTTAGTCTTAATTTATTCAGAAATGATAGACGACAGTCGATGCTCTTTTATTCAAATGCTGACACACACAGGTACTATACCTAAGCTCTTGTGTATCAATCATATGTAGCATATCTCGGGACCACGAGTCAAACTGATCATTGTGATATTCTTCCAGCTCCTCACAAAACTCTGCAATGCTGGTCTTCAACTCCTCATAACCACTCAGGTCTGTCAATAAGGCATCTGCTGTTTTACCTGTAAAAGCATAATACAGTAATACTTATTTATATATGCAAATCAAAAATACAATCATGTGTCATGCAATGTAATTGTCCTTGTAAAAAATCCACCCCTGTATGGTATGTATATACCATGTATATATACCCCAATAAAAAAAATTGTTAATACAGTATTTTGACTTTACATTGTTTCATACAAACTTTAACAATCTCTTGTACTTGAATGTAGTAAAAATGGGAGAAATAAGTTTATACCCTTACACGAGAATAACTCGATACTGTAGCCAGGAAGTGAAAGTAGAACCAAACTCATGGAGAGCTGCGTCCAGTTCTGACACATGGATCTCTGGCCCATAATAGGAACAATAAACCCTGCCTAGCTTGAGGACCCAGAAAAAATGAGGGTATATGTGTGACTGAATAAAACAAAATAGACTATAAAAAAGGTCATACAACAGTAACAAGAGAGAGAAAGGGCTGAGGGACTGAAGAATCTTTGTACACTGAAGCTGACCCTAAATGAATGTTTATGCATAATCCAAATAACTAAAACTGGGACTATACCTCTGGATACCCGAGAGTAAGGGTCAAGCATAGAAGTAAATCAGTTGAAATCTCGTATAAGTTCAGATTACTAACCATGGATTACTACTGTCAAGGAAGCCCGAGAAGAAAGCGAGGTGTTATTCCCTGTTAATCACTTACTGCAGTGAGTACTGTCAGGTGACACCCCAGTATTCAACTATTAGATGGTAGTAGCAACAAAGCATCACCTAGTGGTCTTTTTGAATCCACATATTAAAATGAATACTTTGAGTATAGAGGATTGAGTATTTCCCAAGTTTTTTCTTATCATGGATAAGAAGGGCTGTTTATTTGAGTAACGAAAATTAAGCCATCCAATGGTGGCACGGGCAAGAGTAGCCCGTAAATTGCCTCAGGTACCAACTGACTACAGAAAACCCATCAATATCTCAACTGAAAACTCACTTTTTAAAGTCTCTTATGTAAACTGATTGTATGTTAAATTTCCTTCTCTTGCTCATGTTTTCTTGGCAATTAATTAGGACACAAGCTTCCAAGAGAGGCATGTGCCAAAACCTTTGGGGTTCTGGTGTACCTTGCATTAAATGCTGAATACATAAGGTCTGGTCAATCCTTACCTAAGTAATTAGTCTTTCATAGCACTGTACAGAATTTTGTAAAGCTTGAAATGGGCAATGGGAAGCACTGTCTCTTAGTATCCTAAACATATTTGTTATTAAAGAGTCAAGTGTCATTCAGCTCAAGGTGGTGAATATTTCAATGTAGGATTAATCATGTAACCACCATTGTCAAGGATGGGGAATTTCCAGATGGAACAAAACACCTAAGGATATAGATTTACAGTATTATTTATCTGAATTTACCCAAGGGCTATCTGTGTACTGGTCTCGACTGGGACATGAAGCTGATGGTTTGCCAAAGGTCACCCTATTATTCCTTAGATCTTTGTCAATTTAATTTGTAACTAGAATAATGTCTTGGCATTTATGGCTTCAGCAGATAAGCAGTTCTATGGGTTTATACTCCTATTGGTGAAAAAGCATCGCCTGTTTTCTGTCCTACAGAAAAGCTATTGCGCTTGAAGTTGTTGCCACTTGTATGGATAGCATTTTACCTTTTACAGAAACAGCCAGCATGTGAAAGCATTTTAAAATATAACTTATTGAACATAATATGCAAACTTTTTCAGATGCAACCCAAACAATTTTTGTAATTCTAAATTTCCAAAAGCAAAAATGTAGATAAGCATAAATCATTTATTATTAGGAAGTATAGTTTCTTACCAATATCCAGGATCTTCGCATGAATAGGTTTGACCCAGTATATATTGCTGACCACCTCTGGAACATTTGTCATTCGTCTGGGTCCATTAACTGATGTGTTGTTGAAATCTGTGCGCACTGTTCGAATGTAGCTGCTAAGTTCACTAAGCAACATTTCTCGTTCAGATACAAGCTCTCTCTGGATGCTTTCTCGTTTAATTAATTCCTTGTACCGCTTAAACTCTTGCATAAGCTGGTATGCACTTGAATCCATATTTCGAAGTTGTGCCCTTAGCTTACCAGCAATTCGTTGTTCTGCAGGCTTCAAGGAATTTTCAAACTGACGTACTGCTGCTTGCCACAATGGTTCAGTGTACGGATTGTACTGTACTGGCTTTAAGCCGGCAAAAGGCTTGAAAGCCTCTGCAGTTTTGAGTTCCTCTTGTTCGCTTAGTGACAAGAGCCTTGTGAGTTGCTTGTGCAAGGTGCGTAGACTCAGTATCTCAGTTAGACGCTTGGAAACATTCTTGCAATAATCAGGAGTGAATGGTTTGCCTTCCCACATCTGGTCTGCACCACTTTTCCAAAACATAGAAGTAAGCTTGTTACAGGTGTCTACCCAACGATCACAAACTGAAATGCCTTCAGACAAACTTTTCTCTATTTGATTGTACTGTCCTCCCCACAGGTCCTCTTCTCCCAGTTTGCTCTGTGAGAAATAAACAAATAATTGAGTTGTGAAAACAAATGAAAATTAAGTATGACTAAATTATAACAATCTATGGATAAAAATATTTATCACCTTTAACAATATGATAAAACTATAAAATAATTTATGTACTTTACGAAGAATATTTCTAAAAAAAAGATTTAGAAATGGCCCAACATTGCCATACAGTTTTTAGTTACTTCCAATAGCACAATTATTGTTGAAAATCAGGAGCAGAATTATATCTCAAGGTTTGTTGCTACTCGAGAAGAATACTGTTGCCATGGCACACAAGGTCAGGCACCTTGACACTTAATTAATTAATTACTTAAGGGTAAATTACACTTAGGTAATTACCTGACCACCATACAGGTGACAGTAAACAAAACCTAAAACTTCATACACAAAGATCATTGGAGTCTTAAACCATCGTGGTACTGTAAAGACAAAAGTCACTGATGGGGGCCAGGGCAGTTTCCTCTAACTTTCCCATAACTGTCATTCCATGAGCAACTGAAGCCAATCTGCCAGCTTCCTACATGTATTAAACATACCTGCACATACAGAGACAGCTGATTGGCTATGATATCTAGCAGGTGTGACATACGAGCCTGAGGAAAGTCCAGCCTCCATAGTTCATCCAGGGAGTTCTGAGTGTTCTCCAAGATATCCTCTGCTTCTCCCATCACAACAGCATCTAACCCACTGTTGGAAGTTTTAGTATTTAGTGGGGAACTCACAGTTTATGTGGTACATATTTTTGAGTCATCCTAGTCCTGTCGAAGGTGGTCAAAGTTCAGTTATTTATGACCATTCTCTGTCATTACAGTTCATTCATTTGTGAATACTGCTAACTTAATACCATTCCAATGCCTGCAAATTTGTCAGAAATTGTATACACACTTGTCTTCAGTTCCAGTTTATATTAAAATAGTTACTCGTTTATGCACAAATTATATTTATCTAGCTATCATTAACATTATAATTTTCTACTTGTTATTTGCTTCATATAACACATATATATATTCATATAAAACACACACTGTATTGAAAGTTTACTGTTTTTTTATTTATTAAATTTTTATACAACTGACATCGTTATGTAAATGCTCATAATTAAATGTTTTACTTTACACTATACTGTACATACATACATCATTATTACGCATTTTCCATTTGCATGGGGTGGGAGGCATCAGCCTAGAGAAATATAGAGGGGAACAATATAGTGAAAGAAGTTTATATATAGCAAATTATCACTCATAATTTACATTATATTAGCAAATATTCTGAATATACTAACCTGAATTCTTTTTCTATTGGTTCAAGGCAATTATAAAAGCTCTGGGCCATTTCTTTTTCATCCCTACTCATGGGATTGTTGGCCGTGTCAGCCCAGTAGTCTGTCTCATCCTTTACTGTCAGGATGCCTGTCAAAAATAAATATAAATCACAGCAATACTCTCACAAGTTACCAGGCTATTTTATTGGTAATATTTCCCAAATTTTCCTGAGAGCTACCATATCTAATGGCCTTATGAATTACTGGGACTGGGACAGGAAGCCAGCAGCCGGTCAAAGGTATCCCCCTTATTTCTGAAAAATAATTTCCGACTGAATTTGAAACTCGAGTGTTGGCATTTATGACTTTGATGGGTAGGTGATGCCATGTGTTCATTAAGCTGTTATATATAATGGGATAAAAAATACTCTACCAAGAAACTATACATGAATAAAATGATAATAAAATACAATAGTCATCACTATCTAACCTGCCAGCCGTTTGGATGCATGAGAGGAGTCATTTGACAGAAGTGGGTCTTGCTTTCGCAGAAGGCTTCCCAGACCATCAGATAGCTCTGTCACTAATGCTTGAAGCTTGGGATCCAGAGTGCCACTCCATTCAGAATCCTGTTAAAATAAGCAATTCTTGGTACAGTACCAATATTAAACTAAAAACAAAAAAAAACTGGTATAAAAATTTAGACTAACAAAGTAAAGATTGAATGAGAAATGGGGATAAGAGGAACAAGAAGAAGTGCTAAACACAAGACACTTAAACAAATATTTTTAAGCTAGAAGCATCACGTGAAATTTTCATGCCAAAATAAACCTAGAGGCTTCTTGTCAGTGTCCCTGGCCAGCCAAGACCCTGTTAGACCTCCAAAACCCTATGCCGACTATCATCCTAGGACATGTTAGCAATGACAGCCACAAGTGTAGCACAATTCTGATCATCATGGGAACAACGGTAAACTGCAGGCTGGTTGGCAACCCAGAAGCCCTACAGTAGAAGGCAAGAGTTAACTATATCAGCAACAAATATCTAGCTCATTAATATGCCACATACCCTTCACTTTATCTTTGAGTGTTTAGTTATTTTCCCACTTACCTTTAATAGTATTGGTGCATAAAGCTTTTGAAGTGAATGATAGAGGGATGAAACAGGAGAGTCAATCATTGAGGACACAAAAATGTCAGCAAGGTTATCTCCAGTTATCACATCGGGCTTCACCTTGAAGAACACCAAAAACTTATCCTTCTTTAATGTTGAGTCAACCTATCAGGAAAACAAGCAAAACACTCATGATACATTCTAAACTTTATGATAAGTATGATTTAATAAATTCTTGCACAAATCACTCATTGAGTAAATTAAAGAAATTACAACTTTACAGAGCAATACACTCAGTTGCTTCCTAAAGCAAAGAATCTCCCAACTCCTGTAAATACTGAACAAATTTCATGAGAGTTCTATGTATTTTCTTACTTTCAAAAAGTATTTGCTACTTCAGCACAAAGGCTTGCTAGGTAAAAGACAGAGACAAGTTGCAATAACTGGAAACTATAACAATGAATTGAGTAATGCTCTCACAGTGCACTTGAAGTGTCTGAGTAACAATCATCTGGGAGAACAAGAATTTTCCCAAATAACTTTCAAAAACCTACAACTAAATAATGACTGTCATATACTGTACACATTTGGCATGGAAACTGTAGACTGCTCCAGGTGGACAGTTGTCAACATTAAGTGATTTTGCAGATTTAAATGTATATATGAGTATTACAGACTGTACACTGCTGGATTCAAGTAGAATGCCCAGATGGGTAATGTAAAAATGCTCACTTACTGCAAAACATGTAATAATGAGTATAGTTCTCAGAATCCCTGAAGTGATTTATAATGACTAAGATGCTATCAAACAAATTTGAGCTTATTGTTAGACTACCGAGGTCTAGGCACACACCCCAATTATTCCTCCCCTTGTAGGTTTTAGTAAAAGGTCATAACAATTTTCATCCTTCTACAGGTTCCTGGCAGGGTAGACCAGCACTACGTGGCTGCAGAGCCCCAATGGGGCCTGTGAACATGGTCCTTACAGCCCTGCTATCACCACTACTCAAACTCTTACAGGAGAGGTTACAACACACAACCAACTTCCTCCAAAAAATCGAGAACTTTAGGCATCTTATCCAAGGGAAGAGTGCATCTCTTCTCACTGAAAGTCACAGTATTGTACCCAAAATATTACTCAAGGAGAAGCAGCACAGTTTCAGAATTTTTGGGGGCTACTTTCCTTGTGGTGCTAGTGCCTTACAAGAATACAAGAACTCTTGTATATATAAATAAAATAAAATAAAGGTCATAATAAATTTATGACCCTGATTTGGTGTTGAATAGATGCTGCTCTTGGATATTGTGTCCACTAGGTTTCTGTTCACCAGATGCCAAAATTAAGTACTGCACTGTATTTTGAAATCAATTTAAAATGCAATTTGTGCATGCCTAATACACTATGCTGCAAATGGAATTACTATCAGCTCTTAATGTCATCAAACATAGGTGTCTGGTTTCTAGCCTTCAGACATATCAGAAGAAAAAAAAAAATGCCATCAAATAATATGAAAACAATACTAAAGAGTACCAACACACCCTGCTACTGTCTCTCATAATATCATACTTTAATGCTTAGCAGATCCCAAGACCCAAGCCACTGGCACCCGCCTCCAGTACACCTGAATGCTAGTTCATGCATACCTATAGAGTCAGACATCCAGGATCAAATATGTATGTTATTCTATGACAGTTGCTTAATAATATGGAACCAGCAATATAATGTAGACTATAATATGCTGTATATAGTTATACCAGCAAAATTCCTTTACAAATGAACACTATAACTCCCCATCTGGAAACCAGAGTACTAGGGAGTTTAAAGACTTGGATGAGAAACACTGCTAGCTTTAATTAATACACATCTCCACTGATGTTACTTGTACCTCATCTTTTCCAGTGTGATTAAATATTACAACATTTCCTTCTATTCATACCATGAGTTTTGCAGTAGATTCAGATTCAGATTCAGATTCAGATGTTTATTCAGGTAAGGTATATACATACAAGTGATGTTACATTAATGGATTGATATATAGATAGAGCTAGTACATACAATGCCTAAAGCCACTATTACGCAATGCGTTTCGGGCAAGAAAAACATTAATATCTAGAACTTAATACTAATTGAGCATAAAGAATAAAAGATGTTGAGAACAAATACAAATAAAGATAAAAAAAAAAGGGGGAACATGACTGAAAAAGCAGCACAAATACAATAGGTTGACAAACAGTGTTGATTACAAAAAAGAAAAAAAAAAAAAAAAGAAAATAACAGACATGGGTTGACAATAGAGGAGTGAGGTAGATTACAGGGAATTTATTAGGTAGTGTTTAGTTTTTATCTTAAACTGGTTGAGAGAGGGACAGTCTTTAACATGGTTGGGAAGGTCATTCCACATTCTGGGCCCCTTGATTTGCAGAGCATTTCTAGTTTGATTAAGACGTACTCTAGGAATATCAAAACTGTATTTATTTCTGGTGTGGTGCTCATGGGTTCTGTTACAACCTTCTATGAAGCTTTTAAGATCAGGATTGGCATTATAGTTTAGCGTTTTATATATGTATAATACACATGAGAGAATGTGCAGTGACTTAATATCTAACATATTAAGAGATTTGAGTAGGGGTACCGAGTGATGTCTGGGGCCAGAGTTGGATATTGTTCTAATAGCGGCTTTGTGTTGGGTAATTAGAGGACGTAAGTGATTTTGGGTAGTAGAACCCCAAGCACAAATACCATAGTTGAGATAAGGATAGATAAGGGAGTAATAGAGAGTCACCAGAGCAGGGCGTGGTACATAATATCTGATCTTAGAAAGAATGCCCACAGTTTTTGAAACTTTTTTTGATATATTTAGAATGTGTCCCTGGAAATTCAGCTTGTTGTCAATGAGAATGCCAAGGAATTTGCCATCTAATTTGTTACAAATTTGGGTATTGTTTATTTTGAGATTTATAAGACTAGAGGATTTATTGCCAAACAGAATATAGAAGGTTTTGTCAATGTTAAGGGTGAGTTTGTTGGCAGTTAGCCAATGATGGACTTTATTTAGCTCAGTATTTACTGTGGCATTTAGAGCAAGAGGGTCAGGACTGGAGTAAATGAAGGTTGTGTCGTCAGCAAATAGAATTGGTTTGAGGTGTTGGGAGGCATTAGGAAGGTCATTAATGTAGATGAGAAAGAGGAGATCTAATAAATCTAATACAGTAAATCTAATATAACCATTTTTTAGACACCCAGCCCACAAATATGAATTTAAGAAGTGACAACATTTCAGTCCATTCTATCAGATTTGTGTGTTGAGGGTCTACTTTTCAGCCATGTTATCGTGACATTGTCTAATAAAGTTTTTAGTTCATGGAGAACATCAGTAATGTTATTAGGTATTCATAGAATGTCAACTAGACATAATGCACTAACAAGAAGGCAGAGACAGTTGTAGAAAAATAGGATACTACACAAAGTACATACACGTCCAAGAATTTAGTTTATGAACAAAGATTAAACATGTTATATAACAATTATTACCTTAGTGTTGAATATAACCCGACCCTCATCAGGAACCACATGGGATCCGAGGAGTTGACAATTCCCCGAGTCCAAAAAGGTGTTGAGGCTTTGGTCGTCATTTAGTGCCAACAGCAGGGGATCAGATAATGACAGACCAAAATAATTTCCTGTTAATAAAGATATATAATGTATGAATTTATTTTCTTTTGTTTCCAGTTGAAGATATTAAATATTTCTATTCACTTCTACCAATAAAAGTAGATGACTAATGGACAAATTGATGAAAACAAATTTTATACCATAAACCATATTCTAGTTACAGTAGATTAAATCGATTCAACATTAACCCATAACAGCAGCTATTTAAGCCTTGGGCTCAACAAAACACTAGCAACACAATGAGCTCCCTCATTGTGCTTAGTCCAGGTCCTTGGGAAAGTTTCCAAATCTTGTGATGTTTGACCTTCAAAATAATCCTCTGGATCCAAAAATTTCTACCAATTATTGGCAACAGAAACAAATGTAAATCTATGTGGTGCCAAAAATAAGTAAGTATGTTTACTTAAAACTATCCCACTCACAACTTTCACCTATTTTTACTGCTGCTGCTGAGAAGAGAGCAACTAAAGTGAGAGCAAGAGATCCACTACCTGTTCCCCATAAGACCTGGCCTAAGACTAAGTATCAGTAAGACTTGATGTAAGATCCAAGTAACAATAACCTGGCCTAAAAACTCCATGGGAGTAAATCAGCCGAGAATCCCAAACAATCAAGATCAGGGTCCCATTAGTACAGCTGGGTTCGTTCTCGACTCACAATTAAGAATTCCTGGTTCGAATCCTGGGCGGGACAGAAATTGTTGGGCACATTTCCTATCACCTAATGTGCCTGTTCACCTCGCAGTAAGTAGATTCTAAGATGTTGGTCAGCTTGGTGTGGGGTTGCATTCTGGGTAGGGTCAGTAATTCAACCTTGGGGAGGATTGGGGGAACCTCAATATAAGCCTAGCATGTATGAATACCCTCTGGCTGCCCTGTTGCTTGACACAATGAATTTATTATTATTATACATCCACAAGTCTGCTGCGAGAAACAAAGCTTCAGAAAGGGCGTGGACTCAGACATTAAACCCGAAGACCTAGAAACCCCAGCTGGGCACACAACCAAGGATGCAAAAGAACCACCCTGCCTGCGTACATATCCAACTTGGTCAACACGAAGAGAAGCCAAACTGGGAGGAGGAGGTACAGAAAATCCCCTCAACTCCAGTTCACATAAACCTCATCCACTCTAAACACCTCATGATAGTAGAACTTGACCAAATACAAAAGGCAGCTGCAAATTCCATACCAAGGCAACAGCCAAGTGTTTGCACAGCCAACAAAAGGACGAGTTGTAAACCAACCACTCTACCGAGAATGGACGAAATGGGAGAGACCATCTTCGAGTACATTTAGAAAGGCCTGAACATGAGCAGCAAGGGGAAATAACTCCTTAGAAGTCAAAACTTGGCCTACCTGAACAGTTCAGCTTCTCACGCTAAAAGAACATACCAACTCCCTCAGTTGAGACAGTGAACAACCAGAGAACAATCAAATTGAAACAGGACTACCGAGCCACTTGATAGGCAGATATGCTGCAAGGCAAACCAGACCTAATTGGACAAACCAATCTTAACTGATGTGTTGACAGTGGGAAACAAGCCCCCCTAGGCAAGGTTCAAAGTGTTTATGAACAGCTTAAATGCAGGAGTGGGAGGGAGGTGGCTACAGAACTAAACCGTGAAAACCCCAAAGAGAACAATAATGAATCCAGCTGCTTAGCAAGCTGGCCAAGGCCCACACATGACAGATGCTCGAGACCTATGAGAAATTTTGTTTTGACCTATGAGAAATTTCCCGTAGGTCCTATTGTTTCACAGGCAACTATGTTTTACTCTTTCCAAGGTTACTAAATATTGTGCCAGTCACTATTTAAATCAAATTTCCTTTGGAAATTCCAAATTGTTTACAAAATACTGTATAGTACAAAGAAAAGTCATACCAGTTGTGGTGAGGATGAAGTTCTTGCGCACATCTAGAGATTCCATCTTTAAGCACTAGCAGTTTTTTAATTCAAATTGCCATCTTTGTATCCATAAGTAATCTGAAATATTGCACAGTAATTCAACAGTCAAAAATGACAAAATATTGTATTATTTTATATACAAAATAATGCTCAAATGTAAATTATATCACTATCCAAGTGCCATATTATTTTTGTTGGTATATGCAGATTAATAGCATAAAACAGAACACAAAACAATATACCTGTACAAATTGAATAAAGCTTAAGAACAAGTAATTCATTCTTAAGAACAATTAATTCATTCTTAAGAACAATTAATTCATTTTTAAGAACAAATAATTATTTAAGAACAAGCTATGTAAATACAGATTTGGAAATAGGGTGTTTGATTTATGAACCAAATTACCAGATAACATAATAGTGGAATCGCTGGAATGTTTCAAGAGGTTTAAAGTGTAACTGAATGAGTTGGGGTGAACATTCATGTAAGATCCGCTTCGTATGAGCCTATGGCCTGTAGTTTTCTAAAAATTTTATTATGTTCACGAATTGTAAACTTAACAAGTTTACAGCACATTCTAAGTTCTGCACCTATCAAGAAGAAGACAAGTATTTAAAGAGAGTGGTAAGACGCCAGGACCTGTGTCATCTTTCACAATATAAACCCTAGCTCTTACATAAGGAGAGATCTCACCGTTGTCACTTAGGGGCTATTCATGCCCGTGCCTCCTCTTAGATTTCTTAATCTTTATCAATCAATCAATCGTTGTGTCATGACACGACATCGTGAACACTGGAGTGTAGGCTGACACAGACACATCTTCACTGACTACCAGGTTCACTAACCACCTAAGTCCTAAGCTGCTACACAGGAATTTATGCTGCTGTGCCAAATGATGTCTATTCATTCAATAATCAAACGCGTGCGTGAATTATTTTACATTTCTCGTGCTTATAATTAAAATTATTATATTTAAAATACTATTTTAAAAATTAATTTAAATAAGTAAACAATAGTTATTTTACTATATATTATTAACAAGACGATGTGGCATCTACGCGGTGGTCGTCATAACAACACATGTAAACAAACTACACGTGCACGATATGGTCAAATCGTACACACGCATTTGACATACCGTAGGTTCCGTACTCAAATAACACTTTCAAAATACAAAATACAAATATTTATTCAGGTAAAGTACATACATACAAGGTGAAATACAAAAGTTGATGGATTCATAGATAGAGCTTGTAGAGCTTTCATTCATATTACATATTGTTACAGGAACTCTTTCTTATACATATTTAATAATACTAATAAATTTGTCAAGGGGCAGGACCTAGATTCAGGAAGCTCTGTGTATTTCTTCGTAAGTGGGTTTGCTACGAAGGTTCCTAAGTGCGCCCTAAGAAGATGCTTAGGTGCTATTCAATAAGGTATACTTAAGAAGAAAAATTGTTGGTTCACCTGCGTGCCGATAGAGGTCACTACTGTGTTTCGTTTGGCCAATCAGAGAGCAGCAACATTCTTCATATTGAAGATTTAGCGCTGGCTTATCGCAGCTCTACTGCCTCCTATTTACGTCGAATTTTCTTATAAAATTAGTATATTTCGAAGTAAAACAATGTTTTTTCAACTTCTACAGCCAGCACCGACATTGTAGTAAACAAATATGTTACATTTGTTGTTTACCTACGTAATTCTAAGAGATACTGTGTAGCTGTCCTTGTTGCTCGGAAGATGCGCTGACAATTATTGTATATATTTACTGAATTTACCCAAGGGCCACTAACTATCTAGTGACCTCGAAGAGGACAGAAAGCCGGCGGCTTGTTGAAGGGCCCGCCAATTGTCTTAATTATATTTTTTAGCTGGAATTTGGCATTTACGGCTTCAGCGGGTAGGCGGTTCCATGGGTTTATAGCCCTCTTGGTGGAAAAAACATCTGTTTTCAGTCCTACTTGAGAGAACATACTCTCCAACACTATATCTGTGATTGTCCTGTTATCAGTGACTTCATACCAAATGGTATGAGGTATTTTGAGCTCTGTAATTACTTCATACACTCAGGAATATTGGAAGATATTCTTGTGCTGCACCCAGATTTTGCCAGTGGAGGCTAATAGATCAGCATTAAGTATTTTGTTCTCTCCTAATTCCATGTATGACTGGCCATCCTGTGAGGTGAGCTTGTAGCTGGTTTTTGATCTACACTGTGTGGTCCTTTAGACAGAATAGGGAAGCAGCACATTGCTGTGTATACCTAAATATGTTTAAAAATACATTGTTTGAGAGGAGTTTTGTAGAAACTGGTAAGAGTAATTATAATATAATGTTTCCATGATTCAGTGCTTACCTCTTGTGAAAATTGCTTAGAGTTGTTTAGTCAGAGTTGATTTGTTTTTTGTATTGAGGCTGGTATTTTCTAAATTGATTCCATGTACAGTATGTCTAACCATCCTGTGAGATGGGAGTATTAGATAAACTTATAGCTAGTTTTTTATCTACACTGTGTAATATTCCATATAGAATAGGGTAGCAGCACATTGCTGTGTATACCTAATCTTCTTAATAAAAAAAATCAGTAATAAAGATTTTAAATTATAGTTTGTATTATTACAAATACAGTACTGTATTATCCTTATTAAATCATGTTGACCATGGATCATTAAGATCTCATGTTGATATGTAATACAAGTCATATTTCTTTTGAACTGCTAATCCATGCTAATCATTCATTAAATTGTGTATTATGTCTCAATTTTTCACTTCCTTGGATATACTGTACAGTACAAAAAGATAGGATAAAAATAAACCAGTAATATTTCTTTCATTATATTTTTCATTTAAATAACTGCATCAATATTTTTACAGCTGACAGGATTTGTTTTACCATACAGGTGCATTATTTGTTAAAAAAAATTTGGTTTATTGTTACACACAATGGTGCTACATAGCCTTCCCAGCTTGGTGCCTTCTTTTAATACTTACTGATTAAAAAATAAATAATAAATACATTTTATTCAGGAAAAGTACATACAGTTGATTTACAAACATAATGTTGGATTTATAGACAGAGCTAGTACATACAATACCTAAAGCCACTAATACTCATAGCATTTCGGGCAAGGTGTGGGGGAAAAAACACAGACTAAAACTTAGTAATCGGGATTAGGTATAAATTGTGTTGAAAGAAGGAATAAAAAATACAAAAAGGGGGGTTAGCATAGCATAACTCAGCAATTGCACATGTTGGTGAACAGCGTTGTTTAAAAAATAGCAAGACATGGGTTGACATTTAGGAGGTAAGTTAGGTTACATGGAGTTAATTAGGCAGTACTTGGTTTAACTCTTAAACTGGTTGAGAGAGGTACAGCCTTTGACATGATTCGGGAGGTCATTCCACATTCTGGGTCCCTTGATTTGTAGAGCACTTCTAGTTTGGTTACACACAGCCAAATTGAGTAACAGGAAGAGGTCTTGGACACAAATTTGTTCCATGCTAAATGTAGAGGAATCAGCTGAGTATTCCTCAAATAAAATAAGTTGCCTCAGCTTATAAGGTAAATAAAATAAGCATTTCTCAAATAAGTAGCTGCCTCACCTCACTGCCTTACTGCTACATAGCCTTCCCGGCATGGTGCCTTCTTTTGATAATTACTTGTTCCACACCCAAATTGTATAACAGGAAGAGGTTTTGGACCCCTACTTCCCTCTCTCTTTTTTAATAATCTACAGTATATAGTCATAATTATAGCTTTAAGTATTCAATGAATAAAGTTTGTGACATTTTTACCCTTCTCCTTACCTAACATCATTTGTGCAGCATATTTTTATTTTATGTCTCACCCAGATTTAATTTCAAAATAAAACCAAACTAAATAAATTAGAAATGGGTATGTATAGCTAAGGTACACCCTTACTACTAGGTGAACAGGGGCATTTGGTGATAGTAAATGATCCCATCAGGCAGGGCTCATCACCTTCTCTCATATTTCATGTTCACCAGTGTTTATTTACTTAATAACTACTGGTATAATATCTTGCTATTATAAAAGTAATTCTACTATCATCAAACACATATTTACTTCAAGTTTCAAGCAGAGAATGCATATATAACTAACACGAAGGATTCCTCTTCACTAGATTCACCAGCTATAATGTTTTGGTCATGTTCCAATATCATAAATCGATCCCAGTGTTATGTAGTAGAGAAAAAATGACTTATATCCAGTTTACGTAAAGCTACGAGTGGTCGAAACCACACTTAAATCCCGGAATGAACTTACGAAGGTTTTTCCACTTAGGGTACCTACTTGAATACGGACCTAGCCGCCACGAAGGCGCTAAGAAGGAATTCGCTCTTAGCTAAGAGGAAAAACCTTCGTAAGTACCTTCCTGAATCCGGCCCCAGGCAATCTGTGTACAAATCCATGATAGGCTTATGATCCTTATATCAAGGTCCCCCCAGGGTCGAATTACGGACTCACCACATTTAATCGATCATTAACCTGTTTCTTTTTGTACAAACTGCCATGTCCCACTTAGTCATCCACCTCCAGGAATGTCCCAATTTTCAGGAAAATTTTTCGTTTTGCTTTCCTAATGTCCGAGGCAATTGCCCCTTGATAGAATCCTTGGTAAATCTGATAGCTTCGATATCATTAACCTTGTCATTTTGTTCTGGTATTGGCAAACAGTGATATTCAGCACTTCTTGAATATCCAGTGACATAAGTGCTCTTAGTCTTTCTGGCTTGGCCTTTTTTGATAATTACTTATCTGATGGTTGGGTTGATGCTATACAATAATAATAATGATGTCCATCTTGAGATTTTCCCTTATTTGTATATATTTATTTACAATAAATCAGTTAATAGTTTGTACAAGCTTTATCACTTGTATTCCATGTTATCTACTAGTGTAAATGGATTAGGAGAAAAAAGGTACAGTAGTCTTGACTACATATGTAGGGCTGCACTTCTAACTATCAAGGGTAGATGTCAGGCTAACCCAAACGTGTCCCACGGTGCTCTACGCTCTTGAGAGAAGGAAAGGGAACTATCAGGTGTGCTAAGCCATTACAACTATATAGCACTTGGAAGGGGTCAGGTTAAGGATTTGGGACGAGATGGGAGTGGGGAGAGGAATGGTGCCCAATCACTTGGACGGTTGGGTATTGAACGCAGATCTTCATGAAGAGAGACCATAACTCTACTGTCCAGCCCAAGTGGTTAGGCACCATTCTCTATCGGAGAAAGAAAACAAAATTCAGGAATTGCTTGGCTGTCTCCTGATATTTGTGACATTTGCTAAACAATGCCCACTGCAGAAAAATCATTAATTTCTGTACATATAATTTGTAATGATTTATCTCAGGTTTAGCTGTTAACTGTTAATCCGCACTTACGTTGACTTCCCTTAATAATTTCTTTGAATTTATTTACACGTAAATCTTTTATTTGACTTTCTTGATAATTAGCTTTTGATTTTATTAGAGAATGGCAGAAACCATTTAAATGTAACTGGAGTTGATCTATGAATACTTGAATGTAGGTATATTTAAGTCTGGCCAATGGCAAGGCTATTCCTGCAATCATCCAATCAGTGCTGACCTTAACACAAATGATTGAGCAGCATACACATCAACTGTACCATGCCATTTATAAACTATAGTAATACCAGCATATTACACTGCTATCACCTTCAGTTACATTATGATTAGTGTTTATGTAAATGTTCTTACAACAAATATTCCTGAAATTGATTTTGCCCAATATTATGAATAAGTTCAAATAACACTTATAATGGTAGGAAAATATGTTAAATACTCTGTTGGAAATATTTATATATATACACTGTATTGTACAGTAGGATAATTATCAAGGATAATATAGCAGTTAATGTAAGATTTGCAAAAACTCACATTGAAACTTAATGAAATAAACTCCTTACTGAATGACTTAATAATGACATATTTAAGAGAAAAGGGTATAGGTACTCTAGAGCAGAAGACAAGTGTTCCAATGAAATAAAATATTTATTTAAAATGATACTATATTAAGTCAAGATATGTACCGTAAGGTACACACAAAACTACGTCAATTGAAGAGGGCGAGTATAAACAGTATGGCACAATACGTTTTATACAATATAATGAAAAGGTTTATGTATAAAAATACAGTATTTTATAAAAACTAATGACTGAACTAACAAATCACAAATTTATCCATTTTCCTGACTAGATGAGATATCTGATGAAGATTTTTGTTCAGTTCTCTCCATTTTACGCATCATACTTTGTGCCCAAGCCAAACCAAATCTTTGTAAAATTTCTGCCATGTCGGGCATTGAGGTTACTGAGTCACTAGATGAATCGCCATTACGTCTCACACCTTGCTTCTCAGACGAGTCACTTGAAGATTTGGAAGAACCTTTATTCAGGTCTCCCTTCACAATGCCCTGATAAGGAATCTGGTGTTTAAGGGATATGTCTCCCACTGAAGAGGTTAATGTACTTTCTACATCTAATGGAAAAAACCGTGAGGTCTCATTTGTGAGATCCAATGTACCTTCTTGTAGTAAACCCTGAGTACTCTTGCTATAAACATTTTTAACTTCTGTTTCTACCTGATCACTCTTTCTAATAGGCAAAGATGTAACACTTCTCCTAGAATTTACAAGGGACTCGGTTGCAAAAGATGGTGAAGCAGAGAGAGACGATTGTTCATGGCTGCTATTATCTTTCATCCTTATTCTCGAATAATTTGTAGATTCCTTGGGTAATGGCATAAGCATACTTTTTTCCTTGGGTAATGGCATATGTATACTTTTTTCCTTGGGTACTGGCATATGTATACTTGCATCTATATTGTGGTAATTTCTTTGGGATATTTTTTTCAGTCTACCCTCAGGGAGAGCACATTCTAAGTATCTAAATCTAGACTGCAAAGTCATGTGTGTATGCAAGTGCATGAACTTCTTCATATCTTCTTCTGTAGCTGTCTCCTCAGTCACAGAAACTTCCCCTACTGGTTTAGCACCTTGTGACTCTAAGTATGTTCTCAAATCTTCTTTCTGCAACAATGAAATTTGACTTCTATCATCATCTAAAGTAGATTCGTATTCTCTGGAGGGTGTTTGATAGCTTCCCGAATCACTTGTATTATAATGTATCTCAGATAAATCTGAGCTGTCTTCATAAATTGTACTGAGATAAACTTTTCGTGGTGTGGTCCTGTAATAATTTAAAGAGTTTAGTTTCATTTAAAACAAAAATTTTCATTCTACTGTTCTGAATTTTTGTTATTAAGAAATTATTAAGAACCTTATGAAGAACAAAAAGCTTACAAAATAAATTATTTAAAGACTTCAATGTTATCTTCTTAATTTTGAAGGAAAACACATTATTAACTTACCCAAAAGTGACCTTTTGCTCCTGTTTATCATCAATGAAAGTGGTTGGTGTCATGTCCACTACGTCTGGCTTGCTGCTGTGAAATTGACTTGAAGCAGTTGGCACTTTTGTAGATGAAAATTCTTGAAAAATATTTTTGTGGGTCAAGAGTTCTTTTCTGAGTTGGCTAAGTTTTTCAAGCTCATTTTGAATACTCTTAGTACTAATGGAGGATGACCTTGATTCATCAGACTGAGAAGTTAAAGATGCTGGTGTGCATGGAACAGACTCTCTACTGGATTGAAGATATGCTGGAAACTCGTGTCCTGTTATTGATCCATCTCTAGAATGTGCAAAAGCAGTTGTATGTTGGACTCTGTCTGCCTCTGGTGGTTCACTAGCTTGAAAAAGTGTATCCATATCATTGGAGGAGTATTCACTTTCAGCTGAGGAGACACTGCTCAACTTCACTGGAATATCATCAATATCTTTATAACTTGAAGTGTATGATACTTCTGACATTTCCTTGACAGATGTAGAAGAAGACATTTCTGAAGATGAAACCGATTTATTTTTCTCCTGGACTGCATCAAGAAGTGTACCTAGGGAATCTACAGAAAAGCCTGATCCTTCAACTGTTGATGTAGAAATATTAATTAATTCATTGCCCTTCATATTCAACAATTTTTTCAAGTAATAGTGAAGAAGCTGCTTCTTTTGCATTTCAAATTTATCTATTCTTTTTAGAGGCCTTTTCCCACTACCTTCTTCCTTCATTTTCTCAAAGTAGGCACTTGGAGATGCACTCTTTAGGAGACTGGAGTGTTCATTCGGCTTTGATAATGAGTCTAACATGTGCTGAATACTTTGTCTCTGTTCCTGTATTCTCCTTATATTATCCTGAAGCTCTAAATTTGGCACTTTTGTTTTTGGGAGAGATGATGGAGGACTAATGTAAACTGTACTTCTGGTTCCAGAAATTGAATGGTCAACACTGGATGACCCAGACACAGACGTTTCTCCTGAGGGAGTTATTGTTTCCAGTGTACTTCCATTACCTATAATTTTAATCTTTATTTCAATGTCATCTGAACTTGACTCCTGAAATGACGATGGTTGAGAAACACTTTTTGAGGATTTTATGGTGTTTTTACCATCATATTTTTTTTGTAACAAATCAAAAGGGACAGTTTCTGCCATGTGTATGTCCTGATCATCTTTGCTGAGGGGTCTGGAACTTACATATTGCCTCTGGGGTTGAGTTTTGCTTAAACTGTCCTTGGTTACCTGCACTGGAGCTTTCCTGGATATAAGAGATGATGGTAGTCTTCGGAAATCTGTACTGCCGCTTTCAGAACTCGAATATTCCACTGGATCTTTTGGTGTTGACTGAACCATGGGAGTCATAGGCCTTAATTGCTCATTATATGATATTTGTGTACTTCCATCACCACTGATGTCAATTGTTATCTCAGTGTCACCTGAACTTACCTCTTGAAATAAAGGCTTGTATATGTTTGTAATTTTGCCATCATGATAACCTGGGAGAAGATCAGCAGGGACAGTCTCTGCCATATGTATGTCTCCGTCTATTTCAACATCCATCCTCGATTTTCTGTATTTGTCAATTTGTGGACCACTGCCTTCAATATTAACAGCTTCTTTATCTTGCGAATCAATTTCCTTTCGAGCATCCTCATCATCATCTAATCCTACACCTTTTCTTGGCTGTCCAATCTCATGTTCATCCACAATGTTATCCTTCTTATCAACATCTTCCTCTGATTCTTCTTCTTCAGGTATGAAGCCATATATATCTCTAAGAGTATCACGTCTTTGCTGCCTGATCCTATCCAATAAGGATTTCAGATCTTGAACTTTTGCATAAGAGCTTTGATCAAGACTAACCCTTGAAGTGTCTCCATCTAAAATAAAAAAAAAAATAAGAAGAGCATTAGAATTACAAAATATAAAGCATGCAATCTTACTGTCTTTTCACACCATTTACACAGTCTATTCACATTTACATTTTTAATCAGATCCAACCATTTGACTTAACACTATAGCAGTCCACCATCCTGGCAAAAGGTAAGTAAATGTTCCAAATTCCTTTGCAAAGGGTAAAAATGTTTACTTTTTTTACCTTTGCCAAGTTATTTTGGGGTTACAGTATAGCTGAATTGTGTACAAATTACCAGAAATACAGTAAATGTTTTATGATATGGATGCAAATATATTAGTGACATCGTTGAATATACGTGTTCAGAAAAATTTATACATTTCTCCTTTATTTTGTACAATACCCTGAATCCTCCAAAATCCATACGTACTTCCATATAATTGCTTGCTCTAAGCAATGCAACCAAGCATCACTCCACCAAAATATAAATTCCAGAGAGAGGTCATGGTGAATTCCAGCTCAATGACATTCTGAAAATGTGAGACATGTTCCTCTTTATCGGTTAATAGGAATGAGATATTTCATGGAAAATTCTGAGTGAAAAGCCTCTTCCTCGTAGGTCTGAGGTGCTTCCCTGTTGCTAATCGCTCAGGTTAGCTCCTCACTTATCCAGTCACACTAGGCCCTTGCATCGATTTTTCATTTTAATCAGCTCTTGACTGAGGTGACTGACTGATCTGTGAGCTCCCATTGCTGCCACCTGGTGAGCAGCTGGAACTAGAAGGTGGTAGTTAGGTTCTACTAACTACTGCCCAGTAGTTAGTAGAACCTAACTACTGGCCAGATTGTTTGCTCGATGTGAAAGAAAGGGTCAAGGATGGGAAAGGATACTGCATATGAATATAACTATTAAAAAAGCAGGGAGGCAATAATGAAGACAATTTAATCACCTAAACAAATGTTTCAGGTGAGCAATAAACAAAACCAGACGAGTACTACCTATTAAACCCGAGGGATCAGCAGCAAGTCGAATGCTGTCATGGCGAACGTCTGACAGTGAAGTATCCTCTTGCAGGACATTCTCTACAGCCTTCTCCATCTGCCTTTGCAGAGAGGCTTGATGGTTCAGTTTGGCTTCCTCGGTTTCATAAACCTGTAAGAAATATATTAGTTTACTTCTTTGTTCTATACATCTATGTTTAAAGTCTTAAATTTAAGTCACCAAGTATAAACAATTGAGATTTATTTTTATCTGCATTTACAATAATCTCTCTCATGATCATAAGGCCCTTCTTTTTTTGTCATCTAACTACTCCTAAGTGCTCCTTCTATTTACTAACCATAAAAGCATGATAAACTTCTCTGTTTGCTCTTCGAGCACAAGTACCTGTTTGCTCATATGTTGGATATTGAGAAGGGTGGCGTTGCCAGATCTGCTATTCTTTAATTATATTTTATTTCCAGGCTTTGTAAAAGGATGTAATTTTCCCACCAATCTCTGTGTATCTCTGTTCTATTCAATTATTCCCTATGAAAGTATTACATATTAGAATATCTGGCTCGGGTTTTTTACTATGAGGACTTAAATTTGGAATTTTTAGCCTTGAGGCACCCTTCCTTGTGATCTGGAACTTTGGATAGACTATATCCAAATGGCTCATTCTAGATTTGAATGTTTTTCTCTAATTTTTACAGGGGTATGCAAATTATTCTGTGCTTTCTTGATTTCAAAATGTTGTTATACAGTACATGTTATGAGATCACTGGGAATTTTACTTCATTAGTCCACTAATTTCTAGCAATTTATGCTACTTTAACACAGCAGCTCATTTAATACATTCCTTTCCTCACAAGATCTTCCAACTCTTAAAGACTTTGTAGTTTTGTGTGGCTTCAATGGTCACTTACATAGTGGCAATGCACACAGAATGAGCTGGAAGCTGATGCACCAGACACGGAGTGCATCTACACTAAACCCAGAAAAAAATCTATAGCACTCACGATTTCCTTCTAATATCACAGACTATGGTCAGGGCCAATTAAGAATGGAATTACGTAACCATTGCCTACCTTGACTTACAAACAAATGAGTACAATCATTTGTGGACAACAGTCACAATCCCCCACATTAATGACCAGAGTGATGCGAGGGAAAAGTTGAAAAATACAGCCTCAGTACCAAATACTTTCTCTTCAGATTAATAAATTATGATTCTTACACCATCTATATAACGATCATATCTGGATGTTTACGTTTAATAGTATAGTACTGTACTTGTATAGTACTACTTACTATATAACAGTAACACTTCTCAACAGAGTTAGCAAATATTAAGCCAGAAAATGTTTAAATCTGAAGGTTTCAAATTAGTGGTTAGAGAGAGATTCAATTCCAAAGTGAAAAGATAAGGAGTACTTACTGAGAGGTCAGTTCCCTTAAGGTATGACGACAGCTGATGGTCATGTTGAGCTTGGTCAAGTTGGCTCATGAGCTGCTCATACATGCGGCACAGACGCTCTCTGTCCAGGGCCTCTCTGCCTCGCTGTTCCCTTTTCCTGGTTTCTTCCTCGGCTTCCTGACGTTTTGCTTCTTCACCTGCCAATCGTGCCATTTCCTCCGCCACAGCTACTTGTTTTGCATTGGGCTATAATAAAAGGAACAATACTTTTTTTATGTCTTTTCTGATATTCCAATACTGTATTTAATTAAAGTGTAGTATAATACAGGAAGATGAAAAATGAGCATACTAAGCAATTAGTCAATTTCAGAATTATAAGTCCTCAAAAAACTTGCATGTAGTTTAGGCCTTGAAAACATAAATTAAGGATTTAGGTTTACTCAATCACAAACAAGTAGCTTTTAAAGTATTTACAGGTTTATTTGATAAACATTTTTGAGTGGGTACTTACCTGCAGTTTACCTGTAAACAGTTTCAAGAGTTCTGCTCTACAGGGGCCAAGCCTGTCTGGTGATAACCTGATCAGTAAGGCTGTTGCTAACAGCAGCCTGCAGACCCACATATTCATTACAACCTGGTTAATATGCACTGCTCAAAGACATTTATACCAAATGCAGCTAAAAAAATTTCACTTTTGTTCTGACAATATTTCTTATATGCATTTGGTGGAAGGAGGTTGAAAAGCAATGGGCCTCTAATGTTTACTTTCTCTCATTTTGTCTAGGACTTGTACTTTTCATCAATCTTTTTCACTCTAGTAAATTATTTTATTATACAGAGTATTTGAGACTTGATATTCAAATATCTTCCACGTATGTATATATTATGTGCTCTCTCTCTCTTTCTCATCTCCTTTCCAAAGAGTACATTTTGTATGCTTTGAGATGGTCCCAGCAATTTAGGCATTTTACCATGTCTATGCATGCAGAATGTGTTCTCCTTATTCCATTTATTTCAGAAATTGCTCACTGGTCCAACCCTGCTTCCCTACCCAATTTGCTCATTGTCTTCAGCCATCGTTCAGAAACCTGTTACAAATACAGATCAGTCTCTAAATGTTGGTGGTAAGGTGGCTCTTGGTATTCACTCCAGTAGTTTCTATTTCTCTGCTCTCTCTCACACGTCAGTGCCACTGCTTATGGCCTCCTTGACCTGGCTTTTTGCCAAGTACTGTATCACCTTATGCCTAACACCTACACCTTACTGGCAGCTTTAGTGAAACCTTTCCCTCCAGAAGTTTAGTCTTAGTATGTCATCTTTATTTCGTTAGCCAGCGTATTCATTCTTCCACTTCTGCCCTTCACTGAATTAAAATATTTTATTAATTCACTCGCCCGGTGTTTCGCGAGCACTTTAGCCTGGATTTGTATCCTGGCCGGGGAGGATTTACTGGGCGCCAATCCTTAACTATTAACTAGTAGCCTCTGTTCACCCCTGAACAGAGTACCAGATTAACAGAACAGAATGGTACCCATTCCCGGCAGTGAATGAGTACCTGGTTGTTAAATGATTTGGCGGGTTGTATTACGGGGATAATTAGGATTAAGGACTTGCCCGAAATGCTATGTGTACTAGTGGATGTACAAGAATGTAAGAACTCTTGTATGTATATATAAATAAAAAAAAAATTCATAAAAGTTTGTACATTTAGAGTTACTTTACACAAATTACAGTCATAATAACAACATAACATGTCTGCAATTATAAACTGTATAGTACTCAAAATTTCTGATTTAGAAGCTACATTTATCAGTGACTTAAAAATCATGGCAGCTGTCAATTTCAGAATGAGAAGATATTGCCTAAGGAAATGAGCATTTCTGAACAAATGTTTCTTCTACACTTAATGTCATATTTGTATTTATATTTAAATCTGTGGCATATGAAAACTTGGGAGTATATGTAAAACAGTACATACTGCACTTGATTGTGAAATGCGCATACCTTAGTAGACTTCAGTTCCTTCTCAATAATCACATTTTTGGGGACATAGGATGTGGTTGTAAGAGTTCCTGCTTCATAGAATTGTACTGTTGGTACTTTCTTTTCATGAACACACCTAAAAAAAAAATTGTATTCAATGCGACAGGAAAAAAATTAGCAACATGTATGGCATATAAGACTTGAAAAGTTGTTAATGAAAATGTACAATTTGAGAGTTGTTACATGGAAAATCTTAATCCCATTCACCTACTCATTTGCCTCCCCATCTAGCAATCTGCTCCAGCCCCAACTACATGTGTTGAAGATACAGTATATTTTATTATACATGAAATAAATGAAAAATAAAATCAAGGCATTCACATTGCTTGAAAGGTCTCTCTCTCTCTTATCCTAAAACATAATTTTATGAATACAGTAGATGCCCTGTTGGTCATTATTCTCTGGTGAATAACTTTGACTTTAATTGTCACCGTGCAGTTGTCCTCCAGCCTGTCTGTCATGACTACCCAATGAACACAGAGGATCAAACCTTAAGGTGCTACAGAATATGAAGGAAAATATAACGTGCTCCTAAATGTGCTTTTAAGCTCAAAGCCTAATTTTTATTCAGACTTTTCATTTACTTACGTCTTCTTTTTGTAGGCCTTTGGTGTTGGTAAACTAGCAATGCGACTGGCTCGAAGCTTTTCCCAGTTAAGTGCATCTTGACGCTGTTTGAGTAGTTTATTTTTTCCATGTTCTTGTTGTAACCGCTGCTCTCTGTGTGCCTTCCCTGCCTCACCTCCACGCTTTAAAGCTTTTTGTTGGTTAAACTGGGCACGTTGAGCTAAGACCTCACTCACATCAGGCTATAAAGATGTTTAAAATTTAATAGAAAAGTCATACAAATTAGAACTGTCAAGTAGCACATTTAAACTCTTGGTACTTAAAAGTCCAGTTTTACAACTGGCTATTATTGCAGTTCAGATAAAGTTTGGATATACAGTACTGTAATACAATTAGCACACGCATTATGCACTAATTTTATTTCTACAAAAGCTCAGGTAATGTTTACTCTCATTTATATTTTTATGTGGCGAGTGACCACACACGTATACTTTAAAGTATCGTATAAGTATGGCTGGGAAGTACCGGAGTATATAAGAATGTTCTGATACAGAGGTTTTTTCTGAGAAAGAGGCAGAAATATTGGGCTTTGAGTAAACATGACAATGTATGCAAGCACAACTAGCTTTATAGTATGAAAAACAACAAAAGAAATATGAGTACAGTAACATATTAGAGGATTACAAATAATTACCTGTTCATTAGCAAGTTTATGAGCTTGGCCAAGAGCCTGTAGGGATTCTTTATATTCCTGCTGGAGTTTCTGTACTTGATTACCTTTCTCTGCTTGCCACCTACAGTACAACTCTTTCCTTAAGTCTTGGACCATTTGTGACTCTTTATTATGAACAGCTTCACGAATACGCTTTGCCTCTTCTTTTGCTTGTTCTCGAACCTTAAACAAATTATAAGCCACATTATGTTGGTTGATGATTCACAGCACATGTATGCTTTTCTGTACTGGTGCCCAACCACTTGAGCTGGATGACAGAGTGACGGTCTCGCTTCATGCAAGTCAGCGTTCAACTCCCAACTGTTCAAGTGGTTGGGCACCATTCCTTCCCCCATCCCATCCTGAACCCTTATAAGTGATATATAGTCGTAATGGCTTGGCACTTTCTTCTGATAATTCCCTTTTCTGTATTGATAACAAAATGTAAATAAAAGTAGTATACATTGGCATTAGAATTGCCAATGTATATACAGTACTCTAATATTTTAGCCCATAGGACACCGAGTTTTCAGTACAGTATTTCAATACAAGAATGTGTAACCAAGGCTGAACAAATACGGTAATCCTATCTGTGACGAGAAAAAATGGAGACCTGTGCACACAGCGGTTAACACAAACGGCTCACATGCAATTGGTCCCGAGTTTGATTCCCGAGTAGGGCAAGACATAGACATCGGTGAACCCGATGTTTATGTCCACCAAGCAGTACAGTAATAGGTACACTGGAGTTAGTCAATTGTTGTAGATTACATCCTGGGAAATGATCAATTGTTGGCTAGGAGGACCTTGATAACCCTAACAGGCTTCCTGTCCTCGACAATGGAAAACAGGAAACTATATTTAAATCAAATATTTGCAGGTATGTCTTTTCTGGTACAGTAACATAACTGACAAAATTTGATACAGTAATACAGTATTGTACTGTACATTTGCCCACTCCCCAAAAAAGTAATTGATGAGCATAAGGTATCTGCAATATCCATTTCCTTATGCCTGGGCAATGTCATGTAAATACATTATGGAATAATCTTAAAGGATTGGGTGTCAAGGATTTGATCAGTTAACCTTTGTAAATAAGGCATTTAAAACAATTTTCAGTGGCATGAAAATAGTCTACTATATTTTAAGATAATTGTTACACTTGCCAATAAAAATGAATGATACCAACCCATGCAATGTAGAACTTGACTATTTGAATAATTGTACTGTACAGGATAACCTTCTTAACATAGTTTTATATAACATAATCAGTGCATCTGGGCCCAAAACAACTCAAAACACTTGGAAACATGATACAATAATGTCCTACTGGAACATGCACACTTTTATGACTAGGAGCTACATTTTCAACTCATCCCTAACACTAACCAACTTCATTAAATCTTTACCTAACAAAACAAACAGGCCAAACTTAATCAGAAGGCTTAGAAAAAGGACAAGTTCGAAGTGAGGCAACTCCTCCTGATACTCCTACACACATCACTGGAAAGTTTAACATCAGAAATTACAGGGCTTTCTAAGGAGTAAACAGAGAAGCAGCTGATTTAATAAATCTTTACCTAACCTATCTGACTTACGAAATTTAAACACATTAATTCAGGACACAGAAAAATCACAGCTTAAAACTTATTACATATCCTTCATCCTGTAACACAATGGTCACACCCCATATGTCTGAATTGACATAGTGAAATGATAACTCAATGATAACAAACGGCAATACAGTAACCGGACTGGTAGTCGTATGAGCCCAACCGACCCACAAGACTACCTTAGACCAACCTGTTGAATACGGAATATCTTCCACTTGTTCCTCTCCTCTTGCACGGCTCTCTCTAGCTCGTTGGGGCTCACACGAAGGCTCCTTGACCTTAACTTCTCCATATCCCGCCTTCTTTCCTCCTCTCAAGTACACAGTTGACAAGAGGGACCTTCTCCATGTCATCTGGGAAGAAACGAGACACCTTCCATCCGGCGTGTTTGTGGGTTGATGTTATGGTCCCCGAGGAGCAGGGTTGCCAGGTCCAAATTGCTGAAAGTAGCGGGCTGACGCTCTAAAAGTAGCGAATTTGTAATAAGAGTAGCCCAATTTTTTGTTTAGTGACTGATACGGGTTTCAAAGTAATATATTTTGATATATATAGAGTATACTACACGATGTTAATTGTTTTATTAATATTATTTCTGCACACACACACACACACACACACACATATATATATATATATATATATATATATATATATATATATATATATATATATATATATATATATATATATATATATATATATATATATATATATATATATAAATATATATATATATATATATATATATATATATATATATATATATATATATATATATATATATATAACCGGATAACATTTGTGTAACCGGAGCCCAACCATTTGTGTAACCGCAAGCCTAGCATGAACAAACCGAAGAACCTCCTCTGAACCACAACCATGCACGAACCGGAGCCCGACCATGCACAACCCAAAGCCCAACAAGTCACACACCCAGAGTTATGTAACCCGAACCAGTTGCGTAACCGGATCCCGACCATGCAGTTGTGTAATCTCAAGCCTAGCATGAACGAACCAAACAATTAAAAAAAGCATCAAACAAACAACATCTGAAGCACAAGCATGCATGAACTGAAGCCCGACCATGTGCAATCCGAAGCCCAAGTGACACCCCCGGAGCCCGACCAGTTATGTAACCGGAGCCCAACCAGTCGTGTAACCAGAGCCTGACCAAGTGTGTAACTGGACCAGGACCAGTTGTGTAATTGTAACCACAAGCCTAGCATGAACGAACCGAACAAAAAACATCTGAAGCACAACCATGCACGAACCGAAGCCCGACTATGCACAACACAAAGCCCAAGTGACACCCCCGGAGCACGACCAGTTATTTAACCGAAGCCCGACCAGTTATTTAACCAGAGCTCGACCAGTTATTTAACCGGAGCCTGACCAGTTATTTAACCGGAGCCTGACCAGTTATTTAACCAGAGCCCGACAAGTTGTGTAACCGGAGCGCGACCAGTTATGTAACTGAAGCCCGACCAGTTGTGTAAACGGAGCCCGACCAGTTATTTAACCGGAGCCCGACCAGTTATTTAACCGGAGTTTAGTTTAGTTCATTTATTATGCACCCCATACCCATCTTGTGGGCGGTAGTGGAAAGGGTTACAGAGGCACATAATGGGCTCAGGGACTGAACCCCACAATTCATTTAGCTAAGCAAGTTACAATCTTGATGAGCTAGTTACAAAATTCAATATAAGTCATCACATCAACAATGGGTTCGAGATCGACCTCAAGTACAGGTTCTAAATTAAGCAACTGACATATGTGGAGAGCTAGTGTCAAAATTTATATGTTTGTCCTGCACACCGCCCCCCATCCAGTGGGCAGCGGTGGATAGGTTACAATCACTTAGTTACTACCTACAGTTAGCAAACTGGGGATATTTGGCTAAAATTTCTGGTAGCAGATCATTTTGAATGAAATATTGACACATCGCTGGAACATTGGTTATAGAATTGTCTCTAAATTCACGTATCTTTTCGCACTCCATCACATAGTGACGGAGGGTGTGCGAATAATTTTGTTGACACAGTTTACATTTGGTCAGGTCTACATCAGCAGATAATGAGAATTCCCAGAGATACTTGTAACCGAGTCTAAGCCGAGCAGTAGTAACATCTAGAAGTCTGCTGATTTTATTGGATTAACCGGAGCCTGACCAGTTATTTAACCGGAGCCCGACCAGTTATTTAACCGGAGCCCGACCAGTTATTTAACCGGAGCCCGACCAGTTATGTAACCGAAGCCCCACCAGTTGTGCAACCAGACCCCGACCAGTTGTGTAACCGCAAGCCTAGCATGAATGAACCGAACAAACAACCTCTGAAGCACAACCATGCACAAACCGAAGCCCGACCATGCACAACCTGAAACCCAAGTAAAACCCCTAGGAGCCCGACCAGCTATGTAACTGGAGCCCGACCAGTTGTATAACCAGAGTCCAACCAGTTGTGCAACCGCAAGCCTAGCATGAACAAACCAAACAAAAAACATCAGAAGCACAACAATGCACGAACCTAAGCCTGACCATACACAACATGAAGCCCAAGTGACACCCCCAGAGCCCGACCAGTTATATAACTGGAGCCCGACCAGTTGTGTAACCGGAGCCCGACCAGTTGTATAACCGGAGCTTGACCAGTTGTGTAACCAGACCCCTGACCAGTTGTTTAACCGCAAGCCTAGCATGAACGAACTGAACAAAAAACGTCTGAAGCAATACCATGTATGAACCGAAGCCCGACCATACACAACCCAAAGCCCAAGTGATACCCCCGGAGCCCGACCAGTTATTTAACCGAAGCCTCACCAGTTGTGTAACTGGACCTGACCAGTTGTGTAACCGTACTTCTAGCAAGTATACATCTCATCCCACCCCCACCAAGTTAACAGCCCAAGAGCCCAACCAAACTCCATTCCTAGCTCTACCAAACAAAGACTTCTTTAGCCGTACCTAAAAACCTTTCATTTGCACTGGAAACCAACTATGGAGCCATAGCAAACAAAAATTGAGTTCTGTACGAAAAAAGAATCCCGAATTTCTAGCAAACATACAACCATGGAGGCCTAGCAACCAAACCTGGAACACTAGTACACAAACAACCCCTGGAGCACAACCATGAACGGTCCGGAGCCCGATCATGAGCAACTAGAAGCCCAACAAGGCACACCCTCGGAGCCCGACCAGTTGTGTAATCGCAAGCCTACCAAGCAAATACCTCATCCAACCCCCCACCAATGTGTTAAGTGGGGTGCCACAGGGGTTCATTTTGGGGCCAACCCTTTTTGTCATATACATCAATGACATAGATGAGAATATTACAAACCACATCAAATTTGCAGATGACACAAAGACCTATGGTAAAGTGGGAGGTGAAAGTCATATTGAAACCTTACAAAGAGATTTACATGAACTCCACAAATGGTCAGATTACTTTTTTATGTCGATAAATGCAAGGCTTTGCATGTGGGACATAACACTCCACGTCACATATACCAAATTGACAGCACTACCTTTCAACAGATAGATGAAGAAAAGGACCTTGATGTCAGAATCCATCACGTGAGGCATAACAATACAACTGCCAAGTCAACATTATCTTGGAGTCAGAATCTACCAATCACTGATAGTTATACAACAAGTGAGAGCGGCAGTAAAAAAAGCAACCCAAACCCTGGGAATAATCATGCGTATCTTTACCTTCAAAGAAAAGAAAGTAGACCTTCAATTGTACAAGTTTCTGGTGCGCCCCCACATGAATTATTGCATCCAGGCATGGAGACCTCATCTTCAGAAAGACATAGCTGCTCTGGAGCCATGTCTCACCAGAGTTATGGAGTCTTACTTACGTTGTCTTACGACAAAAATCATAACAGAGCTTAGTCATCTCTCGTATCAGAAACGGTTGAGGGCCACAACCTGTATACTACATATGTAAGGCCAAGCCTGGTGTATGCAGCCCCAGCATGGAGTCCGTATCTAGTCAAGCACAAGAAGCTGGAAAAAGTTCAGAGGTATGCCACTAGGCTAGTCCCAGAACTAAGAGACATGAGTTATGAAGACAGACTACGTGAACTGCACCTCACGTCGCTGGAAGACAGAAGAGCTAGGGGACATGATCACCATATACAAAATTCTCAGGGGAATTGACAGGATGGATTATTTAACACGGGTGGCACACGCACAAAGGGACACAGGTGGAAGCTGAATACCCAAATGAGCCACAGAGACATTAGAAAGAACTTTTTTAGTGTCAAAGTAGTTAGTAAATGGAATGCACTAAAGGTGGAGGAGGCTGACTCTGATGGAGTTCCATGGGCTGATGTGGTGGAGGCTGACTCCATACACAGTTTCAAATGTAGATATGACAGAGCCCAGTAGGCTCAGGAATCTGTACATCAGTTGATTGACGGTTGAGAGGCGGGACCAAAGAGCCAGAGCTCAACCCCCAATAGCACAATTAGGTGAGTACTGCAAACCAGGCATGACAGGGCGGACTTCATAGAAACCTTTACAATACTAAACAATTTGGAGGATGTCGATCAGGACAATGTCTTCAAAAGGTCAGAAGTTACACGAACAAGGAGCAACGGGTTCAAACTCAACAAGCCAGAATGTTGGACAGGAAACAATAGATGCGTTTTCACCCATAGGGTTGTAAACCAGTGGAACCGCCTACCCGCCGAAGCCGTAACCACCAAAACTCTGCTAGGTTTTAAAATACAGCTGGAAAAGATCGTCAGGGCAAATGGGGGGACCTTTGACAAGCCGCCGGCTTACTGTCCTCATCGAGGCCACTAGTTTTGGTGGCCCTCAGGTAAATTCAGTTCCTGGAGGGGTGTCCCTTCTCCTTCCTGTTGGGAAGTTCAACTATTCCAGTATTTGTGAAATGGACAGTCGCTTGTCACTAAACTTAGTTTTTAAACTATTAACTTGATGAAATAATATTATCTTATATGCGAGAATACAAGAATGAATCATACAAGAATGTAACAACTCTTGTATATATCTATAAAAAAAATATCTGAATACGCACTGCAATAAATTTGAGTAATGCGGCTTTGGGTTGGGCGGCGGCGTAGGCAAGCCTGGCCTGAGGACAGGCAACTGTAAATGCTTCACCCTCCACATACTTCAAGTGCAAATAATTGCCAACAGAACCTAAATACCGAACCTACTATACGCCTAATTAAACCTAGAATATAAAATTAATTTATACACGATGAAATGTATTTTTAATACACAGTACATGAAAGTCGATAATAAATGCGTGTCTTGGAAAGTGAGGGGTCGACCGCCGCGTTAACAAGCCTAGCCTGACGACAGGATGGTTTAACACACTAAGGAAGTGTATTATACATAATATCCTACCCATATAATGTTGGCAAATTATGATCCTCAAAATCTTCCACAATATCCGAGAGAGGACAGACTATTTAGCATTAGTGGAATACAAACATTTGAATACTACAAAGCCCAGATGAAAAAAAAATAATACGGAAATAATGACCCTCGGAGACATTACAAAAACTCAATGTTATGATAGAGCTGATGAGTTAGCCAAAGAATCTGCTTTTAAAAGAGACGTTGAGTGTAACCTTGGATTGTCAATGAGCAATCTGAGAGTAATTCCATTTATCATCATACTATCACGCAAGAGGAGCCACACATCTATGGATCATCCAATAAATTCCGCAGACTTCTAGTTCATCTAGATTGTAACTTGCTTAGCTAAATGAATTGTGGGGTTCAGTCCCCGAGCCCATTATATGTGTCTCTGTAACCCTTTCCACTACCGCCCACAGGATGGGTATGGGGTGTATAATAAATGAACTAAACTACAATAGCCAACAAATGTATAATGCATTAAGCATTGTAGGTGGAGGTAGACTATATATTCCTGCCTACCTACCAACTGCTCAGATAAATTAACAAAAAAAAAAAAATGATCAGCCTTAATTACCTACACGGGAACGACGACGTAGTTCACACCGCCGCTGCTTCCTAACGACTGGTGGGTCGTAGTCAAATTTCACGGTTGCTAGTTCTAAATTACTGAAAGTGGCGAGCTGAGGGACTAAAAGTAGCGAATTTGTAATAAGAGTAACCCAATTTTTTTTAGTGAATGATATGGGTTTCAAAGTAATATATTTTGATATATAGAGTACACTATACGATGTTAATTGTTTTATTAATAATATTTCTGCACATACACACACACACACACACATATTATATATATATATATATATATACATTTGAGTGAGGTGGGAAGGGTGATGTGGCATTACATTTGAGTAAGGTGGGAAGGATGATGTGGCATTAGAGGATATTAATAGGGTATTAAAAGTATCAACACAAGACAGAACACGAAACAATGGATATTGAATAGAAGTGTTTGTAGAAAGCCTATTGGTCCATATTTCTTGATGCTTCTATATTGGAGCGGAGTCTTGAGGTGGGTAGAATATAGTTGTGCAATAATTGGCTGTTGATTGCTGGTGTTGACTTCTTGATGTGTAGTGCCTCGCAAACGTCGAGCCGCCTGCTATCGCTGTATCTATCGATGATTTCTGTGTTGTTTACTAGGATTTCTCTGGCGATGGTTTGGTTATGGGAAGAGATTATATGTTCCTTAATGGAGCCCTGTTGTTTATGCATCGTTAAACGCCTAGAAAGAGATGTTGTTGTCTTGCCTATATACTGGGTTTTTTGGAGCTTACAGTCCCCAAGTGGGCATTTGAAGGCATAGACGACGTTAGTCTCTTTTAAAGCGTTCTGTTTCGTGTCTGGAGAGTTTCTCATGAGTAGGCTGGCCGTTTTTCTGGTTTTATAGTAAATCGTCAGTTGTATCCTCTGATTTTTGTCTGTAGGGATAACGTTTCTATTAACAATATCTTTCAGGACCCTTTCCTCTGTTTTATGAGCTGTGGAAAAGAAGTTCCTGTAAAATAGTCTAATAGGGGGTATAGGTGTTGTGTTAGTTGTCTCTTCGGAGGTTTCTCTTCGGTGAAAAGCCATGCAACCTCCGAAGAGACAACTAACACAACACCTATACCCCCTATTAGACTATTTTACAGGAACTTCTTTTCCACAGCTCATAAAACAGAGGAGAGGGTCCTGAAAGATATTGTTAATAGAAACGTTATCCCTACAGACAAAAATCAGAGGATACAACTGACGATTTACTATAAAACCAGAAAAACGGCCAGCCTACTCATGAAAAACTCTCCAGACACGAAACAGAACGCTTTAAAAGAGACTAACGTCGTCTATGCCTTCAAATGCCCACTTGGGGACTGTAAGCTCCAAAAAACCCAGTATATAGGCAAGACAACAACATCTCTTTCTAGGCGTTTAACGATGCATAAACAACAGGGCTCCATTAAGGAACATATAATCTCTTCCCATAACCAAACCATCGCCAGAGAAATCCTAGTAAACAACACAGAAATCATCGATAGATACAGCGATAGCAGGCGGCTCGACGTTTGCGAGGCACTACACATCAAGAAGTCAACACCAGCAATCAACAGCCAATTATTGCACAACTATATTCTACCCACCTCAAGACTCCGCTCCAATATAGAAGCATCAAGAAATATGGACCAATAGGCTTTCTACAAACACTTCTATTCAATATCCATTGTTTCGTGTTCTGTCTTGTGTTGATACTTTTAATACCCTATTAATATCCTCTAATGCCACATCATCCTTCCCACCTTACTCAAATGTAATGCCACATCACCCTTCCCACCTCACTCAAATGTAGATATATATATATATATATATATATATATATATATATATATATATATATATATATATATACCATTAATTCATGAAAACTTGGCTTATTAGGCAAATTGGGCCTCGCATAGTAGGCTGAGAAGTGCGTTCTGGCTACTAGGTACGACATATATATATATATATATATATATATATATATATATATATATATATATATATATATATATATATATATATATATATATATATATATATATATATATATGTCGTACCTAGTAGCCAGAACTCACTTTTTGGCCTACTATGCAAGGCCCGATTTGCCTAATAAGCCAAGTTTTCCTGAATTAATATATTTTTTCTATTTTTTTTCTTATGAAATGATAAAGCTACCCATTTCATTATGTATGAGGTCAACATTTTTTTATTGGAGTTAAAATTAACGTAGATATATGACCGAACCTAACCAACCCCACCTAACCTAACCTAACCTATCTTTATAGGTTAGGTTTGGTTAGGTAGCCGAAAAAGTTAGGTTAGGTTAGGTTAGGTAGGTTAGGTAGTCGAAAAACAATTAATTCATGAAAACTTGGCTTATTAGGCAAATCGGGCCTTGCATAGTAGGCTGAGAAGTGCGTTCTGGCTACTAGGTACGACATATATATATATATATATATATATATATATATATATATATATATATATATATATATATATATATATATATATATATATATATCACTTGTTCCCTTGTAACATGTAACTCACTTATATGCTGTGCTTCCTATTTTAACCTGCTATGTTAAATGGGATTCTTGTATTGTGATTTGTGTATTTGTACTCACTGAAGTTGTGCGCCCCTTGAGGGACTTGAAGTAGAGGGGGGGGGGGGGGTAGAAATAGCCTAAGCTACTCTATCCCTTTGAGATGTATTTTTTTATTGTCTCAATAAACATACTTGAACTTGAAGTGGACTTTAATGTTTTTTCGGCAGCTTTATTTCCTTAGTTTCCGAGCTGTTTTCTTTACCGTGTATGTTGTAATAAACTATTCCTATATTTACAGTTGTTTCTCCCTGTGAAGATTATTAAACAATGGTGATTATAAGGGCGCGGAAGTTCAGCCTGGCCATCAGGGCCGCCAGCAGCCCTTGGGCCCGCCCCGGCAGCTCCCAGTCTTTAATTTGGCACCTTTGTGGCACCTTGGTATAAGCCTAACATGTATATATACACTGGCTGCCTGTCCCCCTACACAATGATTTATTATTACCTATTATTTTATCATTTAATTTAAATATTAAATAAAATAATTTATTTAATTATTATGGTAAGTACTTAATAATTTAATAATAAGTCGTAAGTACATAAAAATAATTAAAAAGTACAGTTTAGTCATAGGAGATTCCAAGATTGGAATTCACTACCAAATTTCAATATATCCAAGTATTTTTAGTGTGAAATGCTGTTATTATATGCATAAATTGTTGTTTTAATAATATTACGCTTAACCACTTGGGCTGGACGGTAGAGGGACGGTCTCGTTTCCTACAGGTCCGCGTTCAATCCCCGACAGCCCAAGAGGTTAGGCACCATTCCTTTCCCCCGTTCCATCTCAAATCCGTATCCTGATCCCTTCCGAGTGCTATATAGTCGTAATGGCTTGGCGCTTTCACTTGATAGTTCCTCCACCCCCCTGAATAATATTACGAGAACAGTATTTACGGGCTATTCATGCCCGTGCCACCTCTTGGGTGGCTTAATCTTCATCAATCGAGAGCAGTACGTCCTAACCAGACATTATATGATGATATCTTGAACAGTTGATAAATAAAAGTAATTGAGGAACTCCAGTTATCTAATACTTATCATAAATGGTATAAAACCTTATCATAAGCCAAGGGATTTGTAGATCAGTGTTTAAAGGGAATTCGGAAGTAATAATAATACAGCTGATGCCATCTGTCGGCAGACGAGAACACTATCAACTGGCTGGTCAATAGTGGCCATAAGATACAGCTTACGCCATCTGTTGACATCAAATTACACCTATAACAAATTACCCCACAAAATACAACTAACGCCATCTAGTTTTTTTCCAACGCACTATAAATAGCCAAACAGCAACCCATAAGGCAGGTTGTTGTGCTCGGGTAGGAGGTTCCAAGCTCCGCCCACAGATTCTTTGTTGACATTCACACAACAGCCAATCACAGGAAGGTTTCAGCAAAAGGCTCCATCCATTTAATAAATCATCTTTATTCAGCACACCATCCTTGCTTATGATATTCTGTTTCAACTTTAATCGACCTAAAAAGTGAAGGGTTAAGTATGTATAAGCATTAATATAGTGATAATTAAATACTGCAGGACGTAACGAGTGTTACAGAAACATGGGCTGGCTACCTGATTTGTGACGTCATCAGTGGGAGTTGCCTCACACAAATAATATCGATGATACAATGCTCCGTTCTCTTATTGAACTCGATTATTCAGTTAGATGGAAATTTCTGTCTTGTACATAACGAAGACGTTGTGTTTGAAATAAAGAGATTGTTTTGTAAAAAGACTTATTTCTTAGTTTGCATATAATTTATAGAAAGAGTGTTGCCATTCCCAGCAACAGCCAATCACAGGAAGGTATTTGCTAAAAGTTCGTCTCCTTATTGACGTCCTAAGGAGCGACACACAGATCTAGCTTATGACTTTCTTGTATATAAAAAATATGAATATTTCGATTACTATGATTATTAAATGTATGAGATTATAACAGTTGTTACACAAAATGGCTAAATTTTGTCATTAAAAAGAGCTCATAGTGGATTTTGTAATAGAGTTTTATGGAAAGGGAGTTATACTATTTTTCTAAATATCTTCTGATATGAGTCTTGACTTCTCAAGTTCAAAAAAAAATAAAAAAATAAAATAAAATGTTTATTTAGATAAGGTACATACATACAATAAATTTTTACAAAGATTGGTTGACTTATAGGTAGAGCTAGTACATACAATGCCTAAAGCCACTATTACGCAAAGCGTTTCGGGCATGATAAACTTAATGTCTAACATATTCAGAGATTTGAGTAGGGGTACCGATCGAGTGATGTCTGGGGCCAGAGTTGGATATTGTCCTAATAGCAGCTTTGTATTGAGTAATTAGAGGACGTAAGTGATTTTGGGTAGTAGAGCCCCAAGCACAAATACCATAGTTGAGATATGGATAGATAAGGGAGTAATAGAGGGTCACCAGGGCAGGGCGTGGTACATAATATCTGATCTTAGAAAGAATGCCCACAGTTTTTGAAACTTTTTTTGATATGTTTAGAATGTGTCCCTGGAAATTCAGCTTGTGGTCAATGAGAATGCCAAGGAATTTGCCATCTAATTTGTTACAAATTTGGGTATTGTTTATTTTGAGATTTATTTGATTATAGGATTTATTGCCAAACAGAATATAGAAAGTTTTGTCAATGTTAAGGGTGAGTTTGTTGGCAGTTAGCCACAGAAGGACTTTATTTAGCTCAGTATTTACTGTGGCATTTAGAGCAAGGGGATCAGGACTGGAGTAAATGAAGGTTGTGTCGTCAGCAAATAGAATTGGTTTGAGGTGTTGGGAGGCATTTGGAAGGTCGTTAATGTAGATGAGAAAGAGGAGAGGGCCAAGTATGCTGCCCTGAGGAACACCAATGTTGATGGGTAGGGTGGGAGAAAATTTTATTATTCACAGAAACATATTGTAGCCTGTCAGTAAGGTAGGATTTGAGGTATTGTAGGGAGTGTCCTCTGACTCCATAATGATGTAATTTAAGAAGAAGGTTTTGGTGGTTGACAGTATCAAAAGCTTTACGTAGGTCCACAAATAACCCAACAGGGAACTCATTTTTATCAAGAGCTGTATGAATCGAGTTAAGCATACTAATAAGTGCATCGTTAGTGCTTTTTTTGGGTCTGAAGCCATATTGGCAAGGGCTAAGTATATTGAGTTTGGCTAGATATGAGTAAAGCTGCTTATAGATTAGTTTTTCAAAAATTTTTGACAAGTTTGGCAGGATTGATATAGGTCTGTAGTTGTTAACATCTGTGAGATCACCACATTTGTGGACAGGCGTTACTCTCGCTTTTTTTAGAATATCTGGAAAGGTTTGGAGTTCAAGTGACTTGTTGAAGAGCAAAGCAATAGCAGGGGCTAAAGATCTGGAGGCTTTTTTGTAAATTAAAGTTGGTATCTCCTCAAGGGCACCAGACTTGGTTTTAAGGGAAAGGATTATCTCATTGACGTCAGTGGAATTAATAGGCTTTAGGTACAGAGACTGTGGATAGTTACCTGTAAGATAGTCCTTAATATCAGTACTGGAAGATGGAATATCATTTGCAAGGGATGAACCAATGGAAGAGAAGAACCTATTGAACTCAATAGCAGAATCAGAGGCTGAAAGCTGACCATCGTTATTAGACAGGAGAGTCGGTTTGTTATTTAAAGACTTCTTTGATCCCAATATTTGAGAAATTGTTCTCCAAGTTTGTTTAATGTTGCTCTTTATTTGGGTAAATTTATCTTCGTAGTATTTAGTTTTGGCTCGTCTAATTATCTTAGATAGCAATAATGAGTTATTCTTTGGAGACAATTCCTAACCTATACTTCTTCTCAAGGTCATGTTTTTTTATTAATAGATTTAAGTATTCCCTTAAGTATTTCAAGTTCAAGTATGTTTATTGAGACAAGAAAAAATACATCTCAAAGGGATAGAGTAGCTTAGACTACTTCTGCCCCCCTCTTCTTCAAGTCCGTCAAGGAACTCACAAATTCAATGAGTACAAATGCACAAATCACAGTACAAGAATCTCATTTAACATTGCAAAAATAATATATTTTAGAAGTGAATCCTTGTCTATGTTAATAAATATCAGCGTCTTATTTGCCTTATTTTGAACATTTATGCATTTATTTTTTGGTTTAAATTCTAATCATAAAACCTTTCTCAATCTCAACATCATCTAGCTCGTATCTTGTAACTCTATCATCATTACCTAGCCTCAAAACCTTACATATATCTTACATATCCTCAACAGCAACTCAACATCTCCCTTTAACACCAGGACCAGCTAATTCATATAAAATAACCTCTTTGTTGGCTTTATCAAAAGCTCCTTGTAAATCAATAAAAATTCTATAATCATTTTCTGTTGACATCAAATTACACCTATAACAAATTACCCTACAAAATACCACTAACGCCTTCTGTTGCTTTCCCCGTGCACTATAAATAGCCAAACAGCAACCCATAAGCGGGTTGTTGTGCTCGGGTAGGAGGTTCCAAGCTCCGCCCACAGATGAGTATGGGGTGCATAATAAATGAAATGCTGGCATATCATTGGTAGAAACTCTTTGTTGACATTCGCCACAAGCCAATCACATGAAGGAATCAGCTAAAAGTTCCATCCACATAATAAATCATCTTAGTTCAGCACACCAACCTAGCTTAACTTTAATCTACCCAAAAAGTGAAGTATTAATGATTTAAAAAGTGTTAATAAAGTGATAATTAAATATTGCAGGATATAACAGGTGTTATATAAACATGGCCTGGCTACCTAACTTGTGACGTCAACAGTGGGTGTTGCCTCGACACAAATAATATTGATGATACGATGCTTCGCCGTCTTAATGCACTAAATGATTCAGTTAGATGGAAATTTCTGTCAGGAACAAAACAGAAATTGTTTATCCTGTGTCCAACAACAAGGTTGTAGTGCCAAAGAACGTATTTCTTAATTGACATTTTATTCATAAAAAGTGTGGCATCCCCGGCAACAGCCAATCACAGAAAGATATTTCTTCTGAAAGCTCGCCACCTTATGGACGTTACTCGGAACGTTCAGCACATTGATCTAGCTCATGACTTTCTGTTTCATCTCTTGTACTCATGTTGGTAGCCTAAGAATCTGCCTTTAAAGGAGACGTTGAGTGTAACCTTGGATTGTCAATGAGCAATCTGAGAGCAATAGTACACCAAGAACTTCAACAAAATCTTGAGAATCTGAGGCAAAGTGAAATCGGCACCAGTAATTCCATCTATCATCATTCTATCATGCAAAACCCACACATGAACAAATCCACAAGGGCCGTGGATTTGTTCAATTGATGCATCACGCTATTGTGATTTATCTGTGTAATGAGCCACACATCTGTGGTTCATTCAATAAAATCAGCAGACTTCTAAATGTTACTATTGCTCGGCTTAGACTCGGTTACAAATATCTCTGGGAATTCTCATTATCTGCTGATGTAGACCTGACCAAATGTAAACTGTGTCAACAAAATTATTCTCACACCCTCCGTCACTATGCGATGGAGTTCGTAAAGATACGTGAATTCAGAGATAATTCTATATATAAATATATATAAATATCTCTTTGATATCTCCAGAGTTAAACTTAATCTGTGTAAACACTCTATGCAAATAAAGGGACCCAGTTTATGGAACTCACTCCCTATTGAATTGAAAAGCTGACCAACTTTTACATCATTCAAAATCAATACTAAAAAGTACCTAATTTCATCTTCATAGTTTTTCACTTTTTGCCTTAAAATTGCACTGTATCTATTGCTACCCAATCTCCCAACCTTTATGTTCCCAATTTGAACATCTTTACCATTGTGATCATTGCTGTCTTCTTATATGTGCTGCCAATCTGCTGTATGCTGTAGGCTTAGCTAAATGAATTGTGGGGTTCAGTCCATGAGCCCATTATGTGCCTCTGTAACCCTTTCCACTACTGCCCAGAAGATAGGTATGGGGTGAATAATAAATGAACTAAACTAAAAAAAACTTTTCGCCAGTTTTATTTCCTTAGTTCCCGAGATGGTTTCATTACCTTGCAGAATCTGTGATGAGAGTGACGGTCACCACCTTGACCACTGTCTACATGAATATGAACACTTGATAGACATTAGAAATATGTGTTTAATAAACCCCACATTGAGTGAGTTAGGAAAACACTTTGTCAAATACTCCCCCTCCCCGCTCAGCTCGTTGTCGCCGTGTGGGGGCTTAGTGGGCGGCTGCCGGAGTGTGATGCTCCTTGGGACAGTCCTCTGTCCTTTTCTAGCCTTGTGCTCCTGCTGCCGTCCTCTCCAATTTTGCAGGGCATCTTTTCCTTTTCCTTCTGTTTCGTTTTTCTCCCCCCTCTTCTCCTATCTGCTTGCCGTTTCCTGCCGACCTTTTGCTCGTTCTGGTTCTTCCCTTGGACTTCTTCTATTTTGACGCCCGGGTGCTTGAGGAGGCATACTCTTGCACCCGTAGAACTGCAGTACCCGACGTCGAGACCGAGGGGAACCTTTTATTGTCAATCCCCACTTCGTCACTGAACCCGATCACGACGGACTGTCGGTTTCTTAAGGTGGCGTTTGTGGGGCGTATACTCACGACGCACCCCTAGGAGGCCCCGACAAGATCGGCGATAGCTTCTTGTTGGGTGTCCTGCCTCTAATTGTGGCTCCATGGTGGGTGTGGGGGCACATTCGTGAGTGAATTCTTCTTTTCGTCAAGATGATACGCCCTGTTTCGGCTTCTTCTGGTTTACCTTCTCAGGCTCGTGGGGTGGGCGACCAAGCCCCCGAGTCGGTCCGTATTGGAAGACCGGGCTCTATAGCCTCCGCTGCATTGGGCCCCGACCTTGCTCCTCCTTTGGCCTCTCTGACTCCTTCCCCTGGCTCCCCTCCCTCCTCTGTGGTTGGGTCGAGCCCCAAGCCCCCAGTGGTGACTACCTCGTCCCCTGGCGCGGCTCCTTCTCTAGTTGTAACTACTGCGCCTTTTAACCCCTCTCTCTCTGGGGGTTCTCACCGCCGTCCTCGTCACGGCCGCCCTCGCTCGATTCCTTCCAGTTCTGCTACCTATCAAGCCTTGTTTGGTCCCGCTTCGTGGGCCAAATATTTTGATCTCCTCCCTCTTGATTCTGCGCCTCCTGACGATTTCTCCCTCCATCGACATCTCATTGATTCCGTGGATGCCTCCATTACTTTCAACCCCACTCGTCTCGGTACACGTGTCGTTGCTGCTCCTTCTCAGGATGCTGCTTCCCGCTTGGCTGCCTTATCCTGCCTTGGCGAGACCCCCGTTCGGGTCTCGAAGAACGCTCAGTTGAATGCCAGTGTTGGCACTATTTTGCTCCCGCCCCATGTTGCGACCGGTGTTCGGGACCTGCGCGACTGCCACGACGATATTCGGCATATCCTCGCTGCCCAGGGCCATTCTATTCTCCAGGTGGACACGTTTACTCGTCCCCCTCGTGGTAGTCGCCGTCAACCCCTCCGGGTTGTGAAGATTACCTTTGATGGTAGGACCCTTCCACCCTCTGTCATTCTTGCTGGTGCCAGGTGCTCTGTCCAGGAGTACATTCCTTCTCCTCGGCTCTGCAACAAGTGCTGGAGGTTTGGGCATGGTGCCCTCCGCTGCTCCGGGACTGTCTCTCTCTGTCCTTTGTGTGGTGGCGAAGGTCACTCTAAGTCGGAGTGCGCTTCTCCCCAGGCTCGTTGCCTCAACTGCGGTGAGGCCCATCCTACCTTCTCACGTGCGTGTGTCCATTACAAGCTTGAGGCAGCCGTCCTCAACTTGAAGCACCGGGAGTGTTTATCTTTTCCTGAGGCGAGGCGCCATGTTCGCCGGCTCCCGCCTTATGCTAATATCTCTTATGCTCGCGTGTTGCGCTCTTCCTCTCCTCGTCCTTCCCGCCTTCCTCAGACTCAACCGTTTCCGGGCCTTGGACCCTGATGCGCCCACTGCCCCCTCCTCTGTCCCTTTGGGTTCTCTCCCGAAGGATCCTCCTCCTGGTCCTCTGTCTGGGGTTCCCCTTCCTTCTACCCGGTCTGTCGTGTCTTCTGTGTCTTCTTCCTCGTCCCCCTCCGATCCTCCTTCCCATCCTCTTCCTCCATCTATCGGCTCTCCCCACCGCCTGTCGGTGCGGGCGGATGTCCATCGCTCTCCTAACGGCCGTCGTGTGTGCTCTCGTTCGGCTTCTCCTGTTGAGACACTGGAATCCGTTGCCCGGTACGTAGTTGCTGGGACACCGGTCTCTTTAAGTCAGAAGCGTAAGCCTGGCTCCTCTCCTTCCTCTTCCCCGGCGGGTAAGAAGGCTTCGCTTTCTTCCTCAGCTCCTCCTTCTGGCTCTGTTGCTCCTTCCCCTCTCGTTTCAGTGCTTGCGCCCCCTGTTCCTGCTATGGAGGTTTCTTTGGCCCCTGCTTCCCTTTCGGTTGCTGCTCTTGCTGGGGTGCACTCCCCTCTTTCTACTCCCCCTCTTCCTGCTGCTGTCCTTGACTGCTCCTCTCCGTTGTCTCCTCCTCTTCCTCCTCCTCCTCCGGACCCTGCCCGCCCACCTCTGATCTGTTCTCCCGTTTCCTTCCCTCCGTCTTTGCTCAGTTTACCCATGCCCCCTAACCCTGACTTTGCTGACCCTGATCCCGACCCTGATATTCTTTAATGTGCTCTGTTGCTCTTTCGCCTTTGTTTCTTCCTTGTTCTCTGTTTTTGTCCTTTCTCTTCTCGTCGTTGTCCATTCTTCAATGGAACGTTCGAGGTTATTACGCCAATTTCCTCGAACTCCAACTTCTGATTTCGCGGTTTTCGCCCCTTTGTGTCTGTCTCCAGGAGCCAATGCTTGGTGCTCGTCCTGGTCGTTTTCGTGGCTATTCCTTTCTTTCCCCTCCCCAGCCATTGCTGGGGCTTCTAATTCTTCTGCTCTCTTGATTCGGGCTGATGTTCCCTTTGTTCCTTTACTTTTTCCTTCACCTCTCCATTGTTCTGCTGCTCGTATCTTTGTGGGGAAATGGTACACAGTTTGTTCCATTTATCTCCCCCCGAGTGTCCCGCTCTCTCTTCCTGATTTGAAACACCTCCTAGACTCCTTGCCGGAGCCTGTGCTCCTGCTGGGTGACTTCAATTGTCGTCATTCTCTTTGGGGTGACGTTCTGACGAATACCCGGGGTCGCCTCCTTGAGCCGTTTCTCCTCTCTTCTTCCCTGTCTCTTCTGAATTCTGGTGAGCCCACTCATTTGGACTCTCGGACTCGCACCCTTTCTTGTCTTGATCTTTCTCTCTGCTCTTCTTCTCTTTACTTAGATTTCACGTGGCAGGTTCTTGATGACCCCCATGGAAGTGATCATTTCCCCATCCTTGTTTCCTTTTTCTCTTTTCGCCCTTCCCTCTCTTTCCCTAGGTGGCAGTTTGCTAAGGCGGACTGGACCCTATTTTCCCTCAGTGCTACTCACTCTGACCTCTCCCTTCTGCCCCTCTCTCGCGCTCTCCTCCTTTTTCATGACACTGTCTTCAACGCTGCCCTCCGCTCTATTCCTCGCTCTTCCTCTCGGGGTCCACGGAAGTGCGTTCCCTGGTGGAATGCGGACTGTGCTCGGGCTGTCCGCTGTAAGCGTGCAGCCTGGAAGAGGCACCGCCGTAGGCAGACGACCGATTCTTTTCTTTTCTTTCGGAGAGCGAGTGCGGTGGCCCGTAGGGCCATCCGTACGGCTAAACGTGAATGTTGGGCATCTTACGTCTCAACAATTACGTCCGAAACCCCTCTGGCCCAGATCTGGAAGCGTATCCGCAAGATAGCGGGTAAGTTCGTTCCCGATGTTTCACCGGTCCTTCACCTCCATGATACTCTTGTGGCGGACCCGTTGCAGGTCGCTTCCGAACTGGGTTCCCACTTTTCTTCTGTTAGCTCTGGTCTTCATCTTCCCCAATCTTTCCTTCTTCGTAAACCTGTCCTTGAGTCTCGTCCTTTAGATTTCTGCACTCATCTTCAGCTTCCCTATAATGATCCCTTCTCTCTCTCTGAACTTCGTTCTGCCCTGGCCCTCTGCGGTTCTACGGCGGCGGGCTCCGATGGTATTCATTATGAGATGCTTCGCCATCTCCCTCCGAGCACGTCTCAGTATTTACTGAGTCTGTATAATCGGATCTGGGAGTCGTCGTCAGTCCCTGAAGACTGGCTCGATGCCGTTGTCCTCCCTGTTCGCAAACCGGGGTCTCTGGGTACTTCCCCTAAGGACTTTCGCCCTATTGCTCTCACAAGTTGTGTCTGCAAACTCTTTGAACGTATGGTTAACGTTCGTCTGATGTGGTTCCTGGAACACCATCACCTCCTCTCCCCTTCTCAATTTGGTTTCCGCAAGTGCCGCAGCACGACAGATGTCCTGGTGAACTTGGAGGTCTATATTCGTACTGCTTTTGCTGCGAAGACCTCCGTTGTTGCCGTCCTTTTTGACCTAGAAAAGGCTTACGACACCACTTGGCGTTATCATATCCTATCTCAACTTCATTCTTTTGGCCTTCGTGGTCATCTCCCTCTCTTTCTCCGCAGCTTCCTCTCTCGTCGTTCCTTTCGGGTGCGCCTTGGTACCGCTCTCTCTCCCTCTTTTCAGCAATACGAAGGTGTGCCCCAGGGTAGTGTTCTGAGCACTACTCTTTTTCTGGTTGCCCTCAATGGTCTTCTTTCCTCTCTTCCTTCTGGTGTCTTCTCCGCTCTCTATGTCGATGATCTTACCCTTTGTTGTCAGGGTGATGATTCGCCTCTCCTTCAACGCCGGCTTCAACTTGCAATTGATGCCGTGTCGTCTTGGGCCACAGGTCATGGCTTCAAGTTCTCTACTTCTAAGACTTGTGCCATTACTTTTACGCGGAAACGGGTTGTTCTTCGTCCCTCTTTTTCACTTTATGGTCATCCCCTTGAATACAAAGATTCCGCGAAGCTTTTGGGGTTATTCCTTGACACTCGTTTGTCTTGGTCTCCCCATATCTCTTACCTCCGTGTTGAGTGCTCTAAGGCCCTTACCCTCCTTCGGGTCTTGTCCCATACTTCTTGGGGGGCAGATAGGCGCACTCTCCTTGCTTTACATTCCTCTCTCGTCCTGTCTAAGCTCGATTATGGTTGCCCTGCTTACTCGTCTGCTTCTCCTTCTACTCTTCGCCATCTTGATGCTTTGCACCATACTGGGTTGCGCCTCAGTTCTGGTGCCTTTCGTTCGACTCCCATCCTTAGCTTGTATGTTGACACTGGCTTCCTGTCTCTCCAGGACCGCCGTGATCGCTATTGTCTTTGCTATCTTGCGCGATCCTTGCAACATCCTTCCTCTCGCCTCTGTCGTGCTTTAACTTTTACCCCTCCTGCGGTTCCTGTTCCTCTTCACCACCTCCCTCTTTCTGTCCGGTTATCTCGCCTACAGGATTCTCTTTCCGTTCGTATTTCTGATGTTTCTCCTCGTGTTGTTCCTTCTTTGCCCCCGTGGAGGGTCCCTCTTCCGCGGTTTTGTACATCCTTGACCCGTATCACTAAAGCTTTTACCCCTCCTACGGTTCTAAAACGCCTTTTCCTCGAGCACTTTTCTTCTCACTCCCGCTCCGTTTCTGTCTTCACCGATGGGTCTAAGTCAGCGGACGGTGTTGGCTACTCTGTTGTTTTTCCTGATCGCACTTATATGTGTCGCTTGCCTCCGGAGACTAGCATCTTTACAGCGGAACTTTATGCTATTCTCTATGCTCTTCGTCTCCTGCTTTCTCGTTTTCAGTCTTCCTTTGTGGTTGTTGTTGACTCTCGTAGTGCCCTCATGGCTCTCGGGTCCTTTAATCCGGTTCATCCAGTAGTTGTCGAGATCCAGCATTGGCTGTTTCTCGTTCACAGTAAATTTAAGTCGGTTGAGTTTTGTTGGGTTCCCAGCCATATTGGTGTGTCTTTAAATGAGCGTGCGGATGCTGCTGCCAAGGAAGCTGTCCACTCTTGTCCCATCTCTCGCAAAAGCATTCCGTATTCCGACTTTTACCCGGTTATCCATTCCTCAGTCCTTACCCGTTGGCAGGCTTCTTGGTTGTCTGTTACTGGTAACAAGCTACGTACTCTTAAATGTTGTGTTTCCTCGTGGCCGTCCTCCTTCCACCGTAACCGACGGTGGGAAACAGCTCTGGCGAGGTTGCGTATTGGCCATACTCGCTTAACCCATGGTCACTTGATGGAGCGCCGCCCTGCTCCTTATTGTCCCTCTTACGGTCGTGCATGTCCTGACTTCCAGGACGAGCGTGTGTCTTACTTTCCAACCGCCCCTCGCGGTCACCTGTCCCTCGATAGAATTCTTGGTGACTCGGATACTTTTGATATCGTTCTTGTTCTCGTATTGGCATCCTTGGTGATATTTAGCGCCCTCTGATTATTTTGCGTATTTGATGGTGCTACATAGCCTTCCCGGTTTGGTGCCTTCTTTTGATAATTACTTACTTTGTCAAATACTGATACTCTGATTAAAAGATTCCCCCATTTTGCACCCGCAAGATAACATAAGATGTTAAGGGTTTGACAGATATTAATCATTTGTTTTAGAAGCTGTTCACTTGAGACAGTTAAGCAAGTCCCAGCTGTGTCTGGGTACAAGTGACAGGATGAACAACTCAGTGGGTTTTCTTCCTATTGGGGAGCAATTCCTTGATTGACAAAGTTGATCCCTAATGATATCTAACAATAAACTCTATAAACAAACGAGCATTTAGGGTCAAGCTACAGATGAGTTGGTGTAGGATAACAAAGTGATATGCCAGCATTTCATTTATTATGCACCCCATATCCATCTTGTGGGCAGAACTTGAGAATTCCTACCCAGGCACCGGACACAAATTTCATCTCAATACCATAGTTTTCATGGATCCAATGACCCAAACACAGGTGCCATTGCTATACACAGCTCCAGCAAGTAAGAAGGGAGCAGAAGTTACCCTCAAGCACCTGGAAACAGCATGTAAATGTCCCCTAGCCACATTAAGGTGACACCATTGAGTTTGCCAATTACTCAATATGAATTATTGATAGATTATTTGTCTTTCACTGTTAAGTTGGCTTGAAGAGTAAATAATTATCAAAAGAAGGCACCAAACCGGGGTTGGCTTGAAGAATTATTCTTTATTTTTAGCAAATATACCATTTTTAATTCATACATCATTATGAGTATGTATTTAATTTACATGCTCATAATCTTTAGCCATATATGTCAAATATTTTTCTAACCTTTCCTAATGCACCTTTCTACACCATGGAAGTGAAAAACAAGGTGAACTAATAATAAAATTTGTATTTATTATATCTCACAGAATTACAGTAATAAAAACTTTCCATTATGAACTATTGTACAGAATTAATAGTCATAAATGACTTTCTTTTTTTTTATTCTTTTATTTGGCATTTCATCCTCTGATTTCCCTGTCTTACTGTCACTTTCCTGACTTGTTTTGGTCACACTATTGCATGTGCCATCTAGTTTTGTTGTCTGTGTGTTGCTTATATTGTCTACTTTTGCAGAGTCACTGCTGCCAGGTCGACCTCGTTTTCTAGTCATAATTATGCACTGCCGATTTGTCTCTGTCTGCTTACTGCTACAAGTCTGATGCAGTTTTGTTGTGTCAGTCTTAATGCTTTTGCCTGTCTGTTTGGGTTTGATGCTCCTCTTGTATGTCTGACTTGGTTTCATTCCCTTACTGTTATAAGTTTGGTCTGGTTCACTTCCCTCTTGAACATATACCTGCTTTGATTTTACTGTAGTGCTGTTATTTGACTGATTTAGGTTTGCTGTCTGTTCTGTACTCTTCTTAACATATAATTTAGATGCAGCTTTTGGACTTATTTCCACAATGAGTGTCTTCATAACATCTAGATTCTCCTGATGATGACGTTCCCACATGTTTGTCATTATATCAAAGCGTTTCATCATCTGATTTTGCATTTCTAACTGCATTTGAATTACCTTACAAATCTTCTCCACAACATTTGCCATGCTAGAATTTGATTTTGTATCTGCCACTTTGCATAGTCGCTGATTCTCTCTTGCCATATCTCTCAGCAGAACTGTAAAAAAAAATTCAAGTGATAAATCAATAACCAATTAGTATAAAATTCACAAATACTTGATCTAAAGTGTAGTAATTAAAAGTTTATTAATAAAAAATGCTTTTTTAATGAGTCTCTGAATGGTCAGATACATAGTGAGTACTGTCTCTCTTCCTTTGGCAACAAGATATTATTTAACATTTCCATGTTAATTAATACATACCTAAAGCATTATCCAACTTGGTTCCAAACTTTGTTATGAGCTCTGCTTGATTCTTGATGGTTTCTTGGGCCTTGTTATCACCTGGATCACTCACTTTAGGCTTAGTAACTTTGCTCGACTCTCCAGTGCACTTATTTTTAAATACCAAGGAGAGAAAAAATAAAGAGGCTTTAATTGTGTTGATTGAAGATATGTAATACATATCTCTGACAAGACCAGTAGGCTATGAGAAAGTGATAAAAATTTGCATATGCCAGTACAGTAATTAAAATATGTAAAATGTTCATTAATATGCTATTTAATACCCAAAATATCTATACAAGCATTTTTACAATAGTGCAAATATTTACCTGTTTACTAGGAGAATCTGATACAGATTTTGATCTGGTGGGCAACTTCACAGTGGTAACTACATCATTTGGTGGATCTGATAGTGTGTGTGATTGGGAAGGCATTTTTACATTAGAAACTTCATCATTAGGAGGCTCTGGTGTGGATTTTGACTTGGAAGCCTCGTCAAGGTGATCACAGGAATCATTTAAATCAGGGTCTTCATAATCTCCTGGACTTTCATCATTGTCTTCATCCCCACCATCATTGAAATTATTGGATTCATCCCAGCTACCATCATCATCTCTGCCAACACCCTTGCTTGTAGAAATGAATTTTCGAATTTCATCAAGAGAGGGTCGAGCCCTTTTGCCCTCTGAAGCACTTACATATGGCATAATCAAATGGTAGAATTCAGGCATAGGTCTAGAGTGTGTATAATTATGAGCTATGGCCCACTTATCCAATTGTTCATAAGACCGGCACTGATTAACAAGGTTGCGCCACTTCTGGTTGCAGCGTTTCACTGTCACACCATCTTGCTGTTAATAAATAAATAATACATTAAAATAAACAGTAGTAGTACAAAATAATTCACAGACTGACAGACTGATTTTACCATCACTGAGTGAGAATGATCTTTGCATTATTTGGGTGGTGAGAAGGTAGGTACATCCATAAAACAAATGAGAATATACAGCACCAGTGTTGTTACCTCACATAAGTAACACTGTAACAAATTAGAGAGAGGCAAAGAGGCCTGGTACCATATGAGAATCAAAACCGACAGATATGACCTGAAAGAACTGTTAAATAAAAAAAAATCATTGGGTATGGCTCAGTTGCATATGGGTAATGGTTTCTCTAAGGCTAATAAATCTCAACATAAAAACAAAATTTTTTAGTCATTATATAGGGCATAATAACTACAAGGAGTGTAACAAGTACTGGGAGTGTAAAGTTTATAAACAACTGAAATATGAACAGGGTGGTGTAATGAGATTATTCCAGCCAGCTATCAGTTTAACAAATTTTCCATTGCATTTCTGCCCTAAGACTTTTACAAGAGCTTCAATTGTAAAGCTGTCACATTTAAAATGTGACAGTTTCACGGTCACGTGAAATTCACGTGGTTAAGTTTCAAGGTCTAAACTCTCAAGCAGCGGCTTGTTTTGCCAGGCTTATGTTTTCTAGAAGAGTTCTTTCAAGATTTTGGTCTTGGCTGACTGTATGTAAGGGTAGGTTTCAAAAGTCTGGGCCAATTGCCATAGGCAATAACCTAGCCCAAGTGTTATAACTTGGGAGAGCTACCGAGGTGGATCCCCACCCAGAAATACATTTATGTCAACTGACAGTGTTTTAACTGTTTACTTATTAATCACATTGTCTCCATCTTTTCTGGTGAGAATCCATTGGTACAACAAGCATACTCAAACTGCAGATTATATTCATAAATATCTATCCATCAGTGAAACTGCAGTACCATCCTGTAGTATTATACACAACAGAATAACTTACGAGGCCAGACAGGTGAAATGCAATTTTTTTCCAAGTGTTTCTTCTGTTTTCACGTGGGTTGGTCTCTATGACAAGCTGAACTAGTCGTTCAACTGTAGCTGGGAAAAACTGGAAACTGTCATTGTCAACTCTGTCATCTGTACAACCTGAGTGCAGAAATGATTATACTCAGTTCAATATCGTCATCTGCATTTAAAATCAATAGTAGCAAATATAGGTAAACAATTTTCTGACAGAAAAATTAAAGCAGTAGTTAATGGTAATGTTCTAAACTAGAAAATGTTACTAGCAGAGGACCACAAGGTTTAGTGCTAGTGCTGGTAATGTTTATTGTCTAAACTGTATAAACAATCTACCAGAGGGGATACAGAGTTACATGAACAGGATATATTACTAGGGAAAATAAAAGCCATATGACTGTCATTCCCTTTAAGATGATCTAGACAAAATAAGTGAATAAAATAAATGTGAATAAATGCTACATTATGATATGTAGATTTGGGAAAAAGAGGCCACATTCAACTTACACAGTAAATCACATGAAACAATATTAAAGAGCTGACAAAGAAAGGGAAATGGGTTCGTTCTACATGTTAAACAGTCATCAGATCACATCAAAGATATTATGACAAAATCCTATGCTACACTAGCAAATTTCAGAATCTTGTTTAAATATAGGGACGGAGAAATACTAAAGAAACTGTTCACCACATTTGCTAGGCATATCAGAATATGCAGCAGTTGTATGGTGTCCATATCTCAAGAAGCACATCAATAAAATAAATAGGGTGCAATGACATGCTACTAAATGGCTTCAAGAAGTGGAGAAAAAAAAAAAGCTACAAGAGTCTTGAAGAGTTAAATATACCAATGACTAAACTACACACTAGAAGATGAAAAGACGACGATGTTTTGATCCGTCCTGGACCATTATCAAGTCAATTGTCTTTTCATCTTCTAGTGTGTGTGGTTTGGTATAAAACTGTAACCGGAATCAACATGGTTGACAAAAAGGAATTTTTTAAACTTGCAACTTCAAGAACAAAAGGCCATAGACAAACTAAGGAAACACAGGTTCTTGAAAAATCTGACAATTTTCTTTTGCAAACAGAGCTGCACACAGTTGGAAAAATTTAAGTGAGAAGGTGGTAGATATTAAAACTATCTTGGTAGTTCCTAAGTGATTATAAGGAAGACGGGACATCACGAGAGTAACTTTCATCTTGTAATGACACTAAGGTAATTACACACACACAGTCACAAAAGTCAGTTCCCTACCACCCACTTCCCTTTAATAAACCACTTCTACAGTCATGTTCATACTTTATCCAAATATTGTACTTACATGCTATACAGTATTTGCTATAGGCCTTCTTGTCGTCCTTCTACCCTAAAGCACAACCATAGTAACTTTCTTCGCCACTCTCTGTACAAGTTATTCATTTTTCAAGACCATACCATAAAATTATTTTCTTCTCTATCTTACAAGCACACACTTTTGCTCTAAACTTCAATGACATTATATCTCTCTATTCTATCATCCTAGTACCCTATGCCTCTCAGTCTCAAATCACAAATATATAAAAAACTATAAATTTTAAACAAATTACAATAATAAAACCTACTTACTTTTGACCCAGTTATTCTTAGCAGAACACTGTAGTTCATGTGATACCAGATCTTTCTTATTAATAAGTAAAAGGTGACACAAGGAGCACCTTTCAATTCTGAAATAAGAAAATACTTTAATTAAACTTAATTATTCAAATATTACTGTACAGTTACAGTTCCATCCTTATGAGGGTTTTGGAAATCTGCCATTTTGGGAAAAAAATATCCTGGGTGCTTTAGTTCCTTCCTGGGCATCTGCAAGTAGCTCTAATGCCCACTCATCTGATACTCTTCCATCAAGTTCATAGACTACACAGTGCAAGAGTGCAAGCATGCAAGTGACCATTAATGCAATACAAAAATCTCAGACTTTGCAAAAGTTGGAAGATCTTAGTGAAGACAAATATTTTACAAGAAGTAATCTTGAATATTATCCACCAGAAGATGAAATAAGCAACTAACAGCAAGGAGTGAGGAAAAGGCTGGTGATGGGTATGGAGTCACACCCATCACTTTTATCAAGTAGAGCAGTGTTGGTGATAAATGAATCTGACCAAAATGTGGGGGGTGGTGATGGTGCAAGTGTTAGTACTTCCTAATGGGGAGCTCTGGGTAGGGTATTAGGGCTCTAGACAGAATTGAGTTTGAGTATACTGAATGAAAGTGACTGGCAGAAAATTATGGCATTGGTACAGGTTGAGTTTCTTCCATCAAATGACAGATAAAACAGATAACAGAGCTTGTTGTCAAGAGATGGACAGTGAATTTTCATATAAAGCATGGAAAAAATCATGAGAAATCTATCATTTAAATGTTTATTCCTACCTTCTTTCTCTATACCTATCATGTTATAACATGTTGCTGGAGTATATTTGAAGAGTTTGTGATTTCATTATATACATTGAAGCTGGTGCTGTTTTTTCAGGCACATACAACTACTTATTATCCAGTTATGGCTGACTTTACCCTGAGAGTGACCTTCAGGGAATGAAACTCTAAGGTAAACTGTTATTGCTGCACAAATTCTTCACAGTACATTTCTTGTTACCTAATTTTTTTTGTAAGAAAAATCAATAGCTAACTTTAGCTAACTCTAATAAACTTTAAGATGCTTTAATCAGAAAATTTACAAGTTCAATACAAATAAATATATTTAAATGAACTAAATGTTTTGAGTAATTACACTGTGGTCATGTTTTATACTGTTCTTTGTTGCATAGAATCCACCTTATTTTGCCAAGAATGATATACTGTACATTGATAAATGTAGACTAATCTGGCAACCCAAAAAAGTAGCTGTCTTTAAAGATAACTGCTGGAGACTCGAGTATTAACAAGATGACAAACAACAAATGAAAGCATAATGCTCTGCACTGAGTAATACTCTATAGTGTAACAGGAAATAATGTCATCATTACCCTTGTATAATGATTTCCTTTCTTTGTTTTATCAGCTCCAAAAAAATCTCATCAATCTCAAACTCTTGTGCAATATCTCCAGGAGTAAAAATTCCTTGCTCTAGCCGATTCAAAATTGAGATCACAATATCTTTGCGCATCATTGTATTTGCAACATCAACCACCTCAATGCATTTTCGATCATGGGTACCACCTTCCACAATATACTCGATATCAGCTTCCACCTGAAATAATAGCACTAATTAGTTTGGTATAGAGAAATGTGTTTACATAGCCAAATTTTGAAAAGACACATGCTGCATCAAGGATGAGGAATTCACACTGACTTGGCTGTTTCTGTACTATATCTTAGAAAGCAGGACATTACCTAAGGGAGTGATTTTAGCTCAGTAAAAATCAACAATCTATTGCACTCTTTCAGTCAACCTTTCAACCACCACTAGTACTACTGTATCAGGCAATCTTCTAATAATCTTACTACTAGACAGTGTCAATAGTACATTACAGGAACAACCTATCAAGAACAAATCCTATTTACAAACAATATTTCTATTGAAGATGATTCTCATGTCAGATGATACCTAATTAATTTTTTCGAGCTTTGAACTTTTAGAACCAAGTCTCCTTGTGCTTCTATTATAATAATTCAGATTTGATTCAACTAATTAATACAGTATTTTTCCATACCTTACAGTCTTTCACTCCAAATTTATCACTGTTGTTTTTGGTGCTTTCTGGTGCAGTTTCCTCTGTATCTTCATTTTTATCTTTTTTCTGTTTTCTTTCCCGCTGTACTCTTAGTTTTACCTTTTGGATTTCTGAAATAAAAGTAAAATGAACACCAAAATGATAGAAAATATTTAGATATATAAGCATCAGACATTCTACACTTGCTTTCACTACAGGCTCATTGTTAACAATCACATATTACACTACAATTAGTTGGATCAAGAAAGATTTTCAATTTCATGTCTACTCTCTATTTCTGAACTGGTGTAGGGTGGATACCCTATATATGTAACAAGCCTGTAGGTGAAACCTTTCTTATACCAACAGGGTGCATGCCTAAAGCAAAACCATGCAAACCCCTAACTTTATATGGTAACCTTGATTTTGACCCCCAAATAAAATCTTACATGTTGCTGCCCCTTTCAATTTGTGGAAATCTATACCAAAAACTGATAAAACAGGATAATACCCCTTAACAAAGTGAGAAGATACTTTGTTAAGTGGTATACAGACTCCCAACAAAGACAAATCTTTGCCTACCATTCCTTACCCATCGAGATGGACAAACTTGGGTCAGTTGTGGACAAATCTCAAGCTTCATACTCCAATGCTTATGCCTACAGATTTATTTGCAAACTAAAATAGACTACTGCTCCTCTCCCACACAGAAAAAGGCTGGTCTCTCAGTAAAATGTCAAACCCATGGAACAGCACCTTAACAAAATAGAATTAAATAACCATTGAGAGCTATTAGATCGTCTCAACCCTGAGACTCTCCAACTTGGGAACAGCATCGCTAGTTACATAAATTTCAAATCTAGTCAGTGAATAATAATCCATAACTAGCCAACCTGATGAATACCCAATATTTCAGTTTAACACCAAACTCAAGAATACCAACACTTATCTATACAAGAGCCTGGTTGATACCTGGTTGATACCTGGTTGACAGCCTAACATTGTTGCTAATACAGTCCAGATGTAAGATCAGTGAAGGTGCCACAGTAGTGATGCACCTAACAGTGATAGGGAGAAGTACATATTTGTTTTGATTAGTGTTAAGCTTGCATTTGATATCAGTGGTGGTGTATTTGATGTCTGCTAAGCTTGGGCTTGAGAACAAAGCCTCTAAATAGCTGATATCCTGGCTGGATTGATATTTCTTCTATTATCTCCCAAGCAACTTAAAAGAGCATGTTAGGATGCCACTATCTCTGTAGCAATGGTGACATACATACACATTCCTGTCTGACTGAGCGAGTGATTGATCCTTAGTAAGCACTGTGGATCACTATATCTCACTGAAAATGACTGAAAATTAAAGCATAGAAAATTATACATTTACCTTTGTTTGGTCTTGTAAAGTGAGTGCTATTTGCCAACATTCTGTAGAGTGATTAACATGATATCAGGAGCTTAAGCACACACATCTCTCATCATGGCAGTAGATGTACTGGTGCTAAAGCAGTGAACGACAGCCTCATCTCCTATGGCTGCACTTTAATATTCAAAAGAGTACTGTAAAAACTAAAACATCAAATGATGTCAGCTATGAATGCCTAGGATAACATCAAATGATGCCAGCCATGGTTCAAGGGCTAAGAATATTGATTATCTCTACTTACCTCTATCAATTTCTTTAATAGATCCATAAAACTCTGGAGGATCAAGATGAAGGTAGCCTAGCATTTGATTACCCTTCTGGAGTGCATCGAAGTTCCTGACCCGCCGCAACAAGCCCAACCATTTTTTTATAATAGACTTCCTGTCAACCCATTCCCCAATCTGAAAAAAAAAAAAGATTCCTTCTAATTAAGACCTTCAAATCTTTTTCACATTATCCAGATGATATCTGGCAAGATAAATTATAATTAATGTGATTAGCATTACAGTATTGTTATAGTAGAGTATGCATGTATTTTTTACTTTCATGTGTCCCTTCTGAGATGAAGAGGTAAGTTCGGTATTCAGCATTGGACTGCACCAAAATTACCAGTAAAAGAGCTTTCAGTATTTACAAACCTAATCTTGCTTTACTGTACTCTGAGTGTTAGCCATATCCAGGCCAGTCCAACACAAAATTCTCAAAATGTTTCTTAGTGCAAGTTCTTAAATTAATATATGTGGCTTTATGGGTTAATATATCTTATTTCATCAAAGATTGTAGTAAGAACATTCATCTTGCCAATAACAATTAATATTATATATTGCACATAATAATAAATGTAAGAGTAACATACAGATACTCGTAGTTCCTTTGCTAGTTCTTCCATGACAATTGTGTATGGTTTTTTGCCGACCTTCGCCTTTGCTTCTCCAATAACATTAACATGTTCCATCATGCACTTCAAGAGTATAGCTTCATATTCCCTTATCCAAGTTCTTGGAGCTGGAAAATAAAATTTGTCTTAACAACAATTTGTTGCCTATCAAATTAACTACTGTAAAGAAGGAAAGAAATAATGGGTTATTTAGCCCAATTCTCAGTAACGATTTCATGTCAGTACACATACTATACCAATTCACTTGCAATTGTAGCACAAATTATATATACTAGTACTGTACTATTATTCAAAAGTTAAGGATAAATTCAAATCCATGTGAAAAACCAATAAGATAGTGGACAACTGCTAATGTACCTCACAGGAAAATTTCTTCAGAACATTCAGTACAAGCAAACAAGATGGATCACACTACAGTGGAACCCCGGGTTACGAGCATCCCTGTTTACGAGTTTTTTGGGTTACAAGCCCAATATGGTCGGAAAATTTGCATCAGGATACGAGCATTGCATCGGGTTACGAGTTTGTTGATACGCGTACGGGCTGACCTAGTGCGTGGTGGCACGATGATTGCGCCTCAGTTTACCAGTGCCTCGCGCCAAGTGATTATCCCGCCTGAATTCTTCACAAGGATTTACAGTTTTTTGTCGGATTTTTGGCCACTTAAGCATAAAAATTGTTATTATATATCTCGCCATGGGTCCCAAGAAAGCCAGTGGTAAGGTTCAACGTAAGAAAATAGTTGCGAGTAGAGGCAGCAGAGGATGTCCCTTCCTCATTAAGAAAATGTTTGAAGTATGGGAAGAACTTCAAAGTTTTGTTGAAAAAACTCGCCCAGATAAAGCTGTAGCAGGCCATTGCATTAACATTTTAAATGACAATGTGATGTCTTACTACAGACAAGTATTAAAATGTAGGGAAAAACAAGTGTCTTTAGACAGATCCTTAGTAAGACAAGCAAGCAGTGAGCCACATGCAGGCAAAACGTGCCAGAGAGTGCACACCAGTGATGTCCTCACTGCCTGATGTTATAATGGAAGGGGACTCCCCTTCCAAACAGTAACACCTCTCCTCCTCCCCCCGTCCTCACCATCTTCCATACGCCAACACGCGTCATCAGCAAGGGTAAATAATAACTTGAACATACTTTAGTAGTGTAGATTTGGATGAATTAGGTATAAAATTTAGTTTGAAGTGAAGTTTTTGGGTAGTCAGAAATGGATTAATTCATTTCCCATTATTTCTTATGGGGAAATTAGCTTCGGTTTACGAATTTTCGGATTACGAGCCGTCTCCAGGAACGAATTAAATTCTTAAACCGAGGTACCCCTATATTACATTCTAAATGGTTACATGATGAGTCATCCTATTTCCACCCAACCCTTACCTAAACCAACACAATGGAACCTTAGATTAACATGGTACAGAATGTGCACTGTGAGGTGTTTTTATTTATTTATTTATTTATATACTGTATATACAAAAAGGTACATTGGGTTTCTGAGGATACTTAGCATGGTGTTAACATTCTTGTAAAGCCACTAGTACAGTACGTGCAGCGTTTCGGGCAGGTCCTTAATCCAACATATAATTTTAAGTAGGTGAATTCTAGCAAAATTTATGAAGTGCTAACAGGTACATTGCAAGAAAAAAAAAAAAAAAGACGAGAGAGATTAGTAGGTATATTAAAGCACATCGGTAGCTCTGATTGATCTGTTACCGATGTTACTACCGAGTTACTCTCCAAAGTAATCTTAAAACCTAAACTAAAACCCAAAAATACCTTAAAACCTAAGCTCACCGTACTTAGAAATGTGTGCTAACAGAAATCAAGCTGTAATTTGTTGTAAATAGTGTGATTTATTGTGATTAATTCCAGACAACTTGTGAATCGGTTTCCTTAAATAATTACACTTACGTCTTGGTATCTTTACTTTATTTGGGGTACATTTTTCCTTTGCCACAAACTCTGGTTTCTTTATGGGGGTTGAAGGTTCGATACACTCCAGGGTGTGCTCGGCTGCAGACAACACATCCTTAAATACCGCATTGCAACTGTAGCAAGCAAGCTGTTGCCCTGCTCTGAAAAATAAAATAAACCACAAATTAATGAATTTTACTTATCGTCCACCAAGAGGTGTGCTTAGTACATCATTGGCAAGTAGACAATAACATGAGGAGCACCACTTCTTAGCAGTAATTAAGAAATAATAATTCATGTGTTTATACACATTAGGCTTATATGGTCCCCACTTGCCCCCCCAAGGTCGAATTATAGACCCCACCCAGGATGCAACCCCACAACAAGCTGACTCCTGAATACCTACTTGCTGCTAGGTGAACAGGTGCATTAGGCGAGAGAAAATGCACCCAATCATTTATGACCCGCCCGAGATTCAAACATGAAATTCTCAACTGTGAGTCGAGAACTAACCTAACTACTACTGGGACCTTTTCGGTCCCGGTAGTACTGTACATTCGAGTATTATTAAATATATGCATAATGAATCATTATCTAAGCTATGAACTGTGGGTATGTTGGAAGCAAGTGTTAGATGCTGTGATATTTGGACACAGCCCATGGCACACTGCACTATACAAATACTGTACAGTATATTGTACCATCAAAAATGCAGATCCTATGTTTCAGTTTATGGGTTCACCTCACATAGCCATGGAGTGAAACCCTGCAAGGCTTACTGAGGTTCACCTACACTAACTACTGGTGACCTATCCCAAGATGCAGCCCATAACAGTTGCCTGACCTCAAAGTACCTATTTACTGCTAGGTGAATAGTAGCATTAGGTGAAAAAGAGACATGCCCAATCTTCCCAGACTAGTTACAGATTTTGTAATAATAATTAACCTTTACTGATTACTGTATCTTATCACAATATTCTCCTGATCTTCTTAGGGCACGGCTGATTACCAGGAAAAGAAAAAGTCGTCTCAGGTTTAATTGCTGTAGCAGGACAGAAGCGTTTAGGCACCCAATGTACAACAGTGGAGTTGACAGCCTCGAGGCAAACATTCAGCTCCCTAACACCACTACCCAAGTGGTGCAGGTGAAGTATGTAACAACAATAAGAGCCAAGGCCGCCAGTCACGACCTTAGCAAGATGGTTAGCTACCAAATTTTGTTTACCTTCCCCAAACTGTTTACTCAAACATGTTTGGGGCAACTCTTGGCTTGTCCATCACCTACCACTCTTACACGCTCCAACTTCTCCTCCAGCACGCGCTATCTCGCCTCTCCTGCTGCACAACAAATCCGCACAGCTGGATTACAAAGTTTTAATGAGTAGTAAGATAATTACTCACGGGATTTTGTAGCTTATTTCCAGCGACTCCATTTTATCAGACGCTGAAGGTGTTCGCCAGCCGCCGTCTGGGGCCGGATTAGTGTGACGTCACATCATACATTAGGCATCATATAAAAATTCTAGAGTGCATCGTGTAAAATATATTCACCTGATTTTACTGGAACTTACCTGAGGGCTAGCATATCTCTGGTGGCCTCGACGGGGACAAGAAGCTGGTAATTTGTGAAATATCTCACCCCTCCCTCACTTATTCCTGAGGATTTGTTTGGAATCTAGCATCCATCTCTCAGGCGGGTTGGCAGGTCCATGGGTTTTTATCTGAATTTATCTGAAGGCCACTGGCACTAGTGGCCATGACAGAGGCCACTAGTGGCACTAGTGGCCTCGAAAAGGATAGGAAGCTGGCGTCTTGTCGAAGGTCTCCCCCCCCCCATTTGCCTTGATAATATTTTCTAGTGGCATTTTGAAATTAAACAGTTTCGCCAGTTACGGCTTCGGCAGGTAGGCGGTTCCATGGGTTAATTACCCTGAGGGTGAAAAAAACATTTCTTGTTCTCAGTCCTTATAGTCAAAAGTACTCTTGATTATCCCAAGAGTTTGGTTAGCTTTTTTAACTGCTGCTCCCACCTGTTGTGCAACTTTAATGAATGGTGGATTTTGACTCCAAGGTCATTTTCTTCATCAATCTGCTGTAATATAATGATATAATTTTGGAAACTTGCGTGGGTTGTTATGTCCTACATGCATAATGTACTTACCTAATTGTGCTTGCGGGGGTTGACTGGCTCTTTGGTCCCGCCTCAGGACCAAATGAGGGGCATAATGTGAGAGATCCGCCCTATCATGCCTGAACATGCAAGATCTTGCATTTGTCGATATTAAAAAGTATTTACCAGTCTTCTGACCATTTGTGGAGTTCACGTAGAACTCTCTGTAGGGCTCCAATATCATTATTATTTCCCACTTTACCATATATCTTTGTGTCATCTGCAAATTTGATGATGTGGTTTGTAATAATCTCCTCTATGTCATTGATGTTAATGACAAAAAGGGGTTGGCCTCAACCCTTTGGTAAGTGGGGTACCCATAATAAACGAACTAAAGTAACTCATAATCAATGTTGTCCATCGTGGATTTATACGTTCTTCTGAGGTTCCGCGCTGGAGAGGCTGGAGGTTGATAACAGTATGGTGAAAGAACATCTTGTTTTCTGTCCTACATTGTGACTTGTTGAGCTTGTATTACATTGTGACTCCTACTTGCATTACATTGGATCTTTTAAAGAAGTGGTCTGGTTAATATCTTACAATTTTAACATGCACTCGGGAGCTTTGATTGCATACATATCTTTCACATTTATTTCATTTTAAATTAAATATGCTCTATAAGTTACTTGTGGTGTAAAGTGCTCGTTTATGACTCTCGTTGCAGTAGTTGAATGTTACGCAGGCAAGTCGCTTCATAAATGTATATCAATCTGCAATGTGTCTATGAGGAAGGGGCCAAGAGCTGGCGCTCGAGCCCCACAAACACATCTAGGCAAGCACATTTGTAGTAATCAGTGGGAAATTAAAGACTAGTTGAATTGTTTTATCGATTTACTAAATTAGTATTCATGTTTGAATACGAATTCAAATTTGTATTCGTGTTACTGGATGTTTGAAGCTTGTAATCCATAAAAATTAACCTCATACTGGAAGACTTGGCGCTGCCTGACTTGGATGAAACCACAATTCAAAGGCATAATGAATAGTATCGTTGTCTGGAAGATATCATGAAAAGAAATCCAGTAATTCAAAATTACTGAGAAATGGGCAATTACTGTAATGTAAACAAGTATAGTGACATCAAGATGCTCAATTGGAACATTGCTTACCTTAGAAAACGATATATTAGTAATTATATATAAAGGTTGGAGTGTTATGCTACTAGCTACCATTATAATTAAATATAACGTGTGCTTATAATATTGTAAGTATAAGCTATTCACTTCAAACGACAATTATTATATCCTCTATGATATTTGTTTTCCCCCACCGCTCACAGGATGAGAATGGGGTGCACAATAAGCTTGCTGTCGCTGGCGGCAACACCGTAAAATCAATCAGGAGAAAGGCTACGAGCACGCTGGATAAGTCGTAGAGTTTGTGACCTGTGGGTAAGTTTGAACAGCTTCTTGGCGAAGTATTTAGCTTGCTAGGAGTTCATAGACTGCTAGAGCCGGCAGGGTAGTCCGTAGTGCCTGTGGACGAGATCGCGGGCTATGTGGGCGACCTCACTGGCACACCCCCAAAACATTGTGATCCCACATCCCCCGTGGCCGTAGTTGTGCACCACCTGCAGTATATAGTCACGCCCATGGTTATTGTCACCATCTTTCCATCACAGCTTGAGTGTGCATGTTATAAATGATTCGTCTTACGTCTGGCAAGGAAGATACGAACAGAGACACGTGAACAAGCGTCTCAAATAATATAGTCATTTATTTAGCTCAATTTGACCTCTGGTTTCCACTGATGAACCCAGGGTCGTAACAGTGCACTATACGAATATACACATACTGTATTAGTATCGGTATATTATAACCAAAATTATAGATACAGAACTACACACTTTATCATGCGTTTTGGCACAAATTGTAAACTTACCGGGACAGTTCGTGAGTCTACTTTAATCTGGTCAGCTTCTAGACGAACTCCACCTTTCCTACAAGGCCGCAGTCCCACCCACTCCTGCACCACCACCGCCGCCTGCAGGTGACAACACTAAGACAACCACAACCCACACTCCAGTTGAGAGGCGGGACCAAAGAGCCAAAGCTCAACCCCCGCAAGCACAAATAGGTGAGTACAAATAGGTGAGTACACGGGGATTAGGCTGCATCGCCAGACATTTCTACTGAGTTTTAGATGAAGTGAAGTGTGGACAAGACACACACTAGAATGACTAGAGCATTGCATTCTTTATACTAGCAATTTAGCCATTTAGAGATAACACTGCACATATGCTGCATGAAATATCAAATCATTTTATTGCAAATGATAAAATATGTGAAATGCTTGCAGTATATCTATATTTCGCTTCTAGTTAATGAATAACATGTGTATGTTCAATGTACGGGTTTCCTTGTGAAAACCAATGTTGAAAACTATTTAATCATTAACAAAGTTTCATACCTCCTATATATATAATAATCTATTGTTAATACATACAAGATGTAGTGAAAGAAGTCTGTTACTAGCTGACTGTAATTGTCAGCTAGTAGCTGACAATTATGAAAATGACAATGTAAATTGGAGTGCACATTAGATGTAATGATGTCAAAATTGTTGTTGAAGTCGGATTGAGAAAAATTTCACCCTTTTGTAATTCTTTGTGCTATCGCTCACGGTATGAGTATGGGGTGCATAATAAACTACCGCTCATAGGATGAGTATAGGGTGCACAGTAAATTAGCCGCCTGTGTGCGAACAATCGGTTATGATGAATAATTGAGCATCTATCTTTGCAAGAATGTAAAATCATCAATGCTGTGTACTCTCATAAACCCAATATACCTTCTAATATATAAATACATAAATAAATAAATAAAGATTCAGTAAACTGTAAAAAACATTGTTAAACAACATCCTCTGGGATGTAGTTAAACACTCTCTGTAATCCTTCTGTTCTACCTGTCACTGTAACGTAAGCTAACGGCCGGTGGCGAGAACACTCAGAGCATAACAAATAACAGCAGAGAACCTTGAGTGAGGGCATGAGAGTGGTGCAGTTATCCCAGATGACTCTGGAGTCTGCGGGGTCCACCTCCAGCCGCCAGTCGTCGTCTTGGTGGGTTCCTCCTACCACTACCGTCTCAATACTCGTCACATCATAATATTTCATTATTATTACAATATTACTACTACTAATACTACAATAATAATAATTATTATTATCATTATTACTTAAATTTGTATGTAAATCAATATTTCAGTTTTTTAAACAGTATCGTTGCTAGGTTGTGAGATAGGCTAGGACGCGTGGCCTCGGGAGAGGTAAGTGGGACTCGCTTGGGGAGGATATAAGTTAGTTAGTACACATGTTGTGAGTGGAGAAGATAATTGGGACTCACTTGGGGAGGATGTAGGCAAAGGACTCGTCAGACTCGTCACACAGGAACCTTCCCACCCACGGTGCTCGAACCTGAAAACCAACCGTACAAAAATTAAGAATTTTGTACAAGAAGCAAAACTAGAACTGAACTACAAAATTCTCAGGTTTTATGGATGTAAGGAGAGTTGTTCTTACATTTGGGCTCTTTTTTTTCTAAATCTGTACAGGTACAGTACAAGGTTGAGCTTGTAGAGGAATCTCTACAGAGGAATTGGAATCTCTATAGAGGAATTGTAGAGGAATTTAGAGGAATCTCTACAAGCTCAACAACCTTCCTCTCTTCGATTATGGAAAACCATAAATTAAAAGTAATTATAATTTTTTTTATTAACAAGCTTAGGTATACACAGCAATGTGCTACCCTATTCTATATGAAATATTACAAAGTGTAGATACAAAACTAGCTATAAGTTCATCTAATCAAAAGATGGCACCAATTTAATGATATAGTTATATAGGTTGATAATGCTAAAGTTGGAATTGTTACAATAGCATATTTACATAATTTTAGGTCAATAAATATAAATGATTTATGCATATATCTATCCCTCAAGGATTGTTTATAGTCCTGAGAAAATTGGTAACAACCATTAATAATTACTTCCTAACCCTAATACATTTGCTAAATTAGTGCTATATAATAATCAATTACTAATATTTTTTGGAAGAAATTCTTTATATATATACAGTATTTTAAATTGGTTAAAGGTAGTTTAATTTACGATAACTCAAAATCAGTTGGAATTATCAAGAATTTACACGTACTTTTGTCTGTAATAACAAAAAAAGAAGGAACCTTGATTTCCTACTAACAACATCAGTTCAGATAATCTCTTTAGATAAGATATATATTATTAAAAACATGGGGGGGACTTCAAGTATGCTGCACTTTTATAGGATGTCCCTCGAATGATAGCATCTCCGACACATATAGGAGCATTAACATCAATTTCTGGTTTAAGACGATATTTGTAAAGAAGTGTATTAAAGACGAATGAACATAGGAAAGGTCTCCAAGAATAATAAAAATAATATTGACCACAGTTAGATAGGACACTGACCCTCATGACTTGACCTCTGCAGGGATAGACAGCTGGGTCAGGCACGAGATCCCTGGCTCCAAGACCGCTGCAGTTGATGACGAGGTCTGCCTCCTGTGCCGCCTCTGTCAGAGACGACAGACGACGAACCTCCAAGCGACCTCCCAGCTCCTTTACCTCCTCCAGCAGCACCGGCAGGAACCTTGATACCTCCGCCGAGAAAGTGCCAAAGGTGTAGCCAGATCTGCAGTGATGATAAGATGAAAGATGAACTGCTGGATGTATGTGACCACTTCTGTATGAAGTTGCAATACAATCTTTCGAATGACGAAACTGAAAATGTAAGTCTACTAGTGTACTAGCCTGCACCAAAAAATGTTGGGTAGAGAATGAGCATATATTCCAATATCTATGAGTGAAACAGTTACAAACAGGAAAAAAACAGCCTCGAGAGGATACTCCCTGAGGTTAGCAAACGTGGCACTACATAGGTCTCAAATTAGACAGCCCAATAGTGATCCAGCCATAGTAACGTCATCAACTTCGGGAAATATTGTATCCGGTCTACAAATAAAATATAATTTAACATAATTTATATGGGCCTTTATAATTATATGTCATGTAGTCCGGTTATAATGGACGAGAACCCCCAAAACAGGGTAAGCTAAGTCTCTTATACATAATTCCCCATTTGTTATATGTCACTCTTGTACTTTATATGTTAATGGAACCATTTTTATAGCCCATTCCATCGGCAGGTAAGCTCGTGATCTGGAGATATTAGTTGAGCTGACAACCTGCAAGAAACAATGACTTCTTGCATACACTAGCTGCCCTTACAGACGCCATTACCAGGTACACCCAGGACCACATGTGCCACACCCTAACAGATGACGGAACAGCCTAAACAGGCCATAACATCCATCACAGCTAAGGCTACCCATTTACTTTATATTAACCCAATAAATTGTAGTATTAACAAATACTGTAGTCTAATTACCACCATATGTGGTATAATTTATATGTAGCAAACGGTAAATGTCTATAGCTTATTATATCACCATCAATTGTGGGATAAGTTGTCCACATTTACCATCCACTATATGCAGGTAAAAACAGGCAGGCTGAATTTAAAATACAGTCCACTTAGAATCATAATTTATATTGAAGTAAACTAAAAAATACAAAATAAATATTCACTAATTAATAAGCACATACTGCCTGCTAGGATTACCCCACACAAGCCTAACTCTGGCAATTACAATGTCACTGTCTGGTGGATGTATTATATCCGTACATATAGTTCTCACTATCATAATTCTTTATACTAGTGCTTTCTGCCCTTTGAGTGTCAGTGATCGCTCTTCTATCAGCCTTAAGTTTCTTGAAATTTCAGGTTTATTACAAGCAATTTTAGCTGCCGTCTGTATAATCAGGTTGGACAACACTTAGGTGAGATGGTCACAGGAAATTCTGAAACTTGATCAATACATTAATTATGAATATAATTGATGTTACAATATTCCTAGTATCTATTTTGCATGTTGGGTTTTCAAGTGCTTGAAGAGCTAACTTGCAGCTAACTCTGCATGCATTCCTCTGTTGAATTATCATGGAGGATGCTCATCACATAAGCCAGTTGCCAAAACTAGCTGCACGTAAATAGTTTTACTGGTTTCTCAAACCATTTCGGTTGGCAAATGGCCTCTCTTGATTTGCAACTTTGCAAGGCAGCTAGTGTAGTTGTAGATAAGAATACTTACCGGTACTGGGGACCGTACTTAGTGCACTCAGCGTCAGTGAGGGTTCGGTACGCAAGGGGTACATGTCGCCAGGGATTCTCTTGCATGTGGTCGCGACTGATGATTTCTCCATAAGCGAGGGAGACGCCCATCTGCCTCCCACTCTCCCACCACCCACGGAACAGCTCCCATGTCTCCCGGGACCACTGGCTATACGCCGCACCAGGAATTTCCCTCACCAGACAGGAGGGAGTACATATTGGCATGAATTAGAAGAAGAATCCTGAAGCTAGACCTATTCACAGCTCATTAATCAAATACAGTATAGCAAAAATCGAAAAGGGAGTTGTTTATCATTACATCATTCGACCGACAACAGGAAAGAAGAAGCTAAGGAGCTGAAATGTGGCCCGGTTAACTCTATTAGGTAAGTGCCATTAGGAAAGTAGTTAGATATATATATATACACACACATACAGCAACAACAAAAATACATAAAAGAGAAGGGCGAATAGATTGATAAACAAAAATTGAGATGCAAGTCCGGGTGAGAATAAAATTTGCACCTCGAAGAAGTGGGGTTGCCCAAACCTGTGTATTAGTATACATTTTATTCCTGGAAAAAAAAACTGCAGGAATATTTACACGAGCTCCATTAAGTATCTCCTGAAGTTCAACCCCTATCAAGAAAAAACAATAATGAAGACTGATTCGAAAGGAAGGAGGCCGGAGGAAATGTAAGACTTTGGAGAGGAACAACTTCACAAGACTTGTAAAGGAAAGGACTTAGAAAGAAGATATCATACAGAACTCATCTCCACAAGCCCCCCTAAACTCTATATTATCAGTGGCACCTGCATGTATAAGGAGTCATTCAGGATCATATGCAACATGTATCTAAAGCCAATCTTTGAGTACGAAGATCCAACTTGAAGTTCTAATCCTAACCAAACACATAAAGAAACAAAAAAGTGCAGAGTTATCAACAGGCTGGCATTGAAGCTTGTGGGCAAGAATTACGAGAAGAGGCTATAAGCAGGATTTCACCATACTAGAAAAGGACGGAACAAGAGGATATGTAATCACGACATACAAATACTCCTTGGAACAAACAAGAGTAGACAAAGACACTCTTTGAAACGGGAAAGACCAGAACCAGAATCCATGAATGTCGAGCGCCCAGGAGGGTCAGAGTAATGCAGGAATAGCTTGCAGTGAGGAAGTAGAATCTAAGAGAAAGTCGTAGATGGTGAGTCTATTCATAATTTTACAAGTTTATATAATAAAGCTTATTTATGTCAGGTGATTGAAGGTAATGTATATGGGTCCAGGAGCTGGAACTTAATCCGTGCGGTCGCACAGCAATATAAAGAGAAGATAGTTTTTGGCTCACATGATCTTTTCCTCTGAAGTTCCAGGACTCATATAAGGCTCCCAGTGTCCTGCTGCTCCGTCACCTGTTGGTCACAATATCAAATTGACCTCAAATGCATACAGGTTAACATCAAGCTGATGTATTTGTCTGGCTGACACTAAGCTTGGTTTTGGCCATCAACTTTGACCATGACATAATAAGCACGGTGTCAACTTTGGCAATCAGACACAAAACAGTGTCAGCAAACGTACTACACTCAATCTGCTAGAATTAAAATGATGCTATAGATTATGAACATTTTACGTTAATAGGGTCCTATTTTACCACCAGTTGATATAAGATTAACAGAGTTGACCTCAATATTACTTACTTCAAGATCATTCACGACTGAACGTAGACAAGGTGGAAAAGGGCAAACTTTCTTTTTATGAGACAAATTAGGATAAAAAGACATGGATGAAAGTTGGAAATGTATACGAGTGAGATTAACCCAAAGAAATAATTATATACTGCTAGGTTGGCCAACACGTGAAATGCTCAATAATAAGCAGTGGAAGACTTCTCCTATCATAGCCTTAAGAGTAAATAACAGTGCGCGAACATTAGATAAAAAGAAAAAACTATAAATGGCTAGGAATCGGGGCTCCAAAAAACTGATAAATTTATAGTAAGTATAAGTACTGATGGGCAAGCACCAACTGCGTCTTGGTGTAATCCTAACTAGAGTTGTCTTCTAACTTTCCCTCAAACTGAAACATTGATTGGGAGTCGAGTGTTTACTTCAGATTTAGCGGAAAAGAGCAAAATTTGATTTCATAATTAACCCCGGGCTTCATATTTAATCCAAGTATTTGATCTCCGACCTTGACCTGTTGCCCTTTGACCGCTAAAAACACGCCCCCCCCCCCACCAGCTGACCTGTGGTGGTGGGTGTGAAGTGTTCAGCTATAATGGTGAGGCTACACTGAGGGAGACGCTGGAGGAGGGCTAGAGCACTGCCCACACCACTCACCCCGCCGCCCACCACTACCACCCGCACCACCATCGCCTGCTGCCGCCAGAGCTTGTCTTCTACTCCTGCAACAGTGTTTTTAGTTAAGTTCATTTATTATGCACCCCATACCCATCCTGTGGGCAGTAGTGGAAATGGGTTACAGACGTATATATAATAAATTCAGGGACTGAATCCCAAAATTCATTTAGCTAAGCAAGTTACAATCGTGATGAGCTAGTTACAAAATGTAATGCATATTATTACATCAATACACCTTCACATATTGAGCAGTTACCAGTCAGTTATACTATATAATGTTGCAGGTATCATAATATATTTTAATTGGGCACCATTCCTTCCCCCCCCCCTTCCCAAATCCTTATCCTGACCCCTTCCAAGTGCTATATAGTCGTAATGGCTTGGCGCTTTCCCAAGACAACAAGTAACACTTCTTAATTGGTAGACAATATCAATCACCAGTTGCCTAACTCCAGGGTACCTATTTAATTATTGCTAGGTGAACAGAGGTTATAGGCGAAAGGAAACATGTCCACCTATTTCTGTCCCACCTGGTAATCGAACCCGGGACCCCGATTCTGAGTCGAGAACGAAGCCAACTATACTACGGAAAGACTACACATTCACTCATCAACTTAAAATACCTTGAATGATATGTTGCCAAGAGCAACACAAATGCTGGAATGGTTTCTTGTTAGTGTTATGGTTAATTCTAACGAGTGATTTCTCCTCTGTATCATTGAAGAACTAACAGCACTCTCAAGGCGATGCAGAAGACTGGCAACGCAGCCTGGTGATCCCTGGCACAAGGTGGCTGTGGAGAGGCTAAAGTACACAATACATGTGAGCAGTGTAATATTGGTCTTCTGAACCCACGGCATAAGAACCTCAATCATATCCTCTGTTACCACTGTGCACAAATGCCATATCTAAACACTATTTCAAATACTGCAGTTTCAATGTAATAATCTCTAGATCTAATGTATCTTTAAACCATACTCTATGGATCTAATGTATCTTTAAGCCATAATCTCTGTTAGCCACTACTTGAATTATTTTTCAACCGAAGAGCAATTATACTGCATATTATATATTGTAATAAAGAGGCTATACATGGCCATCTCTCTCTCTCTCTCTCTCTCTCTCTCTCTATATATATATATATATATATATATATATATATATATATATATATATATATATATATATATATATATATATATATATATATATATATATATATATATATATATATATATATACTTACATATTAACGTTAATGGCACCAGGTTACATTCCCTTCTAAGGTCACATAATAGTTACTACACATATTGACCATAATTAAGGTGAATTTGAAACTCAAGTGAGAGTTGGCAGATGTCACCTTAACACAGAGTACCAGCAACAAGCTGATGACCTTGGCGACGCTGCTACCATCTCTCACCACTTATAAATGTTTACACTCAAACTATCGTATGCTTGTCTCTGGAGCCAGATAGGTGTATATGAATATACTTAATAAAGGAGGCCAGAGTTAAATTGTTGTGGATCCCCCCCCCCCAAACAATCATATAATAGGCTTCAACAACAAAATAAAGTTGAGGCTTTTGCCAAGCGCGCAGTAAATAAAAATGTTGCATAATACAGTCATAATAATAATTAAAGTTTAAGAAATATACAAAAGATATAATTATGTAACAACTAATTAACCACGATACAGAGAAGTTGTAACAATTAGTTGTTACAAAATATGTATATTAAAGCCACATTATTACGAAAAACGTTTCGGGCATAGATTAAAATAATTCAGATATATTATTTCTAGGTGCAGAAGACGGGCAAATACTTTTTAATATCGACAAATTGCAAGACCTTGCATGTGGAGCGTAACAATCCACATCACAGCTACAAAATTAACAAAGGAAAAGGACCAAGGAATCATAATACACAATTCAAAGCGAGATGTAAAGTGCGGCTAGACAAGGCAGATCAGAGGTGTTACTTCTGCCTGAGCTAACCATCTAGAATGCTCTAGATGCTATTACCACTACTCAGTATACTGGACAAGATACCTGAATTTTTTACCTGAGGGCCACTAACACTCAAGGGGCTTCGACGAGGACAGGAAGCCGGCGACTTGTCAAAGGTCCTCAGTTTGTCCTGATAATTTTTTCCAGGGAGAGTTTGAAGTTCAGCAGATATTTGGCATTTATACTTTCGGCGGGTAGGCGGTTCCGAGGGTTTATAATAATAATTATTAATTCATTGTGTCGCGGGACAGGCAGTGTGTGTGTGTTTATACAACCTGTACTCCTACAAAGATCGTCGCTTTTCGTTCGTTTGCGTTATATAAGGGCCAAAAATTGTTGTACTAGAACATGGAAGCGGCTGGCAAAAGTGACGTTCTGTCCCATTTTCTGTTTTGGGTCCTCTGGTAGGTTAGAAGAGGTCACTATAACTTGACCGTTTTCTTGGCATTGGTCACCCTTAGGAGGATGGGCTGGTAAACCACGTTAGGCTTGTACCGAGGTCTGGGATACTATCCTAACGCACACTATCCTCACTGGGATAGAAGGGAGGTAGAGTACATGAGGTGCTGACGCGTTCAACCATATGTAAAAGAATTGAGAAGCTCAGTACTACCGTCTGTGTAAGGGTGATGAAAACGGTGACCCATCGCCGTTTTCAGTAATTCGCACATTTTCGGTACAAAAAGTCGTATTTTCAAATTCCTAATATGTGAAATCAGCCAGAATTCGGCTCAAGAATAACGCTCATGAGTCAGATTGGAGATATTTCCGATATTTTGAAAACTGCAGGGGGGTTTGGGCAAAATGAGACCCATCTCCGTTTTCACTAATTGGCATATTTTCGGTACAAAAAGTCATAATTTCAAACTCCAAATATGTGCAGTAAGCCAGAATTTGGCTCCAAAATATTGCTCAGAAGTCAGATTTGGGATATTTCCGATATTTTAAAAACTGCATGGGGTTTTGGGCAAAATATGACCCATCGCCGTTCTCAGTAATTGGCCTATTTTCCGTATAAAAAGTCGTAATTTGAAAATGAAAATAGGTGCAGAGTCAGAATTCGGCTCAAAAATCACGCTCAGGAGTCAAATATCCGACATTTCAGATATTTTGAAAACTGCAGGGGGGTTTGGGCAAAATATAACCCATCGCCGTTTTCAGTAATTGGTATATTTTCTGTATAAAAAGTCGTAATTAGAAAATGAAAATAGGTGCAGAGAGTCAGAATTCGGCTCAAAAATCACGCTCAGGAGTCAAATTTCCGACATTTCAGATATTTTGAAAACTGCAGGGGGGTTTGGGCAAAATATGACCCATCACCGTTTTCAGTAATTGGCATATTTTCCGTATACAAGGTAATATTTTGAAAATGAAAATAGGTACAAAGAGTCAGAATTCGTTTAAAAAATCACGCTCAGGAGTCAAATTTCCGACATTTCAGACATTTTGAAAACTGCAGGGGGGTTTGGGCAAAATATGAGCCATCGCCGTTTTCAGCAATTGGCCTATTTTCCGTATAAAAGGTCGTAATTTGAAAAGGAAAATAGGTGCAGAGAGTCAGAATTCGGCTCAAAAATCACGCTCAGGAGTCAAATTTCCGACATTTCAGACATATTGAAAACTGCAGGGGGGTTTGGGCAAAATATGACCCATCGCTGTTTTCAGTAATTGGCATATTTTCCGTATAAAAGTTCGTAATTTGAAAATGAAAATAGGTGCAGAGAGTCAGAATTCGGCTCAAAAATCACGCCCACGAGTCAAATTTCCGACATTTCAGATATTTTGAAAACTGCAGGGGGTTTTGGGCAAAATATGACCCATCGCCGTTTTCAGTAATTGGCATATTTTCGGTATAAAAGGTCGTAATTTGAAAATGAAAATAGGTGCAGAAAGTCAGAATTCGGCTCAAACATCACGCTCAGGAGTCAAATATCCGGCATTTCAGATATTTTGAAAACTGCAGGGGGGGTTTGGGCAAAATATGACCCATCGCCGTTTTCAGTAATTGGCATATTTTCCGTATAAAAGGTCGTAATTTGAAAATGAAAATAGGTGCAGAGAGTCAGAATTTGTTTAAAAAATCACGCTCAGGAGTTAAATTTCCGACATTTCAGACATTTTGAAAACTGCAAGGGGTTTGGGCAAAATATGACCTATCGCCGTTTTCAGTAATTGCCTTATTTTCCGTATAAAAGTTCGTAATTTGAAAATGAAAATAGGTGCAGAGAGTCAGAATTTGTTTAAAAAATCACGTTTAGGAGTTAAATTTCCGATATTTCAGACATTTTGAAAACTGCAGGGGGGTTTGGGCAAAATGTGACCCATCGCTTTTTTCAGTAATTGGCATATTTTCCGTATAAAAGGTCGTAATTTGAAAATGAAAATAGGTGCAAAGAGTCAGATTTCGTTTCAAAAATCACGCTCAGGAGTTAAATTTCCGACATTTCAGACACTTTGAAAACTGCAGTGGGGTTTGGGCAAAATATGACCCATCGCTGTTTTCAGTAATTGGCATATTTTCCGTATAAAATTTCGTAATTTGAAAATGAAAATAAGTGCAGAGAGTCAGAATTCGGCTCAAAAATCACGCTCAGGAGTCAAATTTCCGACATTTCAGATATTTTGAAAACTGCAGGGGGGTTTGGGCAAAATATGACCCATCGCTGTTTTCAGTAATTGGTATATATTCGGTATAAAAAGTCGTAATTTGAAAATGAAAGTAGGTGCAGAGAGTCAGAATTCGGCTCAAAAATCACGCTCAGCAGTCAAATTTCCGACATTTCAGATATTTTGAAAACTGCAGGGGGGTTTGGGCAAAATATGACCCATCGCCGTTTTCAGTAATTGGTATATTTTCTGTATAAAAAGTCGTAATTTGAAAATGAAAATAGGTGCAGAGAGTCAGAATTCGGCTCAAAAATCACGCTCAGGAGTCAAATTTCCGACATTTCAGACATTTTGAAAACTGCAGGGGGGTTTGGGCAAAATATGACCCATCGCTGTTTTCAGTAATTGGTATATTTTCGGTATAAAAGGTCGTAATTTGAAAATGAAAATAGGTGCAGAAAGTCAGAATTCGGCTCAAAAGTCACGCTCAGGAGTTAAATTTCCGACATTTCAGATATTTTGAAAACTGCAGGGGGGTTTGGGCAAAATATGACCCATCGCCGTTTTCAGTAATTGCCTTATTTTAAGTATAAAAAGTCGTAATTTGAAAATGAAAACTCCTTTGGGTTCTGGTGTCCGGTTTGTTCGTTTGCAGCCGTCACTTCTTTTCTGGCGAGGTCGGGCCGGCTGTTGTCCGGAGGAGTCCCTGGGGTTGTTGATGCTTGGTTGGTTTGGCCGGGGATGCATCATCTTATGTCCGGTTGTGGCTCTCAGCCATTGCCTGCGTGTCGCGTCATCTGCGGCCCTGGGCGCACTTCAAGTGTCCTGGGGGATCCCCTTCGTCCCTGTTCCAGGGTTCGGGTCTTCCGGGTCATCCGCGGGGTCGTTTGGTGTTGCCAATTATCTTGCTTTCGGATGCGTGGTTTTCGCCTCCCGGGTTTGTCCCTCTTTTGTCCTTGTATTTGGGTAGTTAGCTCCGGGGAGCCGAAAGAGCTCTCCCCCCCCCCCAGAAAACCAGCATTGAATGTAATGAAATGCCATTTTTTGGGCGAGACCCGGAGGCTCTACGACATCCCTTCCTCCTTCCGGTCGGCAGTTCTTTTCGCGTGTTGTGATATCCAGCCTAACTGCCAGGCTCGGGTAGCCGGCAGGGGGTCTCGGGCTCCCCTTTCCTCCTCCCGGGGGAGGGGGGGGGGGTTGCACAGACGGCGGCGTCTTGGTAACGAGATGACGTCATGCTCGTTTGATCGTTATTCTCCATGGAGAGATCTAGCCTCTTGTTCGGCGTTTGGTAGCATTTCTTCACCAGAATCGGGGAAAGGTGTGTTTTGGGGCGCTTATCTTTTTGGGTGCAAGACCTGGTCGATGGCAGAGTACTTCTAAACCATATATATAAAGTGTGTCTATAGGCCATTCTCCTCGCACCTCTCTAAGAGGGCCAGGTTCTGACTGGCGGTCCCTGGTAGGCCTAGAACTCCATGTACATGTTATAGATTCAGCTACTCGGAACAGGTTCCAAGTAGCACGGGCTATGGTGAGCCTGTAACTTACCTGACAGGAGCAGGGCAAGTAGCACGGGCTATGGTGAGCCGGTAGTGGACTTATCTGGCACAGGAGCGGTGCTGTGTACCCATGTAATTTGATGCCCAAAGCTTATATATCCGTATGAGCCGGATAGCTCCGGGAGCCTCCAGGTCTCGCCCAAAATATGGCGTTTCATTACATTCGACGCTGGTTATTTTATGTTCCTAATTTTAAATAACTGCAACTATGCTAGGCCCCCGCCCTTTACACCATGTTAAGTATATATATGTTTGCTTAGGGAGTAAATGGGTAGGATACCTTATACTCTGCATTTGGTCAAACTTTAAATTGATACAAAAAATATGCTGCAGTTCAATTTATTTAATAAATTCATTTCAACATACACATAATGAGGATAATTACAAAAAAAATCCTTGGAGCATGAAAACATAAAGACTAAAGATACAAAATTATCTAAATAAATATATCATTTTATTTATCTGGAAGAATATTTATTAAAAGGTTGGTTTTAATGTAAAAATTCCACAGTACCATTAAAAAGTTGCCATCAATACCATGCCTCTCACTTCGGTGTGTAACACCAAACGATGGGAGAGAAATTTAATAACAAGAACATAAGGTCAAACACTCTTCACATGCTTTACTTGTATTATGAATTAGATACAGGCTACCACACATTATTTTCAATAATATTAATACCTGTGTCACATTCAGTAATACTGCTTTGCAAAATATAAAAATTTGGTCTTTCACGGTCTTAATCCTCAATTTAAACACAAAAACGTTTAAGAGTTTGATTTAACGTACTGTACATTAAAAAGTCACAAAATTGTTAAATGCATTGTAGATATTAGTGACACAACTACTGATTAACTCAGCATATATTAATAATGTATTATCCACAAGACATACAAAAGAATACTACAAAAATATCAGCTTTTAGTAATTTCCACTGAAAATAGTTACAAGCAGTTACAACATCAAATTGTCGTGTAGAAATAATGTTGCCATCCATGATGACTCCACCCCCATCTGTGTTTGTTAAGGATTACTTCACATAATGACTATTTGCAAGTAACTTATGTCACAAGATGTAATATTAAGCATTACTACAACAACACTTATGGGAGAATCACATCTCCTGTAAAATGTAAAGAAACTGCACGCCCATTATCCAGAATATATAAATACAATATACAATACAAAGAATTGTACAAGTATTAAGTTCTGACCTGAAAAAAATGGGAATAACAACTCTGAATTATATCTCCAAAAGATGATATAGCATAATGGACTGAAGGGCTGTAAAGAAGAGAACTGATATTAATTAAAAAATTTGAGAAATGTGTGCATGGAATGAAAGGTGAGAAGAGTACAGAAGATTGATATGGGAGTGTGTGATAAGTGTGAGCTCACTGGTAGTAGACATGTGAACTAATCAATGTTTTAGTCAAATAACAGATAGCTAAAAAAAATGTATGTAAGTGTACTACTTGGTCAAACTGATAACACAATGGTGTTTTTTTACTACATTTTTGTAAAATATGACTATGTTCCAAATTTCAACAAACTTTAGGACTAATTCTTCAGTGAACTGTACACGTACAAGTTTCCTATAAGTACAATATTAATATGCTGTATACAGTACCTATTTTGTGAGATTAAACAATTTCAAAATTAAATCTACTGTATCTTATCTACATCTCAAATGCATTTTTATTGCTAAAAGAAAGATGACACATCAGTGCAATTTAAACTAAGATAATTTATGATATAAAAACACTGCTAGATGTTTCAAACACTAAATGGCATACACTGGATACGAGCACATACCAATATGCATTTAAAACAGCAATAGATCTAATAAATTGACACTTATAAAATTATTTACATTTTCAGTTTGAATAAATATTTTCATATTTAGCTTTTGTTAGAAATGACCCAACCAAAATTAAAGATGAAAATTACCATGAGCTACCTAAGTGCTAGCAACACTAGAGAATAGGATTGTACTTGTTTCTGATCCCTACTTGGGTTGACTCTTGGCACACATGCACCTCCCCGGTGTCCCACCTCTCGTGGCACGTTACACATACTGACAGAAGGCAAGATACTATGAGCTTACAATTTGTTAACATTACAGAAAATGGGATTGAACCTAAATAAAATGATTCACTGATCAAAACTAAAGGACTATTCTTTAATTACAGTACTTTTTGTCATGGCAGAGCAACAGTCAATAGTACATGCAGTTAAGTAACAATGTATTTTTAATTAGGTGTACTATATTTGCAACTGAGAAAGTGTGTTTTAGTTGTCCACTGGAAGTACGTGTATTTCAGTCAATTTGCTTGTAAATAGTGCCAATTTTTTTGCATTTTTAATAGCCTTGAAAAGAGTAAATTGATCATTGAATTAATTAATCTCACAATACAAAGTAAAAAAAAATTCTGGTACATAATCCAGAGGCAAATAACAAATATTAACCACATCAAGAGACCATACTCTAATCTCTTTATCCTTCAATACAAACACAATAGCTTAGTTCATAAAATACCTCTTCATATCTTTATGTTTAGAAAAGTAGTAAGGCTATTTAAATAATTAACAAAAATAAAACATCCAGATGATAAAAGGTATAACAAGTTGCATATGATGACAGTTTTCAAGTATTATGTCCAGATGCCCGAGTGGAAATTCACCGTTTGTAAAAAATGTGGCTCTGCAGCTTAAATAAATAACTTCTTTAAGTACTGTATTATAAAACTTCTACAAAACTTAGTTAGCCAGAGTATAAAATAAATAGCTTTTATTGGTGTGAAATAAGGAAATTACAAATACAGTAAGTGAATTTTAGATGTCAATAGCATATACAGTCATTTACCAAACACAAAGTTTATGAGTTTTTCCTTGTCTCAATATTGTTTCAGTTTCTAATCTAAGAGAAGCACTTTTGTAATAATACAATCTACAACATTTTCCTCACCCACACAACAAAAGGACAGAATCCAAATCTGAAGAACCAAGTTAAGGGATACTGCTCAAAGTACACCCATGCCATGCTGCAGGCTCATGTGGCTTGTAATTATTTGATTCATTGGTCACTACCAGATGGATGAATGATTATGAATATGGTTTGGTAAATGTTCACTATAAAAGAGCAATGTGTGTGCATGACAAGCATCAACCTATGTGTGGGACAAGACAATTTCCATAAACCTTGTACAAAATTTCCAATAAATTTGAGTGTATACAAAAAGGAATCTGTAGTTTTCATGTTTTAAACTTGTCCCATTATAAAAGATCGAGTAGCAAGTGAAGGTATTGTAATTTATATAAAATACATAAAAAATACATATTACAACAATACTACTTTTCATGGCACAGATGTACTAAATTAACTTTCTTATTTTTGGTCTTGCATTTAAATATGACAGGTTACATGTAAAGTGTAGTCAGCTATAGTCTTATTGGCTAAGTTAGATGCAGCATAACTATATGTTTACTGATTAATTCTTAATTACATAATGCATTGAATTACTTTCATTGCATTGAAGGTACAGAAGGTACAGATATTGCCGTTACTGAATTATTCGGGTGAAGGAAAGTTCTGAACGATAACAAATTTCCTTTTATTTTCATGACCGGCATCCATATTCCGCTCCACCTTTGTTATACCAACTATACAAATATTCCTCATCACCTTTATTATACCAACTATACAAATATTCCACATCACCTTGGTTATATTAACTATACAAATATTCCTCACCACCTTGGTTATACCAACTATAAAAATATATATAAAGATGATAGGAACATTGACAAGATAAATACACAACATTATATTTGGGAAATTAACCTCAGGTTTGTAAGGTACTGCATTAAGAGTATTTGTATTACTGTGTCACTCAGCTCCACACAGTACAATGAGCATCATGCATGTCAAGAGAAAATTCAATCTATTTCCATTAAAATGTAAAAATCTTAGACATTATGTGATTAAAAATAATAAACTTAAAATATCATAGTAATCATCTTTAATAAAAAATGTAATGAATAGTGTGGACTGTATCAATGCAAGTCCTAAATTAAGAGCAATTGCTTATAATGTTCAGTAAAAAAAAAAAGTATCTTTTGCCTTTATCTGAGTGTTATAGATATACTTTGTTAATTCTGCCACATTAGTTAACCTTCCCAACATTGGCCGTACTAAAAAATCAAAACAGCGTTGAATGTAATGAAACTTCATTTTCTGGGTAAGCCCCCGGAGGCTCCCTGGAGCTATCAGGCTGATATGTTACATTAGTTCAGGGCATCAGTCAATTGGAGTTCAGCCTACCGGGAACCACAAGCCAGAACTTGGCCCCCCATCCTCAGAGAGGCAAAGGGAGCAATGGCCTATGGAAACCCCGCATGTATTTGGAAGCATTCCATGTCTGCGATTGACCAGGGTTGGCACCCAGGAAGGTAGGCATAACAAAACAGACCCCAAATGGTAAGAAAATTGCAACCGAAGACCAAACAGAGGCAGAACTCCCCTCCTTAAAGAAACAAGCAAATGCCACACTCCGCTTGTCCACGCAGCCCTCCCCTCACCGGGAGTGGGAGGAGCAGCCCTGGACCCTCCCGCGCCAGCTACCCAACAACTCCAGTTCGGAGGCTGAGCATCAAAACCCACATAAAAACTGCCAACCAGAGGGAGGGAGGGAGAGTACCAGGGAGCCTCTAGGCTCCCTGGTCTTCGGCAGGTCCAAACCCGGACCCTGGGGAGAGCAGTCCTCCATCCCCCCTACCTCTGAAGAAAAGGCATAGTCCAGGGGAAAGGCAAAAAAAAAAAGAAAGGGCCTCAGGGCATCCAGATGCCCTGAGACCACCAACCTAGCGTGTTGCAGCAATCTAAACCTAGCATGCAATGCAGATGCTGCCTGTACCCGAATATCACTGTCATCAGAATGAGTAAATTGGAGAACAAGCAGAGCACAACTCGCAAGACTCCGGGTCAAAGATGTCGTCAACTCAACAGGCATCATGACAAGAGGCAAAAACGGTGACTGTCACCCTGAGACAAGGGCACATAGCAACCTTTAAACTCAAAAGGCGAGGTGGAACTCGAAAGACGCATCCATTAGTCTAATGAGCCCCAATGGGGATTTTCAAGGCCCGCAGGCTGACTGATACGGGAAGCCAAGGCAAGGTACTGTACTGCAAAACCAGCTAGGCCCAAATTAACACATGCAAATGCATGCAGTCCCAGCACTCTCAAAGTTCTCCTGGCCACCATGCCTCACACACAGCAGAACACACCACTAAAGTACACAACTGCCTAGAATCTCAAGCCAGAATCAACGTCCGCCCCAGACGACATCAGTCAACGAACTGAAGTTGTTGGGTAGCCGGCACGGGGGGTTCAGGGCTCCCCCCTCCCCCTCCCAGAGGGGTAAAGGCTGCAGTGGAGTGTGGTGTTTGCTTGTTTCTTTAAAGATGCTGAATTCTACCTCTCTGTTTGGCCTTCGGTTACAATTTTCTTACCATGTGGGGTCTGTTTTGTTTGCCTACCTTTCTGGGTGTCAATGGCAGACACGAAATGCCTCCAAATACATGGGGGTTTCCACAGGCCACTGCTCCCTTTGCCTCTCTGAGGGGGGCCAGATTCTGGCTCGTGGTCCCTGGTAGGCTGAACTCCAAATTGACTGATGCCCCAGACCAATATAACATATATCAGCCACAGAGCCGAAGGGGCTCCCCTCAGAAAAAAAAATATATATATATGCAAATTATATATAAAATATGCAAATAATATACTGTATAAACTTTGTTGGCAACTATAACTTGCTACTATGAGGCTCCCACCCTTTGTGTAATCAAAAAAATTAGTTATGAGATCGAGACATACAAACATTTTATTATGTCACACACACAATATGCGCAATTCTCTCTATACCACAAGCATGGCATGCAAGATTCCTGAACTTGCCATTAATATGTACCAAGGGCAATGCTGATGAAGATACAAAAAATCCTATTATGATAGAGGTCACATATTTCCCTGGTCACCTGAACTACCACACAGGAAGGATAAATAGGATATCATCAGCAGCATATGCTAGATTGACCAACATAAGAACTGCCTTTAGAAACTTGTGTAAGGAATTGTTCAGGAGCCTGTATACCATCTGTCAGACCAATCCTGGAATATGTAGCTCCAGCCTGAAGTCCATGCCTAGTTAAACACAAGACAAAGTTAGAGAAGATTCAGAGGTATTCCACCAGACTGGTCCCGGAACTGAGAGGTATGAGCTACGAGGAAAGACTAAGGAAGCTGAACCTCGCATCCCTGGAAAACCGAAGAGTAAGGGGAGACATGATAACCAACTACAAAATTCTCAAGGGGAATTGACAGGGTGGACAAAGACAAAATCTTTAGCACGGGTGGAACACGAACAAGGGGGGGACAGGTGGAAACTTAGTACCCAGATGAGCCACAGAGGCATTAGAAAGAATTTTTTCAAGAGTCAAAGTAGTTAACAAATGGAATGCATTAAGCAGTGATGTGGTGGAGGTAGACTCCATACAGTTTCAAATGTAGATATAATAGAGCCCAGTAGGCTCAAGAATCTGTACACCATTTGATTGACGGTTGAGAGGCAGGACCAAAAAGCCAAAGCTCAACCCCCGCAAGCACAACTAGGTGAGTACAGGACTGCCAAATGTTTTTTCACAAACAGGTCAGCAGGAATAAGTCAAGGATACAAATTAATATAATTATCTGCACCTATTTTCTGCAGTAACCACATCTCAAGGAATTTAATGCCAAGCAAAATACAATAAACAAATTGTATTGTTTTAGATGTACTGTACAATAAATGTCACACTGTTTACATCCAGCAATGAAATTAATCAGTTCTGAACCTTGTCAAATTGACTGTCTCGACATGAAAATTGTATTGCTTATTGTGTCATGATAATGATATACCACTTTCAATAAGTACAAAAAGTAACTGAAACTCACGTAAAAAAAAAAAAAAACTAGGAATGTACAGTACAAGAAATGTGATCAAATGAGCCCTTAGCAGCATTACAGTCCCAACAGAAGCTGGTTGTTTTCACAGCTGCAATAACCCTTACACATATATACACTTCCATCAACTATCAATAAAATTCCTCCCAACACAAATTTATTAACATACATGATAATGATCACATCACTTATAAAAAAGCAGTAAATTAATGATGTATATAATTCCTTGCTCATTAAAATTGACTGCAGGGCCATTTCAATGTCTACAGATTTTATTTTTATATTAAAACGGTGTTTGAATTTTCAAATCACATCATACACACTAATTGTGTGTGAAGCTGAACATTATTACATTATATATAAAGTAACTTATATTATGATCAATATACTGTATACTCATTCTTACACATGGTTGTAACAAAACCTTGAGATTATAGAAGAAAACATATCACATAAACTGCTCAAAAGCTAAGCAATACTGTACCATATAACAATAATGTATTTTAAGATATCAAAATAAGAAAATAAAACTGTGTTCATGCACGTAGAGAAAGGAGACGATGTGATGTTAACTCTTATTTAAAAAAACTGGCTCAGGAAAGGTGATTTACCCCTGTACTGTTTGTCCTCCACACTTGTGTGGAAGCCGCAGGAGTTGGCACAGTAGTGGTGGTCTAGTGTAAACCTTAAATCAAGATACACCTTCACATGCCACTCACTCTATAATTAAACATGGAAAACATGACATCACAAATGGCTTGTAATTAAAGTTCTGCCAACATTCACATATAAGCTTAAGACTATAATGCTATAAAAAAGATGTGTAAAACAGTTTTTAGAAATTCTTCAGCATCAAAAGAATCTAATAGGTGTCTACCAGTACATAGTGGAGTCCCAAGTAAGTGATGATATGAGGATGAAGGCAGCTCACCAGGCAAGCCTTTGCACAAAGTACAGTATATTCCAACCTGCAGACCTTCATTCTAGATTTCTTTGAGTTTGTTTTCCAGGTACACACCTCACTCTTTTGATACACTCACAACACAACCTCAAACAAGGCAAACTTTACAAAGTAGTAACATGACCCAATTGTGTTTAAGCCAGTGGTGCTGCATCTGTACCATCTTCACTCTAGCAGCTGTGCCAAGACCAAGCAGCTGCAGCTGTACAATCTTCTTCACTCTAGCAGCTGTGCCAAGACCAAGCAGCTGCAGCTGTACAATCTTCTTTACTCTTGGTACCAAGACCAAGCACAGCTCATATAATACCTGCTCTCCTGGAATTCTGGAAGTGAACTGGTGGTTACACTTGGTCTTATTGCCAATGGACTGAAGGTCACTCTAAATTTGCACTAAACATTCAAGGTGCACAGATTTACAGTATTCCATCAGTACACATAATGCTTTCTACATTATTGCCAGGAGTCTATAAGTACATAAAAAAGTGTGTAAAAAAAACTAAAATGGCCAGCAACTTAATATACAATCTGGTATTAAACCAATAACAGCAGCTAGCAAACCTGTATGATCAAACACTCTTTGGTACACTGTAATGCACAGACCTGCATAAGTATTAAGTATATTCTTTATACATTACTCAAAGTGCTGCAAAGACAGTATGTAGACTTGCATCCATCTGCAGCAATAAAATTATATACCACCAATATGTAAGTACTGTGATAACTAATGTAGATATTTAAATAAGTTTTTCAAGATCATTAAGCCAAACTTTTTTGTGAGATGTAGATATATTTCTGTAGGGCCATATTCATACATAAGAAAGTGGGAGGGAAAGTGAAACAAATGTAAATTGGACACATTATTACACCATTTGTTTTATTGCAATTCACAAATTCTAAAATGATGGCATAGTTTTGCAATATTTAAGGCAATAATGTTTTATGTACAGTAGATCTCTTAATGCCACTATGTTGGGATCATATGTCCAGAACTACAAATTATCACCAAAGCTTGTTGCTTCAAGGTAAAGTTATTATTATATTTTTACACCTTATGAAGACGTTCACCATTCTAGTAAAATTAGTGATACTTTGCTAATTTTGTTTTGATATTATTTTGTACTTTTTTTCTAGTGATGTCTAGCCTTCTGGTCAATGGCTTCTAAAAATGTTCTAATGAAGGAAATATTAAGCTCTAATTTTCATATTACTTTCTGCCCAATTTTCATGGACTCGTATTAAGTAATTAACAAAAGAGGCCACCAAACCTGGAAGACTACTGAGCACCATCTGTGGTGCAGAACAGTAAAAGATTTCTAGATATCATTTTAGGGTGCCAATACAATACTTACATCAAATTGAAACTCACAATGGCACGACACAATAAATGGGTTCGTAAGTGTCATGCAGGATCAGACCCTGGGTTTATGAAGTACCAGATCCATGTACTACTTCCCTTCCTCCACAATGGTTTAGGACACAATTGGTCCTCAAAGAGAAAGGACTGTATGTGAAATATGAATCAAGGGTATGACAGTCCTTTCACAAATTTTGATAAAATTGATTGATTCTTGGGTTCTAAGCATTATCTCTCTTCATAGAAATGTGGTAGCTTGCATCTAAGACATCTTAGACCACAATCCAAGTTCAGCATTGGCTAACTCATACAAAATATCAACTGATTTTTGTTTTATTTTAAACTTACATTAGTTCAAAGGTAAATACTCCTATGAAGTGCATTATAGTCAAGATATACCGATTCAATAAAAATATTATCTTTTACAAAATTATTCAAATAGCTCAATTCCTCACATGATAAATCCAATACTATATTTTTATGCTTAGGAGATTTTTATAAGCCATCACTACATTGAATACTTTTCAATACAGTAACAGGTATTCTGACTTATTTCATGGGGGATCACCTAGTACTAAGTCAGGAGAACAATTAGGATATTTATGTCAAATTTTGCTCACCAAACACCACTTTACCAGAACTTTCAACATAAATCACAATGGCAGTTAAAAGATCTACCACATTATAATTCCTCATTAACTACACGAACATTACATGGCCCAACATATAAAAGACGTACCATAGTCATTTACAATCAGAATACTATTAATCAGCCTGGAAATCACATGCATAAAAAGTTTGACCTGGTGATAAAGAGTACAAGAAAACATTCTAGACAACAATAATATAGACACCTTCCCTATGTGACCTTGAAGCATGATAACGACGTGCTCTCAAATTTGTAGAAAACTTTCCCTACATACAATATGGGAAAAAGAATTACATCAACCAGTTTGATGAGCCTCTCAGCTTGCTAGCAGCAGCTATCTTTCTCAACTTGCTAATGTCACAAGAGCATAACATTTTATCACACACTCCTAAAAATATTTAAAAAAGGGTTCATTACCTAAGCTTTCTATATCCTACAGCACTAGGCGCTCCACACACAAAACTTTGGTCGCTTCAACTCAAGATAAAGTACCTTGATTTCATCATATATTACATACATAAATATAAAAATTTAACATGACTAAATATTTATCAATGAAGAAATCCACAAGCTATATATGCAATGTTGTCATGCCGTTTTAATGGAAATTAAAAGAAAATAACATATGTCATATGATAAGTATTCATGTATGCATATACACGTCACACAAATATATATACGCAGAAATTTAAGACTCTACAAACTGATGTAGCTAAATAGAGGATTCCGAAGAAAATAAGTCTTTCTTTTTCTGATAGTGCTGCATGCACATGTGTGCACGCACGCACTCATGCACACGCACGCACCACACACACACACACACACACACAAACTAACATGTACACACACGTGTATTTAAATCATGACACAACACAAACCTTAAAGTAAGGATTTGATTGTGCAACATATATTTAACTCAAGTCTTAGCAGATCAGTCTTGTATTACTCATTGATGCCAAGTTTTTCTCTACACTGGATCACTCTCCTTTTTGTTTCTATAGCTTTCATTTCAGTACTGCAGTTTTATCTGTGATGCAAGTTATTTCAATCACAAGAGAATTAATATACATGAAAAAGCAAGTATCTTCTCAGTTACACTGGTAACAAACTGGTCTATATGTCCAGCAACTACCTTCACTGTATCACCGAGACTGAGAAAAATGCACATTTTGTTCAAACGTAATTCTTGCTGGCACAAATATTGGAGTACATGCCATACACAACCCCATGCATCACACTTGGAAAGATATTCTTTAACAATTACATTAAAACAGGGCTATACAGCATTACTATGAATTAGTCCTAACTGTGACGACTCAGAGTGCGAGGGCTGCGACACCGAGCCATCTATAGAATCCAAGTCGAGATCATAGGAGCTGTCTAGAAGATACAACTGGCTAGTGGACACTCCTGTTGTGCCCCCTACACTTGTACTGTTTGCCATAGTGACATTTTCTCCCGGGCTGGCCTGTGGCTGATGAACTGCTGCAGGAGGTAAACCTGACCCCACAGTAGCATGAAGAGGACTGACAACAGATGTAGTACCTGCACAACTGCTATTCACTCCCTCTTTTCCTGCAATTTACATCATACCATTATACTTGTGAATTAACAATAATACGGTGACAAAAATTATTATAGTTATGAGCATTGCAAAATGTAATAAAAATGTGGCAAGGAAAATAAAAGTACACAAAACTTACAAAACATTCTACACAAATGAAAATAGGCAAACACAATATTTAATAATGCAGGAATTTAAAGTTAAGCATTTTAAGTGCATCGGCACCACCATTCCATATTAACATCAAAATCATATTAAATAAATTTAGAGAATGAGCCTAATGGTCAACCCAGCAATCCCATGTTTAGAGTTGATTCCTCCAAGAGAGAAACCAAGTGCAATGTATTAAGACAGTAGTGCTCTATACTACAGCGTGATATCTAATGACCATGCTGCAATAGTCTTAACCCACCTTTAATATCCATGACATGCTAAAAGTATTAAATTTTTAAGTTTATAATAAGTTTAGTGATTTTTCAATTTAGTCCACAAGTGAACTTCGAGAGGACTGATTGTGTAAAATTATGGGAATATGTTGATCATCAAGGTCCTCCATATTTTTTCTCAATTTTCTCCCAGTCATTTTATGGACTTTGCCACAGGGATTTCCTCTATGCACATGGCTAAAGTTGTTGTTGTTGTTGATATTGTTGCTGATGATGTTGTTGTTGACATTTAGGCCTAGTGGAGGAAATGTCACAGCCAGTGGAGAGGAGGGAGGCAGCGTGAAGGGAGAGAAGAGAGAGACGGACACAGGTTAGAGCTTCACCCCTACATCACAATGAATAATACGCTGCTCCTGGGACAACATCACTTACAACCTCATATACGTAAATCTCACATCTTATAAAATATCAGTGTAGAGTTACGTAACAGAGATCACATTTATCAATACTACAGTCTATTGCACATTTAAATTACTTTCTACACTACTACTACTAATCAGATACATGTTTTGGGTTTGTCTTTGTGGAGATTTGCAAATAATAATTAAAAATACATAATCGTCAATAACATAATTTACACATAAAAACATTCACCAATATACTTTACAATCAAACTAAATAAACAATTAATTTTTAACCGAATGATAAAATAAAAAAATGGCACTATTTCAATGACCTGTCAAGCATTAATCATATTACAATGTGAATAAATTAGACTGTACAATGCAAAATAAATCAATTGAAACAACATATTACAAAACAATACTGTACCTACTATATGGTAGAAAAAGGTGATCCTATATAAACACTCAGACCACCAGCATATTGTAGTGGTTTGTGGCAAATATACACAACCCCAAATAACATTTAATACACAAACATTCAAATATCATCATTCCGAAATGAAGTCAAGGACAGATATACCATAGAAAAAATACACTAAGAAAGCACAAATTATATTTTATCTTCTGGATATTGTGTTACTAAACAAAATTAGTGTCACTGGATTATGTTTGTCAGATGTCACATTACTTCCCTCTCACTTCGGCAAACAAAAAGCAACATTTATATATATATACAATAACATGAAGTTCAGTTATGAATTACTATTCAAATCAAATGTGTGATCCTTCATGAAGTTGAGACACGGAGGCAGTAAGCAGTTGATAACAGAAATGGATTACAGTAGAGTATTTCTAAAATTAAAAACATAAAACAAAAAACTGAATTGAATGTAATGAAACGCCATTTTCTGGGTGAGCCCCGGAGGCTCCCTGGAGCTATCAGACTGATATTAGCTGTACTGTTTTAGTCTGAGGCTTCAGTCATGTGGCATCCGTATGCCTACCGGGAACCACGAGCCAGAACCTGGTTCCTTCAGAGAGGCGAGGGGAGCAATGGCTATGAAAACTCCATTCTTTGAGAGTATATTCATGTCTGCCATCAACTGGGGTTGGGCACCCAGAAAGGTAGGCACCCCAAAAACAGAACCCTCCTGGTAAAAAAATTGCAACCTGAGATCGAACAGAGCATAGGAACTCCCCACAAGGAAAAAAAAAAGTTAATAAGCAAAATGTCATCCGTGTGGCACTCGTTTGTGCCAGCCCCACCGAGCCAGATGCCAGACCTCCAGTTCAGAGACTTACAATGGAAACAAAAAATGCTGACCAGAGGATGGGAGGGTGCCAGGGAGCCTCCAAAACTAGTCCAGAAAATGGCATTTCATTACATTCAATGCTGGTTTTCTGTGGGGAGCCCCATCAGCTCCCTGGAGCTAGCTACCCAAAGAGCAGTAAAATAGGGACTTACCCAGGAGGTGGCTGCACTGCATGACTCATGACGAGGACGAGACAACTGGCTGCAACCACCGACCCAAAGAAACAAGACCGCTGAGAGGCCTGGCACAATAACGAGATAATGGGCAGCCAGGACCCTGTTCAATCTCCAAAACCCCCGCGCCGAAATGTCAGACCAAGACATGTTCCCAAACACAGCAGCAAGAGCCACGAACTTCCGAACATCATGGGTGCGAGGGTAAACCGCAGACTGGCTAGACTTAATAATCCTGTGGATGACCCTTGAGACCCAAGCCCCTCGAACAGGTTAAGAGGGATACCGGATCAACCCACAATGCATCCCCGGACACAGAACCCGGGGCACGCAGGTAATGGCAAAATGTCACAACCGCACACAAAACATGATGCACCCCCGGCCTCACCAACCAAGCATCAATAACTCCACAGACTTCTCCAGAAGCCCGCAGTCTCATTCTTACCAAAAAGTACCAAAGAGATGGATGAAAAGAACATAAATAATGTTCCTGTTGAGAACAAGATTTCAGAGATACAGAAATAGGTTACACACATGAATATTTACATCTTCAAAGTGTGCATTTCTAGTTTTATTACTGTATAGATATTTCTCAAGTAAAATCAAGGATAAATTACATAAGTAGACCACAAAATCCCCACCATCAAATTAAGATACAGAATGTATCATGTTCCTTGTTTTTATCATGTTCATTACATTAAATGCAGCTGGAATCTCCCTCAAAAATCACAACATATTCAATAACTTAAAACTTACTAACCAAACAGTAAATTCAATACATATCAAAATTAATTTTACATTACTTTAAGACAGCTAAAAGCTTAAATATATAACATGCACATTTGTTCCATAACATGTTTATTATTTAGAAGACAAAACTGTTCCACTTAGCTAATCAGGTTAAGCTTCACTACACCACAAATTCAACTACAGTACTGTGCTTTAAATTGGTCAAGTGGCTGCATCACAGCTCTATCATTTAGCAGCTGATCACTTTACTGACCATAGAAGTTATTGCCATGTCACTGCACACAGAATAATCCATGTATTTTTTCATTACTTCTTAATTTAAATGATACAAGACAAAGAAATAAAGCCTATTGGCCATGCAATAAATGCATTGTTGAGGTGAAGGTAGAGAATAAGCTAAGGTGTAGCAGGTGTGTGGAATTAAACATTAAGTGTTGCACAGAATACATCATCTTTGCTTTACCCCCTAGATCTTGGTGGAGGGTGTTGCCTATCACTCCAACACTCAGATGAGGTAGTAGTAGGTGCCCGACTCAGAATACCATGAGGCACGGTGCTCATAGGCCGGTGCTACCCGAAAGTTCACTCCGTAACCTTATGGATACAAGCGCCCGGAAATATTAACACCAAAGTAAATGAAAACTATCAACTTAAGTGTATGACAACTTATCCTTGAAACAAAGGTTCCATTCCTTATTTTATTATCTATGTTATGCCATTACTGAATGAAAGCTTTGGCTATGAGCAATCTACAACTCTTATATTTCCCCTTAGGAAGTGGATATCAACTTTTGATTCTCAAATTATGTAAAGTGTAATTTAAAAGCAATAATATTTGACTTTATAATGTAGAATATTTTGAGAAGCAAATGTCAAGTTTTATCGATATGAAATTTGATTAAGGTAACCATGGAAGTTCAGCGAAATAAATATTTGATACAGGACTTGGATTATTTATTTTAGCAACTGACCTAACAAAAAATTATTCCAATACTATATAACATTTCTATTTCCTAGTTTGAAGGAAGGAATATCAGTACAAGGAGCTTGAGCAACAAGTAAATCAAAAGTTAACAAAACAAAAACAAAACATGGAGTTTTAGCCATTATAAAATATTTATACAAAACTGCACCAAAACCCAGCAACATCACACTTATTGACATGTGTTAGTAGTAATAATGCATGTGAATGAAAATAGTTAACAGTAACTGATGTGTTTCGACAAGAGGCTTCAGCTGTAGCAGCACAACCACTACTGACAATAGACTACTGCCTCAAACCTAGATTTTTCTCATTTGATAATTCATCATATTGTATTAATCATCATACTATAACAGTTAAGATGAATTTTTTCTTTGCTAGTGACTGCAGTGATACTACTAGGATACTGCCAAATTAACGTAAAATCAGTTTGATATTTGACAATCCAATATAGGGAGTATAAAGAACACACACACACATATACTGTGGCAGCCTTGAGAACATTAGTACATTACCCAGGACTATCACAAATGTTAAACTATGTTGACAGCTGTGAAGGAGTCTTAAAATGCCAATGAAGATGTTAGGTCACTGAATGTCCTCAAGGAGTGCCGGACCAACCGGGCTGTGGTGGGTATGTGGCCCTGCGTGCCGCTCCAAGCAACAGCCTGGTGGACCAAACTCTCACAAGTCAAGCCTGGCCTCGGGCCGGGCTTGGGAAGTAGAAGAACTCCCAGAACCCCATCAACCAGGTATCAACCAGGTAGCAATTATGAAATGATCAGAGGTTCATCTTTTTTTTTTTTAGTTACATTTTTTAATATAGCACCAGTACATTGAAAAGCCACCATGGTACTATACACCTTCATTTCATCTCAACTCAACCCAAACAGCAAAGAGTTTAATAGTATAAATTAAAGAACATGGGAATGACAGAGTCATGATCAAAAAGAAGCTTTTATGCTATACTCACAGTCTTACTTCTGAGCTGAAGGCTACTAAGTTTTAGTAGACTTAGGCAAGAATTCCTACACCCAAACACTATATAACAAAAATTAAAAGAGAATAATCAGGAAAAACCTACTCATGCTTATGAAAGCAACCATAAGAGTAAAAATGTCTAGATTATTGGCAGAATAATGGTGTCAGTGGTACTCTGATTCCCGCTTCAAGGAATTTTAACGTGATGGAGGTTTCCCCAAGTATCAATCATCCTATTATTTTTTTTCCTGCTTCTCATTGAGAAATGGAGGACAAATTCTCCACATAAGGTTAAGTTTGTGATCTGGACATCAAACGCTCCATGGATATGGTTCTCCTTCACCTGTAGCCCATTCTAGTTGCTATATGTAGTACATGGATTTAACCTATTTATTCTCCTCTTTTACATAGAGGAGTGAATGAATGACCTTTAACTCAGAAATATGCTCTGGGTGTACTGTAGATGAAAAGCTCCTTTCTGATCAAGTCACTTGGTCACTCACATGCCCTCCTGTTTGCCCCAGCTTACCTTTGGCTCTTTGGGTCAAGTCCAGATAAAATCAAGGTGTGGAGTTTCCCCCAGCACCACTGTCTGTTATATGGAACTGAAGATGTGGTGTATTAGGGTAATGACCAGGCAGCTAACTAACAATTAGCAGAGCAATACTTGGCAGTCTATTTGAAACCATGTATTGCTTGTAGAAGTATTCTGGGTTGGACTAAGTTCTCCAGTGTCTTCTTTCCCTCACTTATGGCCTAACACAGGTGTAATGTAAAGACCTTCAATGTGTGGATGATGAGGGTGTACTAACTTGGCTGTTTCTGAGGTATGTCCAAGGACATTGCCCGAAGGAAGCAACCAAGTGGGCTTTACCTTAGAAAATGAATATTTTTTCATTTCTGAGCTATCACATCTGGTTGCTCCTTAAGGTAAGAATCTATTGTGTCACAGACAAGATTCATGTCAGGAATGATGACATTTTTGGCAACACACCAAGGAGAATTATTCAAATGTCCAGAGACAAAACCATAAAGACTCAAAGCCCTCTTAAATTCTCACTAAGCTCGCCCATTTTCTCCCATGAGCAGATTTTGTCAGAAAGATTGCCAGCCTTTATGTCTGAGAACTGTGGGCAGGCATTGGTATTACTGCTTGGTAGTTGGTGGGACAGGCAGGTGAACGAGCAATAATGAAACCTTCCAAGTGAGTCCTTGGAGGTATCCGAGTCTACACACAAACAACATGTGATTACAAAGGATTTATAGTTCTGTGAAAGTTGTGCAAATTCAAGTCTGTGTAAATTGAGCTTAAAGGTACAGTAAATGGGAAAAGTAGGGTTAAGTGCCAGAAACCTTCAAAAATCCTCATTTATCTATTTACTTAGCAAAACCCTCATTTTAACAATAACATTTAATGATGCCTCCAAGTTCCAGTAACCAATTCAGCACATGATAAAGGTTAAAGTTTTAAATTTGCAATGATACATAAATATAACTAATACAGTATAACTCGAGCAGTTTGTAAAACACAAGAATGTACCATAAGTGGGAGCCAAACTTACTGCCATCAACCCGAGGATCAATACGAGTTATCATCATTGATCCCTGTTGATCAAGTGTAAAACCCTCAATAACTGAAATTCACTCACCCATTTCAAAATTTTGTTCAATAGTACATACCCGTGTAACTTATCTTTGTAACCAAATTTTGTTTCTCCTAGTTATAGCTCACCCATAATTAAACTCGTCAATTGTTTTTTAAATTATAGACCTACATGCTTAAATAGTTTATGGCAAATTAAATACAGTATTGAAGATTAGCTAGTAAATTCTAATTAGAAAAAAATTTAGCCAAATTTTGTTAATATCTGCCACATTTTGAATACTGTATATGCTTTGAAATCACTCACCCATAAAACATGTGTAAAAATATAAAATACTAAATAATAAAGAATAAATCCTTACCTAGCCTTACCTAGGCCAATATATTGCATTACTGTGCAGATAGAATGTGCTTTAATACGTTTAGTCATTTATTTAAACTACATTACATTAATTGCCATACTTTAAGTACAGTAATGTTTTGTAGATTCTACATTTACCAACAGTATTCAGACTTTGATAATGTTATAAATATTTGGAGACCTGAATTACTAAATTAATAAGGATGATGCTTTTAAATATAATAATAATAAAAATTGTTATTTATACAACACAATATACATGTACATTAGAGTATGTTACGGTAGGAGTAGGTAGGTAGGGGGCCTGGTCTAGGCCTGGGCCGTGGGGAAACACTAAGCCCCGATACCATACCAAGGTAAGATAACGGTGGTTAATAAGTGTGTCCGTAAGTTTTATATTGTATGAGCCATTAAAGACATTTTAAAACTTGGCTCTACTTATAATCATTAAATTTGTAATATTTGTAATTTAATTTTAATGTCTTAGATACACTAAAAACTGTTTTTTTTTGTCTCAAGAAAAACTGAAATACACAAGCTGTGTTTTAAATCATTTACTACTAGAATATCTAAAATTTAAGCAAAAAAAAAAAAAAAATATATATATATACCATATTTATAAATATTACCCGTTTATAAGGCCTCTGAGCACCGAATCCTACACACCATCTAATGTATTCTGTAATTATCAGATTCACTAATAATGCTTAAAATTTTATGTGTCATCGAGAAGACAGATATAAGAGTTATTATGAATCCATTACAGGGAATATAATTTATAGGAGAGTTAAGGCGTGCATATCTTAATAAGGGTTCTGTTGTCTGGAGAATTACCCCAAGTTCCCTAAAGCTTTGAAGCCCACCCAAAATGCCTCGCAAAATTATTTAAATAAAGAAGAAACATCACATTTCCTTAATAAAATGTTGGTACTGAATGCAGAATGTGAAATAACAGTCTTACTCAGGAATATACTAATTTTATAACAAAAACAGACAAAAATACATGGGAGGTGATGCCCAATCAATAGGAGCAGCAATTTCACATATCGGTGAACATATCGGTTACATATAGATATATTGGTAATGCTTAGCATTTTATATGATATCTCAAAGACAGAGATATTTAACATTATTGAGACCATATTTCAAGGAATATAGCTTATATGTGAGCAAAGATATAGCTATGCATCATTGGTGTCTGGACATTTTGAAGTTACCATAATACTAGCATCCTTCAGGCAGATGAATGTGATTGGTCAAATCTCCATCTGATGAATGGCTAAGCAATATGATAAATGATGTTACTCTCTCTTTGACTAGTCAAATGAGAAACACTAGTGACATCTATTGAAATGTAGGCAAACCAGTACAAAATTTGTAACTGCACACAACACCTTGTTGAATCTTGCATAGGATTCTACTTACAGATTCCTTAAGAACCTACATGACACAGCCATTTAAGAAGAAAAACTCATGACACTTGGTGAATCTAGGTCCTAGCCTCTGCATGATATCAAGATGTGACAATCTAGGCATCAGGGAAAAGAGTGGGCTAGTAGTCTCCTGACCTAGATCCTGTATGGGCTGGGCCATCACCTCACTTAAGAAGTAGAGGGAGCAGTTGGTTGATATGCTTATTAGCTGGTCAGTTTTGTCTGGTCTGCATTTACCAAACCATTTTTTGATGAAGGGTCAAGTATTGTTTTATCTTTCAATGCTTTGGGACAATGTGGCTCAATACTAGGTTGTCTTCTGATCTCCATCTGCTCTCCGCATCATGGAGAGATGGGAAAGTCTCTCTCACAGGTGACTTGCATGACTAGTTTGTCAGGTAGTTCTCAGTACAATAAAGTTTAGGTTAGCAATGGGTGGATGCCAAACACAAAGGAAGGGGGACTAGACAACATGAACAAAGGCAGCTTATTTAAATAGAGAGGTGGAACAAAAGAACACCAGTGGATCCTAGATACTCAATCAAGTCATTGAGCTATAAGGAAATTTTCATACACTACACGGGTGGTCAGAAAGTGGAATGCACTGCATAAAGAAGTTATTGAAACCACTTTAATATAGAAAGATGTAATTAGGGAACAAAGTACATTATAACTGGCTAGGAGGCTAGATTTCACTTCAATGTAGTCATTGACATGTGTTCATGTTAGGATTATATCTACTCCCAGAGTATTGTATAGTATAAGAAACTTAGTATAAGAAGTATAAGTATAGAAACTTATTGTTTCTTGTACTTGCCTTCCCCTTATGGTGTTGTTAAATACAGGTTTCCTATTTCTTTTGCCCATTTTCATTACTTTACGCAAATGTTCCACAATCATTTTCCGATGACTTTTTCCAGTATTTTGCATGGAATGCATGTTAGTGACACTGGTCTATAATCTAATGCTTCATGTTTGCTCCCCCTTTCTTCAATATTGCAACTACATTTGCCTTTTCCCAGATTTCCAGTTGCTCTACTATCTCTAATGAAATGTTGAATGCTGTCGTTCATGGGTAACACAAGATCCCTGCAGTTTCCGTCAGTTCCCATCAGTTCCACTAGGTGTCTTTTTACCTCTTCTACATTAACTTCAATTCTGTTTAGTGTTGTTTTTGGTCATCTGTTGTCATCTCTTCTTGGCCACCAATATGGTTCCAGTTTGTAGACCTTCTGAAACTCAACAGTTCTTTGAACACTTTGTTATTTACCAAGAGTGTTCCTTCCTGTCCATCTAGTCTGATCACAAGGTCTTGAACTGTTGTTTTGTTCTGTATAATACTGTGCAACAGCAGAGATTAGTTCTTTGGTTTTGCTACAATGTCATTTTCAAACTGCTGCTCTGCTGCCCACCTGATTTTTTTTTACTTATTTCTGACCCTTAAGTGCCTCCTATTTTCCTCTGTGCCCATGTGCCTATACTTTTCCATTATCTTTTTATCTTCTCATTTTCCTCCTTACATTGTCTGCTGAACCATTGGTTTGCTGTTCTCCTTTTCTCCTTTTGTCCATTTCCATCCTGAGAGGCATGAACTGTTCCATTGGTTCTTTGCATTTCTGTATTAAAGAGATCCATCATCCGATTTGCTGATTTTCCTTCCAGTTCTGTCTCGCATTGAACATGCTGCAGTTGAGCCTTAACCCTCATGTAGTCCTCTCTTCTGTAGGTCCACACCAACTGCTCTGTTTCCCACCTCATAATGTCATTTGGTTGACCCCACACAATAATTACCTCCTTGATGTAGTGCTATTATAGATGATCCATGACAAATACTCAATTTCCTACAAAACCCTTTTTCAGGGAAGCAGTAAAGTGATAACATACTGGTACTGGACTGTGATTGAGTAGCATTTAATTCTTTATTTTTGCAAGACTTAAAAGACAACTAGCAGGTATGTTAAATATTCCTCGATTGTTATATGATACATTAACTTTATTTGTCATATCACAAAACTTGTCAAAATAATTCTTTGCAATACTTCACTAGATGAATTCTTTCACAGCTGACTAGTTTTATGCTATTAATATAAAATATCAACGAGTTCATGGTATATGTGAATCAGACTTAACACGACTCCATATCAATACAAACATTATGAGTTCACTGAAAATGTTATATACTTAACACAAAGTACAGTAGTTTAAAATTAACAGGGATAAAGGAAATTCACAATCTGAAATACCTCTATACAATTAAAATCCTTCCTCAAATTACTATGAATTATATATATTTTGAGCACACACTAATAATAATCTGATACTTCACACAAGACACTAGGCATCAGCAGACCTTGTCTGAGCACTGCAATCATAATAACTCTTGGCACAAATTAAAAAAAAAAGAACATACCATTTATTGACTGCGTTGATGTGGACTTCTTTTTCAACGAGCCTGCCACACCAGCCTCCGCAGGACCAACACTAGTACCACTGCCCCCCACCACGCCCCCAATGTTAGCCTGTGCCCCCACTGGCTTATCCGAGCCAGCCCGTTGAGGCACCATGCCATTCTGAAAATATGAAGAGAATGAGACCAGAATGAAAAACATGTCCAATAATAAAGATAATGTAAATGAATTAATATAAAAAGAGAGAGTTGGAACAAGTACTGATAATATGAAAGCTTCTCCATAGGATATCATGCTTTAAACTGGAGTGACAATTTACCTCATAAGCATTATTAGTTCCTTCCTCACTTGAGATTGAGGCCATACAAAATAACCTCTATTTATGATGCCTCCAGTATCTAATACCAGTTACACCAAAAAACCTAACCTAAATACAGGATTACACATACTTAGTAAATTAAATCTCACCGTTGGCTGGGCTGTGTACACTGTGCCATAACTTCTGGAAGGTACCTGACTGTCAGGTACTTTACCTTGTGTGCTCGTCAAGTAGTCTAGCGTTACAACACCTCGACGATCTGTAACACCAAGAGTCCAAATCAGTAACTAACTGAAGCTCTCTAAAAATAAACAATATTTCAGAATGAGTTCTCTAATTACACATCCTGTAAACTTTTTTTTTACTGCGAATTTCATATAACACAATTCTAAGAAATTCTTACCTATAAGGCTGGGTTGAACAGGGCCACACAATACGGCTAGGCAATTCAGGCAGAAGTTACCATATCCATATGGATTAAAATTTGCCTGTCCTCGTCGAGCAGTGAAGGAGCCCTTAATCTATTAAAAACAAAAAAATCTTGTACTGTATACATAATTTCTTATTTAGTTTCATAATTTCTTCGTATTGAAAATTCTGATACTACAGAAAAAAACCCTCGATTTGTTTGCAAAACATGTTCATGGAAAATTGGAAAATACTGTGCATATCCAACTAATGGTTACCTGGAAAAACAGAAATATTCAGTATTTCACAGATATCCTAAAATAAGGTTATTTTCCACACCTATCTTACCACAAAACCAAGTGCTTGTACTAGCAAGTTATTTGGTGCCGTCTTTAATGAGTAACATATAATTTATAAGCAACTTCCAGCACTTCAGAACAAGATAAACATACAACACTGTCATATTATGTACTTAAATGCACCTCATTAGAAAACCATTTATAACGTCAAAACATCTGGAAAACATATAAGTGCCAAATCACTGGTCCCGTATTGGTTTCAATACAGGATGAATTAGTGTTACTAAAATCTATTCTATATTTAGTGTCTCACTAATATAAACAGTTTGAGAACTGCTGCACTACAGGCCAATTACCACTTCTTATATGGGTAATATATAGAACTTGATACTCACATCCTCATTTGTAGTTTGATTTGATGTTGTGAGGTAGGTGTGGAATCCTGCCAACCCTAGGATTGACCATACAGAGAAGAAGCATATGACACCTTCTATGACTGATGCAGGGTTATTCTGTACAGCATCCAAGAAAGTTGCACTCTCTTTCATAACTGAAGAGTAAGAATAATGATAATATTTGGCCACTTTATTTAGAGATGAAAGTAAAAAATAACTGGAAAGTCCAAAATAAGCCTAATGTACAGCTCATTAAATGAGACAATACAAATACAAGAGGTCACTGGGACATGAACAAAATATATGCATTATATAATGAGGCCATAACTATCAGAGGATATTATTTAGAAATGTACTGGCTCCAGGCAGAGCTTGCAGAGAAGGAAAATTCTCAAAATGACTACAGGTAAACTAGAATGGATGATGTAAAAGACATACAAGATGGATGTTTAAGACTTTAGAGACCATCTGTCAAATACAATAAAAATAATGTTATGCTGTGGCATTTTTTAAATACCCATTACTGCATTATTTGTGTATGTATAACCTGAAGGCTTCCCTACAACATAAATATGAAAATCATAATAAACAAAAGTCATGTCTTAATTATCCAATGTTCAGTAATTGATTGACAAGTTTTTGGTAAAAAGTATTGTATTGTAAGCATGTATCGAGACAATAAATATGTGCATGTAGAAGTGGCCCTATTCTTCTTTGATATTTGCAGGCAAAGAGTGTATGGTGGCGGTGGTGGTGGCGTTGGTGGCGGTGGTGGTGGCTCGGCCAGTCACCACCAACTTTATGTACCTACTTATCAGTATGTACTTAGCTATCAGTGTCTATGGGCGAATGAGGTCTAGCTCTTTATGCCTCACCTACTAGCCTTGTTGTACCTGTTGCATTATAATTTAACTTTTCAGGCATTTAATTCTTTGGGGAATCTGGCCTTAAATTGTAGATGGAAATGGCTTTCACAACTACTAAGCTCAGAAGCTCTGGAACTGGTTGCAAGATGTAACAAAAGAGCACTGCTGCATTGTCCTAGGATGCAGATGATGAAATGCAAAGCACTGCAATGCAAGGATACAAAGCACTGCTGCATCAGCAGATGAACTGATCTGAGACCCGACGCTGGATCTAGTGGTAGGCATTCATTTCTATTTTTTTTTTTTTATTGTTTGGATAGTTATTTGGTAGTTTAGTAGTTTTGTCCTGTGAACCCAACAGTTGTCTGCAAAGCTTCACTGACTTTCTGGATGCTTTCCCAGCACAATGGTGGAATGTCATTTGCTTCCTGCATATGTGAAGGGGCCAGGTTTTGGCTCTGGTTCCTGGTGGGCCAAATCAACCTATGCAACTGATGTGACTGGTAGACTAGAGCAATCCCAGTGACATAAGAGTCCCATTGGTGACATGTAGCTTTCAGAAAGATTGCATTTAATTTCATTCAAAACTGGATTTTTTATAACTAAACCACTTTACATTATTTTTTAAATATTAAACCAAAAAATAAATAAAAAATTAATGCAAGCTTTGAGGGAAGAATTTGGCTTGGGCAGTGTTTGAGAGATCTAGGAGTTGTTCTGGAAAGTTAGCTGTCACCAGAGGACCACATGAAGGACATTGTGAAAGGTGTCTAAAAGTATTTCACTGAGAAGAGTGGAAATTGCCCTTCAAGCCATCCAAATTGCTCACAACTAACATGATTAACCAATTTTCAGTTAATCACCATCTTGGATAATCAAGACTATTCTGTGTGAGGAAAATGAACCTCTCTGTCAGCCTAAGTCCAGCTGCAGCTTATAGTATGACACAAGTACGGTACATAAATTATAAACATACAAACATCAGTGTACACTGAACTGGTGTGATTTTTAAATGAAGTAAAATTAAGAATGTGAACAATAATGTAATTAAGTACCTGGCCGCTAGTATTATTAGGTAAGAATACTCACATAAGACAAGATGCGCGATAACGCATGAGAAGATGAATACACAGAGAAAGGCTAAAGATATGATGAAAAGGTAAAAATATCGGTAGTTTCTCCTGCCAACACAATTCCCAACCCATGGGCAATGGTGATCAAATCTTTCTGTAAAAAAAAAAAAAAGGAATTGCATAATACATTTAGTTTCACATACAGTACAACTACTCATTAGACAAATTATCATCCTTGTAACCCATTTATAAAAACAACCACTATCTGAATGAATTAAAGTTCTAAGCCAAAGTCCATCAGTCTAAAAAAACCAGCGTTGAATGTAATGAAACGCCATTTTCTGGGTGAGACCCGGAGGCTCCCCGGAGCTTTACCGGCTGATATGCTAATGTCAGACTTTGGCATCAGTCATGTGTATGGAGTTCTAGGGCCTACCGGGGACCACGAGCCAGAACCTGGCCCCCTCAGAGAGGCAAGGGGAGCAATGGCCTATAGAAACCCCCGTGTGGTTGGAAGCATTCTATGTCTGCCATCGACCGGGTCAAGCATCCAGAAAGGTAAGCATTCCAAAACAAACCCCTATTCTGGTGAAAATTGCTACCTAAGCCGAACTAGTGAATAGAACTCTTCAACAGAAAACACGGAAACTAGTATGACGTCATACGTCACCGCGCCGCTGTCTGCGCAGCTCCCCCCTCCCCGGGAGGGGGAAGGGGGAGCCCCAGACCTCCCACGCCGGCTATCCACCCATCAGTTCTGAGGCTGGATGTCAAAACACGCGAAAAACGCCGACCGGAGGGAGGGAGGGTTGCCGGGGAGCCTCCGGGTCTCACCCAGAAAATGGCGTTTCATTACATTCAACGCTGGTTTTCTGGGGGGAGCCCCGTCGGCTCCCCGGAGCTAACTACCCACAGAGGAAGGTCAAAGGGACAAAACCGGGAGGCGGACACCACGCACCCCCCAAGGAGGCGAGACAACCGGCAGCAAACGCCAACCCAAGGCGCCACAGCCCCGAAAATCCCGGGAACAACACGAGAACCACGAGCAGCAAGGCCCCTGCACGAACACCAAAAATCCATGCCCGAAAGACTGCAAGGCCACGTCGCCCAGACGGCAGCGAGAGCAGCGAAGCCACGAACGCCACAGGCATAAGGGAAGAACACAGGCAGCTTAGCCACAAGAACACGGCTGACCACCCGGGACACCATCACCCGCGAACCGGGAAGAACAGAACCGGATCAACGCAAAACGCGCTCCGGACCCAAACGCCGTGGCACGCAAACAACAGCAGAGGGCCGCCACTGAACACAAAAACGACACACCCCCGGCCCGACCAACAAAGCACCAACAAACCCTGGACCCCCCAGAATGCAGCAGCCCCACCCCGCGCCAGAAAAGATGGAGACTGCTGCCATCAAACAACCAAAACGCTAAAACCGAAGGAGCAAGAAAACACAGCGAACCGACCCCCAGAGGCAAAGGCCCAAAGGAAAGAGCCGACGAAAAAACACACCGGAACCGAAGGGGCACTACCAACCGAGGAGAAGACAGAGCACGCTGACCAGAGACCAGGATGGTGCAAGCGGCGCACGAACAGGCCGGAGGTGAAATGACGCACAAGACAGCTGACTAACGGTGCAGAAGCAACACCAAGACCAAAAGCAAGCTGAAGCGGCTCCGCCTGCGCCGCACGAAAAGAGGCGACAGTATGTGGCAAGACGACGGCCCCCAACCCCCACTAGAAAACCAAGCCGAGAGTAAACCAAGCCAACAAGAAGGACCCACCGAAGAAGGGACAGGAAAAGGAAGGACCGCCAAAATACCCCATACTGCCGCCAAGAAGCACGCAGGTGGGACACCTACCACGAAGCCACCCGACCACCAACCGGAGGCGAGACCACGAGGCAGAACATAAGCAGCCCCGACAAGGCCCCCCCGAGCCCAGGAAAAAGGCGGAGCCGCGAGAAGATCTCGGGCGCGACCACCGAAACCCAGGTATATAAACAAAAGAAAAAGAAAACCCCGCAAGAGGACAGCGTACCCAAGCGGAACAGAGCCGGCCGCTATGATTGGTAAAGACAAGCTGCACAGTACCCCGCGCCCCACCAGTGCAAACACTGCCCCTTACTCTAAGGCGAACAAGGGAGACAGAACACCCGAGCACACAAAGAGCGGCCGAAAACCAAGCGGTAAACGGCCAAGCAGGGGCAGGACCCAAAGAACTTGTGGAAGGTGGCCCCAAGCCCCAAGGGCAGTACTTACAGGGCACCTAGGGAAGGGAACCCTAGGCGCATGCAGCCCGAGTACTGAAGAATCACACCCGGCTCACGCACCACCTAGAAAACAGACACCACACTCTAGGTACAGTGCTGAAACAACCACTGGAGCCGGAGCACATAACCATTGCCTATAGCATCAGCCGAAGAACTGATGGGTGGATAGCCGGCGTGGGAGGTCTGGGGCTCCCCCTTCCCCCTCCCGGGGAGGGGGGAGCTGCGCAGACAGCGGCGCGGTGACGTATGACGTCATACTAGTTTCCGTGTTTTCTGTTGAAGAGTTCTATTCACTAGTTCGGCTTAGGTAGCAATTTTCACCAGAATAGGGGTTTGTTTTGGAATGCTTACCTTTCTGGATGCTTGACCCGGTCGATGGCAGACATAGAATGCTTCCAACCACACGGGGGTTTCTATAGGCCATTGCTCCCCTTGCCTCTCTGAGGGGGCCAGGTTCTGGCTCGTGGTCCCCGGTAGGCCCTAGAACTCCATACACATGACTGATGCCAAAGTCTGACATTAGCATATCAGCCGGTAAAGCTCCGGGGAGCCGACGGGGCTCCCCCCAGAAAAAGAATGAAAATGTCATTTCTATCTAAATTAACTAGCATAACCTAACACATTCTTTACTTATACACAAAATATACACTAATTCCAATGTTCACAGCAGAATGGTGTGCAAAGAATTTCTTCCACACAGAAAGTTTGGCTAACATTATTACTAACATTAACACTAACATTACAACCTGTTGGGTGTATTCCTGCCCATAAACGTTCCAGGCATCTTAAGAGTTCTGCTCACTGACACCTAAAATGTTTACACACACTTAACACATGGCTTGGTCATCTTGAAATGCACTGACATGGTTTAGTCACCTTGAATGAACAGAGAATGATGAAAGAAGATGCAGCATATTTGAATAAATATAATGCTATGAGAAGAGAAAGGCCAAGAAGATGGGCAGATATGTTTCGAGTCTATGAGGAAATAGTGCATTAACAGAGCACAAGAAATGATAGGAAACAAGACTAAGCTGAAACAGTTTATTAAGAGCAAATAAAGGCAAATATATATATATATATATATATATATAGTGTTTTGTGGTGGATGATTTTTTTGGAGTGTTGTAATGTTTGTCTCCATGATGCTGCCAAGGGTGGAAGGTATGGTGAATGGACAGGTGATATTTATGAATCTAATTTCCCCCTCCCATGCTGCTCTCCAATTCACTCTAGTCAAATATCTCCCCGCCAAATGAAAATGGGAAATTGACAATAATAATAATAATAATAATAATAATAATAATAATAATAATAATAATAATAATAATAATAATAATAATAATAAAAATAAAAAAAAGGCTGCTAGGACTATATAGGTAGACACGAACTTATGACCATGGTATTGCCAAGCCGCATATTCTACCACTAGACCAACGTGACTTGTAAAAGTCATACAACCGGATTTCTACTGAAATCACAGGAAGCCTTGAGCCAGTCCAAGTTTTTACGGATAACCCACAAGCACACTCATGGAAGGGCAGTGGTCCCACACCTTACGCCCCAACGTATTCTGAAGTTGGGGCGTAAGGTGTGGGACAACTCTACCCTTCCACCCAAGTGCTTGTGGGTCATATGTAAAAACTTGGACTGGCTTCAGTAGGGGCCTCCAGACTTCCTGTGATTTCGGTAGAAATCAGGTTGTATGACTTTTACATGTCGGCAGTGGTCTAGTGGTAGAGTATGCGGCTTTGCAATGCCATGGCCGTAGGTTTGCGCCCACCTATAGCCCTAGTGAATTTTATCATTAATATACTGTATATATCATGTTAATGTGATTTCTGTGTGTTTAATAATAATGATACATGACTGACAATGAACTCTTAGGAGCTGTAATAAGCAGCACCAAAAGTTTATATCCACCTAACAATTATTACTATCATTCTGAATTTTGCACGAAGAGTTCCACCACTTACCAACACAATTGTCGCAGATTGAACAATGAGACGCTCTGGGTGGTCGGAATATTTTGCAAGTAAAACAGTATTTAAGCTTTACTGTCACACCATTTACAACAATTTCTTTAGTGCGAGGTGGAGGGCGGAGTCTGGGACCATTACCAGAGTTGGGCACCTCTGTAGGAAATAAATGTTCATATAACAAGTAATAAAAATGTATTATATTAGTATTGTATACACAGCATTACTTCCTATCAAAATAACATTCACAGTTACATTAGAATAATGAATACTATCCAAGGAAGAGAGAGATTTAGGAGGAATGTGTCTAATTTTTCAATACTTTTCCCCACCCAAATGGTCTCCAGATTTTGTCCAGGTAATTTTTTGCAACTACATACTTGAGTCAATATTTACATTAGAATATAGTACGAGTTAGCCTAATACGAACATATTTTTATTGGTTTATCACAAAGAAAGTTACCAAGGGCAAGCATTCTGGGTACACTACAAATTTTCAAATATACGTACAAGTAGTACATTCCATAATGATTGCGTACATTACAAAGCAGCTGATGCTCTACAAAATATATCTACAAATCAAAATATTCTAGTACTGTACTGTATTAGTGACTAGAAATAGATAAATCATATTAAGGATGCTGGGGGTGGTACTGACCTGATTCCACTAAAGTAAACCACAAGACACACAATTATATTGAATAGTCTTATAAAGACCACTCATATTTTATTTTTAACAGCAACCTTTGAAACAAGAAACCTTCCGAACAATATATTATACAGAACTGTGGATTCAAATGCATGTTATGTATGTACCAAGTCTTATGGAAATAATATCAAAGACAAAATATTCTGAAATATATCCAATAATTATGTATCAATCGATTTGATAATGCCACGTGTACAATTTTCTCCAATTCGACAATGAAACACGGTACATTATGCCCAGTGACTTAATGCAGCCTAGAACAGAATCACCACTACCAAATAAGCCAACTAGCCAGTAAAGCAACCAGGTTTGGCAGTGGCATCAGATTCTGCTGAAGGTCAGCAAGTACTTTCACATGCATCACTTGGAACAGCTAAGTTTTAGCCTCTCTCAAAGATGATGTTCAATTGTCAAAGTAAATCATCTATCAAATGGTATGAATGGCTAGGCCAAAGCATTCCATTACTATTGTCAAGTTATTTTATAGGCTGGATGGCCAAAGAATAATGAACACTATGACAATATTACAGCATTACAATATTTGTAATGATCAAGAACTGTCGGGAGACTTAAAACAACTTTCTATTTTAATTCGTTAGACACTAAAATACTTGTTGCATATGTAGTTGCATGGATATACAGTAGTGCATCATAAAAATATAAGAATAGAATGGCATCTCCAATTTTGGATTACATCATTCCAGACCCATTCCAGGTTTGTGTGAAATCGACCCCTTCCCCCTCCCTCAAATGAAAATGAACCACAGAATTTGGTTTGAATACAGTACTGTACTCAACATTGTCATTTATTAATTTCCAGAGCACTGTGGTTATAGTCATTTGTCAATTTTTTTTATCACTGCCTGGCAATGATGTAAATATGTTTATAATAAACCTATATGGACATATTGGAGTTAACCAAGACCCATGACAAAATTCTACTATCGTTTTCTAATTGCTAACTACGTGATAAAGTTATCATGTACAAGAAGTTAGTAGTTATTGTCAAATGATGACTTGATCTTTGCCACCAGTGAATCTATCCCAGGACTTACTCTTTTGTCTTTTATTTACTTTTTTGCATGCAAATGTATTTTTCTAAAAGGGCATGGTTTATTGGGGGGGGGGGGGAGGGAAGCATGGCACAATTTTGACGAGAGCCACTTGTCGAGGGTTAAGTATGCTCATTGGGTTTCTCACTGTACAGTAAACCAAAATCTGAAGATGGTAAAAACCTAGAAGTGGAAACCAATGCACACAGAATGCCATTTGCTCAGGCTGTATTGGTACTTTTACCTATTATCATTATATCAAAAGACAAAATGCATATTCTCTCTAGGCTAGGAACACATTCACTTACAAACCATAACCCTAGATATAAAATCTTACCTATTTGTTTCTCAGTGTAGATAGCTTCATCAGCTGTGGCTCTTGGAATAATGCCAGGATCAGTGAAGGAAGTATGGAAGAGTGAAGACATGACGAAAATAAACAAAAGTGCCCCAAATGCTGGTATGGCCGGTGTCAAGTTTTCCGCCAAGAAGGGACAGCTGGGGGGAAAATACTTTTATTAGACAAGGTTTAATAAAAGACCAAACAGCAAAAACTGCCTTTAATAAGGCAAGATAAACATCTTAGATTATATATTTTCTTATGGTGCATGATACTAGTTGTAAAATATGAGGTACATCTATAGTATTATCACATGCAATTCTGGTTGCTTGTATAGTACTGTAATAACATTCAAGTCATAAAATATTTGTACTGTATATACATAATGCACAGTGCTGCACAAAAAGCAACTAAAGTACTGTATTGCAAAATAAAAAATTACTCAGGATATTTTTCACCTGCATGTTAAACTAACACTTACTCAAAGATAAAGAATAGTACATTTGTGACAACAATGAGTCCAACTGTGAAGTAAAAGATGCCAGTCTGTTGTGCCATCATTATGCGACCGTCGCAACAAAACTTGTTGCGACCAGGAAAAATTTGCCATTTTCGTTTCACACTTGCCATTTTCACCTGTCGACGAAAAACACTTATTTTGGTACTGCTATTGATATTATTTTACCAAAAAGTTTAATGATATTCCTCATACAACTAAATACAAGACGTTTTTGGGACAAAATACAGTATTACTGAAATGAGAAATGAGTTAGAGATTTCTTGCCAGAAAGATAGAAGCAACAAGTGATTGTCAGTATGGAGGACAGTCACAAGTGTGTCCCACAAGGACTTGAACTAGGCCCTATAATGTTTGTGATTTAAGTTATATAAATAATTTACCAAAAGGTTTCAAATAATCACTATACAGTACAGTATCTTATATGAATATACTGTACACTAAAGAATGGGAAAACAATATTTGCAAAACAAGTAATCAAAATGACTAAGACTCTCAATTTAAACAAATTAACCAAATGGAGCAAAGAATGAGTGATGGTTTTCAGTGTTATGAAATGCCACATAATGGAAATGGGGGGGGGGAGGAAATGCAGTAAAAAACTTAGACGCCGTGAGGATCATACAGGATGGTCTAAACATCTGGGCATCCCCTGAACCTCAAATAAAAATAGTGTACAAGAGAAATAATTCTTTGCATACTGACACTGACATACGGTAACTCATAATGAAGCAAACTAACATGATCAATGTGCCCTCCAATTCCTTTACACTACCAGTATGATGCATAGGATGATTATGGGATGCACCATAAAGCAGATGCTGCTAATGTCAACATCAATCATGTGCAATATGACTACACATCTGGGGAACTTAGCCTAGGTCAAAGCTCATGAATCTTTATTAAAAAGTCATCGCAAATGGAGACATGTTGTCATGAAAATGAAGTCAGCAGACAGACATTTTACATTATAAATCAATCCTTTTGTTAGACTATTTCAATGCAAAGGCTGCCAAATTTTTATTTGGCAGCTATTTATAGCTACATATATCTATATCTATTTTAGCTATATCTATATGATGCAAGTACAAGGCAGCTATATCTATTTTATTTTCTTTATATGCATCATTCATTAGAGTATCATTGACTGATGGTTGAACCAGATATTTTGACCACCCTGTAGATTGTGTGAAAATCAGAAAAAAAAATTAATTCTCCGATTTTTGGGGTTTTAAATAGACCTAAGTGTTTAAGCTATAGATTGGTGATACAAGAGCAGCTCAGGCAGCTACTGAGGGGCACCTCCAAGAAAAAAGGAAATAATGGTAGATGAGCAGAATGGATTCCACAAGACTGTGCACTAAAACTGTAGAAATTTGAACATGAGTTATGATGAAATTTACAAAGGCAATGAATGAGACACAGTGAACACAGTTCTTTTCCTGTAGCAGCAACTATATAATTACACATTTATTCTAGCAATTGGGCAGCCACACATAAGGTAGACAACTACTGCTGCCAAGACAACAATATAAATTTAATGAAAAAATTACCTTTCTGTAACTGTAAACATGAGGAAGAATAGTGGTGTATACTCCTAAACAAGCGTCCTGAAACTTTACCACCCACCTCACCCCCTGTATTAAAGTTACTCTGCTTCCCTTAACATGCAACACTCCTACATAACAGTAGCACTTTTATGCAATGCAACTTTCATCTAGGTTATATGATGAGTAACACATAATTGTTTACATATTGCTTTACTGGGTATATATTTGACAAACTTTTTGGTAACAAATTCTTTAATGTCATTGTCTACCTCCTGCAATCTGAACCCTAAGAAGGCAGCTTACATCAAATGATGTGTAAAGGTTCACCTGAGGTCAATGCAGAATACTTCAACTTCAGTTTTATAAAGTAAAAACTCCTGAGAATTGAGCTCTAATAAATTTCTATAGTTACCAAGATTTGACATATCTCTGGCTTTTATTACCTAATAAGAAGATAAACCTTGTTATTATACATAAAAGGTAATTAATGAAAGAATTTCAGAGAATGTGACATTATAATGTCCAAAAATATTTATGCAAAATACAGTATTAAATTTTAAACCATTTTTATTTTACTCACCCATATTTAATTCTACAAGGATTATACACTTAATCCTAAAATACTGTAAATGAATGCAAAATAGGGGGTAACTACATTTTATAAAAATTTTAATGTTACTGATAATTAACAGTCCCGTGGCACAATGGTAAAACACTCGCCTGGCTCTTCGTGAGCGCTTTGGCATGGGTTCGTATCCTGATCGGGGAGGATTGACTGGGGTGCCAATCCTTAACTGTAGCCCCTGTTTACCCAGCAGTAAATGGGTACGTGATTTTAAACGATTTGGCGAGTCGTATTTCGGGAAAATTAGGATTGAGGACCTGCCCAAAATTATGTGCATGCTAGTGACTGTACAAGAATGCAAGAACTCTTGTGTGCATATAAATAAATAAATAAAATGTTCAGTTTAGTTCAGTACTAATATATAAGTTCAGTAATATGTTTATTGTTTGTGATGTGTGTCTATGTATGTATTAACACGATGTACTGAATGGGGTGAGAATAGCTTGAGCTACCTCATCCCTTTGTGTGTATTTTACCTCAATAAACTTATTTCAATTTCAATTCAATTTCTGTATATAAGAAAATACTGAATATGTAATTTTTTCATACTTTTTAATTTTGATAATACAGTACTGTACTTTTAAAAAATTTTAGAAATAAAAAAGTTCATATTTTTGGTACAAATAATTTCAGATTCACACATGGAATGAGTCGACTTAACTGTTGACTTTAAAGCTTATGAGGCACAATCTGAAATTTATTTTTCACAAGTATTATGAGGACACTAAGCACTAGACAATGTACCCTGTACTGTATTTTAATTATTGCTGCAGAATGTTAAAATAACCTCATCCCTCGCTTTTTTTTCCTTACCAATTTAATTAACTCTTCGGTTGTGATAAGCAACATTTTAAGTACCTAGAAAAAAGTGTTTCACAATTATAACATTTACCAAGTCCTGTTGCCGTCAAAACAATTCCCTGAAGCCAGTAAATGCTTCCAGCAGTTGGCGACAGAATCAAGTACAGCAGTGGCATGTATTCCCAAGAAGCAACGTAAGCAGTGCTTTCTCTATAAAATCCCTTCCAAATTAAAACTGCTTTACTTATTTAACACATTATTTAATTCAACTGCACGGGGCAGTCTGCATTTCTTTTTGGTTTCAGATTTTCACGTATCATTTGTAGCTTGAAAATCTGTCTCCTCAAATATGCAGCATTCCATATGCAGAAACCTCCACCCTCTTTCAGAATAAAATAATATGCCACTGCCTGATATAAGATAAAAACAATTAATTCAACTTATGTGACTACCCTTTTTCCAAAACCATGTAAAAGGTTCAGATCAAACTAATATGTTGAAGAAAGTATTCTGATGCTGGAATGTCCCCTTACTAATATTTGTTATTATTACTGTGTATAATTAATATTGCTAGAAATTTGAACAAACAAACACATCATTCTCCTGGGCTCCTTCCCTACTAGTAGTGTGGAAGGGGGGGGGGGGGGGGGGGGGGACAGCAGCAGCACAGCATTACCAATTTGTTAAATTCAACCATAAATACTTATCCATAAATAATAATTATCTAACCTTTATACTGTTTTGCAGTTTTGCAGACTATTGGACTCATTATCATAGTACTGTACAGTACTGTACTTGAATGATAACATTAGTATTTTGGAATGTAATAAATTAATAATGGTAGAAACTTATTTGAATCTGCTTTAACCACATGGGTTGGATGGTAGAGCGACAGTCTGTCTTTATGCCTGTCGGCGTTCAATCCCCAATTGTCTAAGCGCTTGGGCACCATTCCTTTGCCATGTCCCATCCCAAATCCTTATCCTGTTCCCTTCCAAGTGCTATACAGTAGTTATAATGGCTTGGCACTTTCTCCTGATAGTTCCCTTCCCTAGATTTTGTTTTGAAAGAGATGGTATCAGTGTGTGAGGTTACTGTCCATGTCAACACTCAACTTAGGAAAATAAGCTGATTAGAAGAGATGATGTGATACTCTCATGAATTTACAGTATTTGTTAATGGAAAGTGGGGTCATACAGTACTGCATTAGCTCTATCCAGTTATTAAATAAATTATACTAAAAGTTACATAATTTTTCAAGTGTCCTCTTGCATTTATTAACCACTTTAAGAATTTGATTTATACTAGTTTAGCTTGTAATGCCCATTCCTTATCTAATCCAACCACACATTGGTCATCCCCAATAGCCCCAAACAAGCCCCTTAATATGTCTATGCTTTCCTGCACTTTCTCAATGAGTTGAATAAGCGTATACAATACTTGTTAAGGTAAAGGTTAGCTTCGGATACAAGTTAATACAAGCTAGTTGACAAGCGGGTAAGAAATGTGGCACCTTGTTCTCAAACCTATTTGGAATCCTCAATTCAGTCATTCTTTATAAAAATATACAAAATTAGTGTTCTACCGAGTGACATGTACACTAGTGAGAGAACATATGCAAACACACTTCAGAGAAAAACCAAAAGGTAAGAATTACTGATCATTTTTTAGTAGTACCTGCTGCTAAAGCATTGTGTTCCTGATGTACTGGTTACAGCAAGCTGCAGCGTGCTGCACAGGATCACTGCATGATTCAAAATATAAAAAGGTGCACATGCCTAGGTTTATAATAAATTAGAGAAGTAAAAATTAACAAAAATATTTTAATTTCTTGGGACTTATATAGAAATGTATTAGTGAACTTCTTCCTTAGAATGGTATTTTAACCACTAAATACTAAGTGCTTAGTGTGAAAATTGCCTAAACAAAGACTAATTAGCATATCTGCAATGCCACGCTTGGTATAGGCATTTAAATTAGCTAATTTAGACACAATAAGTGTTCTTAAAAAGCAACCTAACCTAACTGCATGACAGCTTGTAGGTGCAAATAATTACAAAATTTCCGTACCTTTAATATTTCAGCAGTCATTGCACGAATGTTGCTTCTACTCCCACAACATGAACACATACGCATGTAACACAATTACAAGCACATTATTTGAGACTAGATCCACGCCTAACAGGGTAGTTGTATCACAAATGACGCACTGTGTGAGAACTGCGGCGTCAATGCAAGCAGCTGCTGGACTGGATAAAACTGGCTGCCGAAGAGGGAGACGTGGATTTATGAAGCTGTGCTGCTATACAGTATATCCAATCTGTTGTGAACTGGAGAATATTTCCTCACTAAATATCCTTACACTTTAAATGCCTAGATTTGTTATTTCGACACCAACTCACTGATTATTTAATGTCACAACTTCCTTGAGAAACTTTGTCAACACTAAATTTTTTATGCACAAACTATTCAGTCGAGGTGAACGCACGACCTCTGAGGCTCACCTTGGTCTTGGGGTGCACGTCCTTCGGAGAGGTTGCATCTAGGTTGTCAGAGGACGAACTGGCACTCGACTGAACGCACTTGTTGTCCAGGAGGTGGTCACTGGACTGTGTGGGAGACTGAGACGGTGACTCGAGGGCCACACGCTGGTATATTCCTTCCTCCAGCATGAAGGCAGCAATATAGGGGAAGCTTTGTCACCTCCACCTGGACAGGGCTTTGAAGCATTCACCTAGACAGGTCCTGGACACCCCCAACCTGGACAGGCCCTAAAATTTTTTGACTGGACAAGATTTAACACTTTCACTTGGACGGTCCTCAAGACCTTCACTCGAGCAGGTCCTTGGAAACACCTTCACACGGGTAGGTCCTTCGCAACACGTTCACCTTAACAGGTCCTATGAAACCCCTTCATAAGGTAAGGTCCTACGCAAGAACACCTCGACAAGCACAAGACTGGGAGCGGAGCTAGAGGAGCACCGCCCTGCGCTCGTCATACCCGTGCAGGCGGGTGTCCAGTGGCCCCGGTCACCGCAGGAGGCGAGGCTGCCCTCCACGACACAGACACAGCAGCTGGGGAGCCTGGCGAGGCGCGACACATCTGACGACCTCCTCCACCTTCCTCCTGCAGGGTGTGTTCAACACCAACACCATAAGTCCGGGTCGCGCACCGCCTCCACCCCCTCACCTCCCTCAACACTCCCCACAACACTCATAGTCACCACAACCTCTACATCTAGCATCTCCTCAGACAACCACAAGTTTCCTCAAGGGTGATTACGCCAATATACGAGGTGGGAGAGGGGTAAATGGCCTCCTAATTCAGGAGAGGAGCTGGCAGAGCCACCTGTTGGCCACAGAGTTCCGCCACTCCCACACCTGGAAATACCGACGATTGACGATGAGATAAACACCATAAAAAAATATATATTTTTTGTTGTTGTAATGTTGCTAATCACTTGTGGCTCAACTTTCTAATATTTTAGTTGTTGTTGTTTACATATCTCTCTTGTAGACAAGAGAGCCATGGAAACTGTGTGACAGGGAGGTTAACGAGACCTTGTGGTAGATTGCGTGGGATAGATTTCTTATTAAGAAGCTTAGGTACATAGATGAGTAGTTAAACGTGAGGAATAACACGCTACACAGGACACCAAGTTATACCTTTATCTAATATACCCACCTCACAAAGTGAGTCATTATACATGGAATCAGATAAAAATAATCACGAGATGTGAGTTGATGCCTGAATTTACCTGAGAGCCACTATCTCTCTGTATGGGGTGCATAATAAATGAACCAAACTAACTAAACTCTCTAGTGGCCTCGACGATGACAGAAAGCCGACGGCTTGTCGAAGGTACCCCTATTTATCCTGATAGGGGAAACTATTGTAAAATTCTTCCGAAGTACCTTCTTGTATATAAATAAATAGATACAAATAAATGTACGGCTTCAGCGGTTCCATGGGTTTATTTACCTGAAGGTCACTAACACTAGTAGCCTGGACAAGCACAGCTAGAAGCCGGAGGCTTGTCAAAGGTCCCTCATTTGTCCTGATGATTTTGTTTCAAGATGAACTTTAATGTTTAGCAGAGTTTTGGCATTATCGGGTTCGGCGGGTAGGCGATTCCATGAGTTTATATCCCTGTAGGGTGAAAAAACATCAGTTTTCTGTCCTACATTGTGGCTCGTTGTACTTGAAGCCGTAGCGCCTTGTTTGTGCTATATCTAACCTGACAAGGAAATTACAAGTACGTGGAATAAATTATTAAATACTGGAAAGGATAAACAAAGAAAGCAAAAGGTCGCCCTAAATAGAAATGAATCTGACTGGAAAAATGTGGTGAGTGGAGTACCGCCATGATCCTCTCATATTATATGAATCAATGACATTGGTGTAAATATTACAAACCACATCATTAAATGTGCAGATAACAGTAAGATCTATGTAAAGTAGAAAACGAAAACACTACTGAGGTCTTAAAGAGAGATCTACGTGGTCAAGTTGCACAAAACGTAAAAAAACTGGCATATGGTTTTCAGTATTGAAGAATTCAAGTCCTTACTTGTAGGGCATAACAATGTACATCACAACTGTCATATAAACCACATTACCATGCAGCAGATTTATCAGGAAAAGGACACAGGATTCACCAGTCATTGAAAGTTGCACAACAAGTGGGTTCTGAAAAAAAATCAACCAAATCATAAGAATAAGCAAACGAATCTTTGACTTCAAATAAGTAAATGTGGTTATTGAACTCTACTGGTTTCTGGTTCGCCTCTGTCTAGCCTACTGCATCCAAGCACAGAGACTTCCGTTCAAAAGAACATATATGCTTTGGATAAAGTTCAACAAAGAGCAACAAAACTCATCCTAATACTAAGTCAACTCTCCTACCAAGAACGGTTGAGAGCCTGCAAACCAGAGATAACAGAGCTGATCTCAATGAGACTTAAAACACTAAAATAGTTGTAGAGGAACTGGCCGAAGAACTAATTCTCTCATTGAAACTCCTAACCAGAAAATCTTTGGACCAAAGGAAATTCCTCCGTGATTGGAAATAGGTAAATGTCACTCCCATCTTCAAAAAGGCAGAAAGAGCATGATCAGCTCCACGCTCAACAAGTCACAATGTAAGACAGAAAACATGTTTTGCCACCAATCCTTATCTATAAAATCGATGTCTGTCTGTCCAAAGCAGGATGAGAGAGGCTAGTCTCGCCCAACTTTCCAGGATGATATATAGGGGGGGAAGAGAGAGAGGGATAGTGCAGTGTTGTGAGAGTTTCAACCTCATTACTCTATCCATTAAACAGTTGAAAAGTAGGGGGCTGAATATGCCTCCTTGTGGTGTACCGTTTTCATGTCTTTTGTATTCAGACTGTGACTCTTGCTTCTCTGTTTATGAGACAGTTTTTGGTCCAGGAGAGCAGGTTGCCTTTGTTCTCTTTGTAGATGAGGTTGCAGAGAATAACTTTGGCGCTATCCAGTTCAAAAGCTTTCTCGAGGTCCAGGAATATCAGTATTCCTGGTCTGTGGTAATACATTCCACTGTGTCAACCCTTTTTCTATAGACATACATGTCCTAGTTCAGTTTAGGCATTTTTCACTCAAGTCTGTTGAGTGCCATTCTGTCACCCATCTTGGCTGAACAGCTTTGGAGAGAGATGGGTCCTTATAGAGAGGAGAGTATTCTCTCTACACGAGAGAAGGAAAGAAGGACTACACTTTCTTTCCCCAGCTTACCCCCTTCCCCCCAAAGAAGTTAATAATTCTCAGTCCAATCACTATGGTATTGCAATATACAATGTGAGGAGTTATGTTCTGAGTGTCACGTACGTGGCTCTCTTTGATTTAGTACCAATGACTCCATCCATGTTAGGCACTTACCGAACAGCAATTACTGGTTAACACTGGGTGAAGCTGTTCCAAGTGTCTAGCCTCCAACCTCGGACAGACAGACAACTTAAAAACTATGATCTTTGTGTGCAACATACCTTCTTCCGGAGTAACCATCACAACATTCTCAAAACCAACCGTCGTGAGGCGTTCCACGGCCTTTTCTGTCCCAACTGTTATGTATGGCCGATGAAGACCCTCCTTGAAGAGTGGTTCATAGTCCAAACACTCCTTAGCCAGATGTACCGTCCACTCCAGCTTTTGGTGGAAGTTCAGTTGGCATGTTGTAGGGAACAACAGCCTCTTCCTTCTATTAAATTGCTTTTCTTGCGTCCTGCTGAGTAGGGTTTCACTTTTTGGTCTCTGTTATTTCATCCTCACTCTGTCTCTCTGTGAATATTTCGCCGTTTATTTCTGCTCATTACTACTTCAAATGGCCTGTTATTATCTTGTCTGCCCTCCTCACTATCACTTAGGCATACCGACTCAGCCATTTCCTCGACACTCAAAGGCACTGTCAACAATCGAGAACAAATTCACAATATCCAGCTATAGCAGCCACGTGCAAAAACGTAGAGTGTGAGGCAATACTCCACCTCCCACCAAGCAGCGGACACCAGCGCCAACACTGCGCCCGCATACGACCGCGGTCCGGTCACAACTGTGATGAAGATTAAGCCACCCAAAAGGTGGCACGGGCATGAATAGCCCGTAAGTGGTGGCCCTTTTGAGCCATTACCAGTATCAAGAGCTGATACTGGAGATCTGTGGAAGTGCGACAGCACCCTGCGTGACAGGAGATGTTTCCCGTGTACGTCCGTTACGTTATGATAAGGTTTTATACCATAATGAATTAGATAACTGGAGTTCTGCTATTATATTTTTTATCTAATGTTGAGGATATGTAAGATATATATATAAGGTTTTGAGGCTAGGTAATGATGATAGAGTTACAAGATGCGAACTAGAAGGTGTTGAGATTGCGAAAAGGATTATGATTATAATTTAAACCAAAAAATCAATCCATAAATGTTTAAAATAAAGCAAATAAGACGCTGGGATTTATTATTCGAAACGTTAGTAATATTTTACGTTTTCTAGTTCTTTCTTTTTCAAATTGTTTATTATTAGTAATGGGGATGATGTCTCAGGTGTTCACCTTAGAACATTATGTATTAACTTGTCAACTTATTGAAAACTATAGAAATAAGGAAATAAATAGTGTACCACAAAAAATTGTTTGTATGTGTGATAATGGTATGATAGACAGTATACTTAGGAGCTACAAGAATTTTGCCCCAAGAGTGTAACAATTATATGCTATGCTTACTATATTAACCTGCAATGTTAAAAGGGATTTTTGTAATGTTATTTGTCTATTTGTACTCACAGCATTTGTGTGCCCCTTGAGGGACTTGAAGTAGAGGGGGTAGAAATAGCCTAAGCTACTCTATCCCTTTGAGATGTATTTATTGCTTATCTCAATAAACATACTTGAACTTGGTGTTCACACTCACGTATATACTAACTCTATCTAGAAATCCAACATTCTGTTTGTAACTCATCTTGTATGTATGTACTTTTACCTAAATAAACATTTTACCTGAATAAACCTGCCAGAAACCAGAATAAACCTGCCAGAAAATTATTAAAGTAATAATAATGTATTATTATTACTTTAAACACTGATCTATACGTCTGGAAGCTTATAATAAGGTTTTATACCATGCTGGTATTAGGTAACTAGAATTCTGCAATTACTTTTTTTTATCTACTGTTGAGGATACATAAGACAAATGTAAGATTTTGAGGCTAATTCAATTTCTTTCTTTATTATGCATCCCATACCCATGCCGTGGGCGGTGGTGTAGATAGATCTATAAATAGATGAACAACTTTCAAATATTGCACCAAGTAATGACGAGAGGAAAAAACTAGACAGTATACATTACATTTGTAATTAATAATGGATGAATGGTAATAAGTTAATGTACAATTTGTGTGTAAACCAGACAAAGTCTATATCTAATGGCAGAGTTTAGCCATTTTGTGTAACAACTTTTATTTATATCTTATATTTGTGTATAGTAATCGAAAGAAGTCAGTTGTATATACAAGAGATGAAACAGAAAGTCATGAGCTAGATCGATGTGTTGAACGCTCCTCGTCCATAAAGAGGCGCAGCTTCCACAAATACATTCCTGTGATTGGCTGTTGCGCGGAATGCCAACACTCTATTATGAACAAAATATAAACTAAGAAATACGTTCTTTCTTACAACAACAAGGTTGTTGTAAGAAAGAACAACAATTTCTGTTTTGTACCTGACAGAAATTTCCATCTAACTGAATCATTTAGTGCATTAAGACGGCGAAGCATCGTATCATCAATATTATTTGTGTCGAGGCAACACCCACTGTTGACGTCACAAGTTAGGTAGCCAGGCCATGTTTATATAACACCTGTTATATCATGCAATATTTGATTATTACTTTATTAACACTTCTTAAATCATTAATACTTCACTTTTTGGGTAGATTAAAGTGAGATTTAGGTTAAGCAAGGTTGGTGTGCTGAAGTAAAATGATTTATTATGTGGATGGAACCTTTAGCTGATTCCTTCCTGTGATTGGCTTGTGACGAATGTCAACGAAGAGTTTCTACCAATGATATGCCAGCATTTCATTTATTATGCACCCCATACCCATCTCTTACTCCAGCACAACAACCCGCCTTATGGAATGGAATTATTAGGGGAAAGCACCAAGCCATTACGATTATATAACACTGGGAAGGGGTCAGGATAAGGATTTAGGATGGGACGGGGGGGGAACAAACAGCAGCCCATAAGTAGGTAACTGGAGTTCTGCGATTATTATTTTTTCTACTGTTGAGGATATATAAGATAAATGTAAGGTTTTGAGGCTAGGTAATGATGATAGAGTTTGAGATACGAGCTAGAAGGTGTTGAGATTGCGAAAGGGATTACGATTATAATTTAAACCAAAAAATCAATGCATAAATTATCAAAATAAGGCAAATAAGAGGCTGGGATTGATTATTCGAAACGTTAGTAATACATTACGTTTTCTAGTTCTTCCTTTTCAAATTGCTTATTATTGGGAATGGGGATGATGTGTAACGAAGTTGCAAGCTAAGACTTCGTTATCTTAAACCAACTCATCTGTAGCTTGACCCTAAATACTCGTTTATTTAACGAGTTTATTGTTAGATTTCATTAGGAATCAACTTTGTCAATGAAGGAATCACTCCCCAATAGGAAGGAAACCCGGCGGGCTAATGTTCATCCTGTCACTTGTTCCGAGACACAGCTGGGACTGTAAATATTAATTAATACTAAATAATATTATTTAATAAATTAGTCTCAATTCAATGCAAAGTTTTCTTCCAAACACAGAAACTTGTAAATATAAATACAAGATAACAGATAGATCGATAAATAAATAGACAACTTTCAAATATTGCAGCAAGTAATGGCGAGAGGAAGAAAACTAGACAGTATACATTACATTTGAAATTAATAATGGATGAATGGTAATAGGTGTATGTTTGTATGTATACCAGACAAAGTCCATTAAATGGCAGAATTTAGCCATTTTGTGTAAAAACTTTTACATCTCATATTATTAATTATAACAGTAATCGAAAAAAGCCATAGTTTGTATATACAAGAGATGAAACAGAGAGTTCAAGTTCAAGTTCAAGTATGTTTATTGAGACAAGAAAAAATACATCTCAAAGGGATAGAGTAGCTTAGGCTATTTCTACCCCCCTCTACTTCCCAAGTCCCTCAAGGGGCGCACAAATTAAGTGAGTACAGATACACAAATCACAATACAACATTTAACATTGCATATTAATATAGTAAGTGTTACAATCATTGGGGCAAAATTCTTGTAGTTCCTAAGTATTCTGTCTATCATATCATTATGTCTCCGTGGTGTAGTGGTAAGACATTCGCCTGGCGTTCCGCGAGCGCTATGTCATGGGTTCGTATCCTGGCCGGGGAGGATTTACTGGGCGCAATTCCTTAACTGTAGCCTCTGTTTAACGCAACAGTAAAATGTGTACTTGGATGAAAAAACGATTCTTCGCGGCAGGGGATCGTATTCCAGGGAACATAGGATTAAGGACTTGCCCGAAACGCTACGCGTACTAGTGGCTGTACAAGAATGTAACAACTCTTGTATATATATATATATATATATATAAAAAAAAAAAAAATTATCACACATCCAAACAATTTGAAGTGGTACACTACTTATTTCCTTATTTCTATGGTTATCCATAAGTTGACACTTTAATACATAATGGTCTTCCAAGTTCAAGTAGGTTTATTGAGACAAGTTAAAAAAAAAAAAAAAAAAAAAACTCAAAGATTAGCTTAGGCTATTTCTACCCCTTCCCATACTTCAAGTCCCTTAAGGGGCGCACAAATTCAGTGAGTACAAATACAAGAATCCCATGTAACATATCAGGTTAATATAGTACTATCTAAGAGTATAATAGTGTACATCCACCGCACTAGATTTTAACCTATTAACGCTCCAAGATAATATTCTCACTCTACTTTCATCCATGATTTAATAAAACTGCCTTTGCCCTGTCTGTCACATTCCATGAGATACGAGATTTTCTCAGACAGACTCTCCCAACACTGTAACATTTTTGCTTTCTCCTCATTTGCACAACAGCTACTAACATCAAAGGTGATCTTATTCATATCTAATTTCTTTCTTATTTCTCTATACCGTTTTACTTTAACCTTTGTTTCAACATTTGTCACTACAGAAGGTTGAACGCTAACACTACTAGAAAGTTCATTTTCCTGACTATCCTCTATCATCAATTCGTCATGTTCTTCCTTACTTTCTTCAACGCACATTTCACGTCCTGTTTCACTTTCCACTTCACGTCCTATATTTCACTTACTATTTCACGTCCTGTTTGACTTTCCATTTCACGTCCTGTTTGACTTTCCATTTCACGTCCTGTTTGACTTTCCATTTCACGTCCTGTTTCACTTTCCATTTCACATCCTGTTTCACTTTCCACTTCACGTCCTGTTTCACCACCATCTTCACCCCGTCTACCCCCCATAGCTAATTTTTCTAATGCCTCAATCCTCTTTTCTAGTTTTTTTAGATATTCCAATATTTGAGTACCAACCTCAGAGTTCACTATATTGACCTGAACCTTGTTTCCACAAGGTTTAATTTTTTCAGCTGCATTTCCTACTTTCCCTAGGCTCGCCTTAATTGTCTCCGTTCCTTTCTCCCACACATTGTTCATAGGCGCTGTCATTGGCTTCCAGCTGTTTCCTCCATGTTCCTGCTGCACAATCTTTCCTTCCTTCGAGGATACATCTATCCTGCTTGTAGCACCCGTCCTGGAGTCTCTCAGATGAGGCTTCATGCGACATAGCTAGGAACCAGCATTGTGGCTGCCTCGACAATTGCAACAAGATGGGGCGATTTTTTCACCGTTTTTAATCTTGACTCTACACTCTCGAGAGTCGTGTTTCTTACCACAGTACCGACACCTGGAGTCAAACTGGCATTTCCAAGCCATATGTCCCCAACGAGAACACTTCATGCATAATATGGGCTCCTCAATGTATTATACAACTTTCCTGTAGCCTAGTCCTTGCACAAAAATTCTTTCTGGAGCCTCACCCTTTACCAAGGCAACAACCTGGCTTTGTTTTTCACCACGAACACTGTTCCTCTTTGCCCAAACAACACTATCATTGTTGAGCAATAGATAATCAGGATCCAAATAAGTTGGATACTTAAACACTATGACCTTGGTGTACATCATACCTTTTTCCGGAGTAACGATCACAATATTCTCAAACCCATCCTTCGTTAGGTGTTCCACGGCCTCTTCTGTCCCAACTGTTATATAGGGCCGGTGAAGACCCTCCTTGAATAGTGGTTCATATTCAAAAAACTCCTTAGCCAAACGAACCGTCCACTCCAGCTTTTGATGAAAATTCAGTTGACATGCTGTAGGGAACAACAGCCTCTTCCTTCCATTAGTCTGCATCTCCCGCGTCCTGCTGAGCATGTCTTCATTTTTTGGTCTCTTTGTTATTTCCTCCTCACTGTCTTCGTCTCGCTGTCTTTGAATATTTCTCCGTTTATATCTGTTTTACTGCTTGATACGGCCTAGTATCATCCTGTCTGCCATCCCCACTGTCACACTCTCCAGGCCCAGTACAGGATCTTCCATCACCTAGGCAGACCGCCTCAGCCATTTCCTCGATACACAAAGGCACTGTATCACTGCAACAGTCGAGAACAAATTCACAACATCTAGCTGCAGCAGCCACGTGCAAACACGAAGATGCGGAGCAACACGTCCTCCTCGCATCATGCAGCAGACCGCACTGATGAAACAGAGTCATGAGCTAGAGCGATGTGCTGAGTCCATAAGGAGGCCGAGCTTCCAGAAATACCTTCCTGTGATTGACTGTTGCGGGGAATACCAACACTCTTTTATGAATAAAATTTAAACTAAGAAATAGGTCCTTGTGCACAACAACAAGGTTGTTATCAAAAAGAACAACAATTTCTGTTTTGCACCTGACAGAAATCTTCATCTAACTGAATAATTTACTCGAATAAGAGGGCAGAGCAGCGTATCATTATTTGTGTGAGGCAACCCCCACTGATGACGTCACAAGTTAGGTAGCCAGCCCATGTTTCTGTAACACTCGTTACATCCTGCAGTAATTAATTATCACTATGTTAATATTTTTAAATACTTAACATTTCACTTTTTAGGTAGATTAAAGTTGAAGCAGAATGTCATAAGCAAGGATGGTGTGCTGAATAAAGATGATTTATTAAGTGGATGGAGCCTTCAGCTGATCCCTTTTTGTGATTGGCTGTTGTGTGAATGTCAACAAAGAATATCTACCAATGATATGCCATTTATTATGCACCCCATACCATCTGTGGGCGGAGCTTGGAACCTCCTACCCGAGCACAACAACCCGCCTTATGGGTTGCTGTTTGGCTATTTATAGTGCGTTGGAAAAAAAAGAGATGGCGCTAGTTGTATTTTGTGGGGTAATTTGTTATAAGTGTAATTTGATGTCAACAGATGGCGTAAGCTGTATCTTATGGCTACTATTGACCAGCCTGTTGATAGTGTTCTCTTCTGCCGACAGTAGGCATCAGCTGTGTTATTATTATTTTAATAATATTATTACATTAATAATAATATATTATTATTACTTTAAACACTGATCTATACGTCTGGTAGCTTATAATAAGGTTTTATACCATGCTGGTATTAGGTAACTAGAATTCTGCAATTACTTTTTTTATCTACTGTTGAGGATACATAAGACAAATGTAAGATTTTGAGGCTAATTCAATTTCTTTCTTTATTATGCATCCCATACCCATGCCGTGGGCGGTGGTGTAGATAGATCTATAAATAGATGAACAACTTTCAAATATTGCACCAAGTAATGACGAGAGGAAAAAACTAGACAGTATACATTACATTTGTAATTAATAATGGATGAATGGTAATAAGTTAATGTACAATTTGTGTGTAAACCAGACAAAGTCTATATCTAATGGCAGAGTTTGTGTAACAACTTTTATTTATATCTTATATTTGTATATAGTATTCGAAAGAAGTCAGTTGTATATACAAGTGATGAAACAGAAAGTCATGAGCTAGATCGATGTGTTGAACGCTCCTCGTCCATAAAGAGGCGCAGCTTCCACAAATACATTCCTGTGATTGGCTGTTGCGCGGAATGCCAACACTCTATTATGAACAAAATATAAACTAAGAAATACGTTCTTTCTTACAACAACAAGGTTGTTGTAAGAAAGAACAACAATTTCTGTTTTGTACCTGACAGAAATTTCCATCTAACTGAATCATTTAGTGCATTAAGACGGCGAAGCATCGTATCATCAATATTATTTGTGTCGAGGCAACACCCACTGTTGACGTCACAAGTTAGGTAGCCAGGCCATGTTTATAAAACACCTGTTATATCCTGTAATATTTAATTATCACTTTATTAACACTTTTTAAATCATTAATACTTCACTTTTTGGGTAGATTAAAGTGAGATTAAAGTTAAGCAAGGTTGGTGTGATGAACTAAGATGATTTATTATGTGGATGGCACGTTTAGCTGATTCCTTCCTGTGATTGGCTTGTGGCGAATGTCAACAAAGAGTTTCTACCAATGATATGCCAACATTTCATTTATTATGCACCCCATACCCATTTCTTACTCCAGTACAACAACCCGCCTTATGGAATGGAATTATTAGGGGAAAGCACCAAGCCATTACGATTATATAACACTGGGAAGGGGTCAGGATAAGGATTTGGGATGGGTCGGGGGGGGGGAACAAACAGCAGCCCATAAGTAGGTAACTGGAGTTCTGCGATTATTATTTTTTCTACTGTTGAGGATATATAAGATAAATGTAAGGTTTTGAGGCTAGGTAATGATGATAGAGTTTGAGATACGAGCTAGAAGGTGTTGAGATTGCGAAAGGGATTACGATTATAATTTAATCCCAGAAAACAATGCATAAATTATCAAATTAAGGCAAATAAGAGGCTGGGATTGATTATTCGAAACGTTAGTAATACATTACGTTTTCTAGTTCTTCCTTTTCAAATTGCTTATTACTGGGAATGGGGATGATGTGTAACGAAGTTGCAAGCTAAGACTTCGTTATCTTAAACCAACTCATCTGTAGCTTGACCCTAAATACTCGTTTATTTAACGAGTTTATTGTTAGATTTCATTAGGAATCAACTTTGTCAATGAAGGAATCAATGAAGGAATCACTCCCCAACAGGAAGAAAACCCGGCGGGCTAATGTTCATCCTGTCACTTGTTCCGAGACACAGCTGGGACTGTAAATATTAATTAATACTAAATAATATTATTTAATAAATTAGTCTCAATTCAATGCAGAGTTTTCTTCCAAACACAGAAACTTGTAAATATAAATACAAGATAACAGATAGATCGATAAATAAATAGACAACTTTCAAATATTGCACCAAGTAATGGCGAGAGGAAGAAAACTAGACAGTATATATTACATTTGAAATTAATAATGGATGAATGGTAATAGGTGTATGTTTGTATGTATACCAGACAAAGTCAATTAAATGGCAGAATTTAGCCATTTTGTGTAAAAACTTTTATATCTCATATTATTAATTATAACAGTAATCGAAAAAAGTCATAGTTTGTATATACAAGAGATAAAACAGAGAGTCATGAGCTAGAGCGATGTGCTGAGTCCATAAGGAGGCCGAGCTTCCAGAAATACCTTCCTGTGATTGGCTGTTGCGGGGAATACCAACACTCTTTTATGAATAAAATTTAAGCTAAGAAATTAGGTCCTTGTGCACAACAACAAGGTTGTTATCAAAAAGAACAACAATTTCTGTTTTGCACCTGACAGAAATTTCCATCTAACTGAATAATTTAGCCGAATAATAGGTCAGAGCAGCGTATCATTATTTGTGTGAGGCAACCCCCACTGATGACGTCACAAGTTAGGTAGCCAGCCCATGTTTCTGTAACACTCGTTACGTCTTGCAGTATTTAATTATCACTATGTTAATATTTTTAAATACTTAACATTTCACTTTTTAAGTAGATTAAAGTTGAAGTAGAATGTCATAAGCAAGGATGGTGTGCTGAATAAAGATGATTTATTAAGTGGATGGAGCCTTTAGCTGATCCCTTCCTGTGATTGGCTGTTGTGTGAATGTCAACAAAGAATATCTACCAATGATATGCCATTTATTATGCACACCATACCATCTGTGGGCGGAGCTTGGAACCTCCTACCCGAGCACAACAACCCGCCTTATGGGTTGCTGTTTGGCTATTTATAGTGCGTTGGAAAAAAAAGAGATGGCGCTAGTTGTATTTTGTGGGGTAATTTGTTATAAGTGTAATTTGTTGTCAACAGATGGCGTAAGCTGTATCTTATGGCTACTATTGACCAGCCAGTTGATAGTGTTCTCTTCTGCCGACAGATGGCATCAGCTGTGTTACTTCCGAATTCCCTTTTAATCCCTTGGCTTATGATAAGGTTTTATACCATTTATGATAATTATTAGATAATTGGAGTTCCGCAATTACTTTTATTTATCAACTGTTCAGGATATCATCATATAATGTCTGGTTAGGACGTACTGCTCTCGATTGATGAAGATTAAGCCACCCAAGAGGTGGCACGGGCATGAATAGGCCGTAAATACTTCTCTCGTAATATTATTCAGGGGGGTGGGAGAACTATCAAGTAAAAGCGCCAAGCCATTACGACTATATAGCACTCGGAAGGGATCAGGATACGGATTTGGGATGGAACGGGGGAAAGGAATGGTGCCCAACCTCTTGGGCGGTCGGGGATTGAACGCGGACTTGTAGGAAACGAGACCGTCGCTCTACCGTCCAGCCCAAGTGGTTAAGCGTAATATTATTAAACAACAATTTATGCATACAATAGCAGCATTTCACACTAAAAGTACTTGGATATATTGAAATTTGGTAGTGAATTCCAATCTAGGAATCTCCTATGACTAAACTGTACTTTTTAATTATTTTTATGTACTTACGACTTATTATTAAATTATTAAGTACTTACTATAATAATTAAATAAATTATTTTATTTAATATTTAAATTAAATGATAAAATAATAGGTAATAATAAATCATTGTGTAGGGGGACAGGCAGCCAGTGTATATATACATGTTAGGCTTATACCAAGGTGCCACAAAGGTGTCACAAAGGTGCCAAATTAAAGACTGGGAGCTGCCGGGGCGGGCCCAAGAGCTGCTGGCGGCCCTAGCCAGGCTGAACTTCCGCGCCCTTATAATCACCATTGTTTAATAATCTTCACAGGGAGAAACAACTGTAAATATAGGAATAGTTTATTACAACATACACGGTAAAGAAAACAGCTCGGAAACTAAGGAAATAAAGCTGCCGAAAAAACATTAAAGTCCACTTCAAGTTCAAGTATGTTTATTGAGACAATAAAAAAATACATCTCAAAGGGATAGAGTAGCTTAGGCTACTTCTACCCCCCCCCCCTCTACTTCAAGTCCCTCAAGGGGCGAACAAATTCATTGAGTACAAATACACAAATCACAATACAAGAATCCTATTTAACATAGCAGGTTAAAATAGGAAGCACAGCATATAAGTGTTACAAGTTACAAGGGAACAAGTGATATATATATATATATATATATATATATATATATATATATATATATATATATATATATATATATATATATATATATATATATATATATATATATATATATATATATATATATTGGTGTATACTGGCAGCAGGTTTTCTTTCAAACATGTTTCATTGAATATGACCGCATATTCTGTATTTATTATTTTCTGGTTTAGGGCTTCTATCCCTCTAACTATTTTCTTAGCATCAGGGCTTAATTGAAATAGGAGTTCTCCAAAACTCATTTTCGTACTTTTAAGGTGAAGAAAAGAAGTGATTTACTATAGAGTGTATTACACTTATTTGTATAATTTGCACGACGTTTCGAACCTCCATGGTTCATTCTCAAGTGAACAGATCTTACAATACTAGTTGATTTTATACCCGCATTAGGTCAGGTGGTAATACAATGAAAGTGAAAACATGGGGGGATACATAAGGGATAAACATAGGGGCTGCAGAAGGCTTATTGGCCCATACGAGGCATCTCCTATCTAAACACAAAGATTAATCCAGTGTAATTGGCCTGTTATGTTGGACATTGTCTTCTGTGTTGGCATCGATATGTTCTTGTCTTGTCCTTACTCTCATGGTGGGTAGAGTAAATAGTTCCGTGATTTGGGTGTTCATGGTAGGTCGCTCTATTCCATAAGAATAGAGCGACCTACCATGAACACCCAAATCACGGAACTATTTACTCTACCCACCATGAGAGTAAGGACAAGACAAGAACATATCGATGCCAACACAGAAGACAATGTCCAACATAACAGGCCAATTACACTGGATTAATCTTTGTGTTTAGATAGGAGATGCCTCGCATGGGCCAATAAGCCTTCTGCAGCCCCTATGTTTATCCCTTATGTATCCCCCCATGTTTTCACTTTCATTGTATTACCACCTGACCTAATGCGGGTATAAAATCAACTAGTATTGTAAGATCTGTTCACTTGAGAATGAACCATGGAGGTTCGAAACGTCGTGCAAATTATACAAATAAGTGTAATACACTCTATAGTAAATCACTTCTTTTCTTCACCTTAAAAGTACGAAAATGAGTTTTGGAGAACTCCTATTTCAATTAAGCCCTGATGCTAAGAAAATAGTTAGAGGGATAGAAGCCCTAAACCAGAAAATAATAAATACAGAATATGCGGTCATATTCAATGAAACATGTATATATATATATATATATATATATATATATATATATATATATATATATATATATATATATATATATATATATATATATATATATATATATATTAGTATATTTTGGTAGCAGTCTTTCCTGTAGACATATATTATTAAATATGACCGAAAAAGTAAGATTAATAATTCTAACACGAATTTTCTCAATCTTTCGTACATTACGCTTCACTGTTGGAGGTAAATCAAAAATCACTTCTCCAAAATTCATTTTTATTTCTAGTCTGACGCGACACGGGCGCGTTTCGTAAAACTTATTACATTTTCAAAGACTTCACAGTTGTATATTTGTGAAGTCTTTGAAAATGTAATAAGTTTTACGAAACGCGCCCGTGTCGCGTCAGACTAGAAATAAAAATGAATTTTGGAGAAGTGATTTTTGATTTACCTCCAACAGTGAAGCGTAATGTACGAAAGATTGAGAAAATTCGTGTTAGAATTATTAATCTTACTTTTTCGGTCATATTTAATAATATATATATATATATATATATATATATATATATATATATATATATATATATATATATATATATATATATGTCGTACCTAGTAGCCAGAACGCACTTCTCAGCCTACTATGCAAGGCCCGATTTGCCTAATAAGCCAAGTTTTCCTGAATTAATATATTTTCTCTAATTTTTTTCTTATGAAATGATAAAGCTACCTATTTCATTATGTATGAGGACAAATTTTTTTTATTGGAGTTAAAATTAACGTAGATATATGACCGAACCTAACCAACCCTACCTAACCTAACCTAACCTATCTTTATAGGTTAGGTTTGGTTAGGTAGCCGAAAAAGTTAGGTTAGGTTAGGTTAGGTAGGTTAGGTAGTCGAAAAGACATTAATTCATAAAAACTTGGCTTATTAGGCAAATCGGGCCTTGCATAGTAGACCGAGAAGTGCGTTCTGGCTACTAGGTACGACATATATATATATATATATATATATATATATATATATATATATATATATATATATATATATATATATATATATATATATATATATATATATATATGTGTGTGTGTGTGTGTGTGTGTGTGTGTGTGTGTGTGTGTGTGTGTGTGTGTGTGTGTGTGTGTGTGTGTGTGTGTGTATGTGATGTGAGGATATAATATTAATAAAACAATTAACATCGTGTAGTATACTCTATATATCAAAATATATTACTTTGAAACCCATATCATTCACTAAAAAAGATTGGGCGACTCTTATTACAAATTCGCTACTTTTAGCAATTTAGAATTGGCAACCGTGATTGACAACGACCCGCCTGTCGTCAGGAAGCAGCGGCGGCGTGAACTACGTCGTCGTTCCCGTGTAGGTAATTAAGGCTGATCAGTTTTTTTTTTTCTTTTTGCTAATTTATCTGAGCAGTTGGGAGGTAGGCAGGAATATATAGTCTACCTCCACCTACAAATGTATAATGCTTAATGCATTATACATTTGTTGGCTATTATAGTTTAGTTCATTTATTATACACCCCATACCCATCTTGTGGGCGGTAGTGGAAAGGGTTACAGAGACATATAATGGGCTCGGGGACTGAACCCCACAATTCATTTAGCTAAGCAAGTTACAATCTTGATGAGCTAGAAGTCTGCTGAATTTATTGGATGATCCATAGATGTGTGGCTCCTCTTGCGTGATAGTATGATGATGGATGGAATTACTGCTGTCAATTTCACTTTGCCTCAGATCTACAAGATCTTGTTGAAGTTCTCGGTGTACTGCTGCTCTCAGATTGCTCATTGACAATCCAAAGTTACACTCAAGGTCTCCTTTAAAGGCAGATTCTTTGGCTAACTCATCAGCTCTATCATAACTTTGAGTTTTTGTAATGTCTCCGAGGGTCATTGTTTCCGTATTATTTTGTTTTTCATCCGGGTTCTGTAGTGACCGTCTTTGTATTCCACTAATGCTAAATAGTCTGTCCTCTCTCGGATATTGTGGAAGATTTTGAGGATCATAATTTGCCAACATTATATGGGTAGGATATTATGTAGAATACACTTCCCTAGTGTGTTAAACCACCCTGTCGTCAGGCTAGGCTTGTTAACGCGGCGGTCGACCCCTCACTTTCCAAGACACGCATTTATTATCGACTTTCATGTACTGTGTATTAAAAATAGTTTTTATCGTGTATAAATTAATTTTATATTCTAGGTTTAATTAGGCGTATAGTAGTTTCGGTATTTAGGTTCTGTTGGCAATTATTTGCACTTGAAGTATGTGGAGGGTGAAGCATTTACAGTTGCCTGTCCTCAGGCCAGGCTCGCCTACGCCACCGCCCAACCCAAAGCCTCATTCCTCAAATTTATTGCAGTGCATATTCAGATTTTTTTTTATTTATACAAGAGTTGTTACATTCTTGTATGATTCATTCTTGTATTCTCCTGTATAAGATAATATTATTTCATCAAGTTAATAGTTTAAAAACTAAGTTTAGTGACAAGTGACTGTCCAGTTCACAAAATGGTCTCAGCTTTGCAACAACAAAGCGATGTTTCTGAAAGTGGGACAAAGAAACAATTGCGCAGAAAATATGCCAATTACTGAAAACGGGGATAGGTCATATTTTGCCCAAACCCCCCTGCAGTTTTCAAAATATCTGAAATGTCGGAAATTTGACTCCTGAGCGTGATTTTTGAGCCGAATTCTGACTCTGCACTTATTTTCATTTTCAAATTACGACCTTTTATACGGAAAATAGGCCAATTACTAAAAACGGCGATGGGTCATATTTTGCCCAAACCCCCCTGCAGTTTTCAAAATATCTGAAATGTCGGAAATTTCACTCCTGAGCGTGAATTTTGAGCCGAATTCTGACTCTCTGCATCTATTTTCATTTTCAAATTACGACCTTTTATACGGAAAATAGGCCAATTAATAAAAACATGGATGGGTCATATTTTGCCCAAACCCCCCTGCAGTTTTCAAAATATCTGAAATGTCGGAAATTTGACTCCTGAGCGTGATTTTTGAGCCGAATTCTGACTCTGCACTTATTTTCATTTTCAAATTACGACCTTTTATACGGAAAATAGGCCAATTACTGAAAACGGCGATGGGTCATATTTTGCCCAAACCCCCCTGCAGTTTTCAAAATATCTGAAATGTCGGAAATTTGACTCCTGAGCATGATTTTTGAGCCAAATTCTGACTCTCTGCACCTATTTTCCTTTTCAAATTACGACCTTTTATACGAAAAATAGGCTAATTACTGAAAACGGCGATGGCTCATATTTTGCCCAAACCCCCCTGCAGTTTTCAAAATATCTGAAATGTCGGAAATTTGACTCCTGAGCGTGATTTTTGAGCCGAATTCTGACTCTCTGCACCTATTTTCCTTTTCAAATTACGACCTTTTATACCGAAAATAGGCCAATTACTGAAAACGGCGATGGGTTATATTTTGCCCAAACCCCCCTGCAGTTTTCAAAATATCTGAAATGTCGGAAATTTGACTCCTAATCGTGAATTTTGAGCCAAATTCTGACTGCACCTATTTTCATTTTCAAATTACAAGCTTTTATACCGAAAATATGGCAATTACTGAAAACGGCGATGGGTCATATTTTGCCCAAACCCCCCTGCAGTTTTCAAAATATCGCAAATATCCCAAATCTGACTCCTGAGCAATATTTTGGAGCCAAATTCTGGCTCTCTGCACATATATGCAGTTTGAAATTACGACCTTTTATACCGAATATATGCCAGTTACTGAAAACGACGATGGGTCACATTTTGCTCCCCCCCCCCTGCAGTTTCCAAAATAACTGTAAATCTCTTTGTAAGGTTTCAATATGACTTTCACTTCCCACTTTATCATAGATCTTAGTGTCATCTGCAAATTTGATGTGGTTTGTATTATTCTCATCTATGTCATTGATGTACTCACCTAATTGTACTCACCTAATTGTGCTTGCGGGGGTTGAGCTTTGGCTCTTTGGTCCCGCCTCTCAACTGTCAATCAACTGGTGTACAGATTCCTGAGCCTACTGGGCTCTATCATACCTACATTTGAAACTGTGTATGGAGTCAGCCTCCACCACATCACTTCCTAGTGCATTCCATTTATTAACTACTCTGACACTGAAAAAATTCTTTCTAACGTCTCTGTGGCTCATCTGGGTACTAAGTTTCCACCTGTGTCCCCTTGTTCGTGTCCCACCCGTGCTGAAGAGTTTGTCTTTGTCCACCCTGTCAATTCCCCTGAGAATTTTGTAGGTGGTTATCATGTCTCCCCTTACTCTTCTGTTTTCCAGGGATGTGAGGTTCAGCTCCTTTAGCCTTTCCTCGTAGCTCAATCCTCTCAGTTCCGGGACGAGCCTGGTGGCATACCGCTGAATCTTCTCTAACTTTGTCTTGTGTTTAACTAGGTATATGACAAAAATGTTTATATGGCATATGACAAAAATGTGTGTGACAAAAATGTGACAAAAAATGTGACAAAATTTGACAAAAATGTGACAAAATTTGATTGATTGATGTGACAAAATTTGATTGATTGATGTGACAAAATTTGACAAAATGTGACAAAAATATATGACAAAAATTATATGGTTTAACTAATGTATATGACAAAAAGGGTTGGCCCCAAAATGAACCCCTGTGGCACCCCACTTAACACATTGGTGGGGGGTTGGATGAGATATTTGCTTGCTAGACTTGCGATTACACAACTGGTCGGGCTCCGAGGGTGTGCCTTGTTGGGCTTCTAGTTGCTCATGATCGGGTTCCGGACCGTCCATGGTTGTGCTCCAGGGGTTGTTTGTGTACTAGTATTCCAGGTTTGTTTGCTAGGCCTCCATGGTTGTATGTTTGCTAAAAATCCAGGATTCTTTTTTCGTACAGAGCTCAATTTTTGTTTGCTATGGCTCCATAGTTAGTTTCTAGGACAAATGGAGGGTTTTAGGTAGAGCTAAGGAAGTCTTTGTTTGGTAGAGCTAGGAATGGAGTTTGGATGGGCTCTTGGGCTGTTTGTTAACTAGAGTTGTGTTTATATTATATATAAAATATATAATATATATTCAAAACGTACACATTTTGTGTGGGAAATGGCCCAAATGGGCTCCAGGTTGTGTACGAAGTGACCAGCCCCGATACTGGGACACAGCTTTATGAATCAAAGACTGAAATGACCACAACAATGAGTTAACACAACTACTGCCTCTTAAACAAAGTAGTTTACATATACGGTGAGCTAGTTTCATAATCTGATTTGTTCAATTGATCAGAGAGCCATTAACACTAGTGGCCTCGACGAGGACAGGAAGCTGGCGTCTTGTCGAAGGTCCCCCTCTATTTGCCCTGGTGAATTGTTTTATTTCTATACAAGAAGGTATACATAGGGTTGACAAATTACGTTCTTGCAAAGCCAATAGCATGCACGTCGTTTCAGGCAGGTCCTTATGGTAAAGAATAAAGGTAACAAAATGAGAGCTTATGACACTAGCTCTTCACATATGTAAGTTGCTGAATTTAGAGACTGTACTTGTGGTCAGTTTCAAACACATTGTTGATGTAACAATATACGTTAAATTTTGTAACTAGCTCATCAAGACTATAACCTGCTTAGGTAAATGAACAAGTCATATTTCTTTAATTTCTGATGTGTGGTTTGGATATTATTATGTCCAAATATCAAATTAGGCATAAATAATTTGGACATCAAATGGCCAAATATTTCAGTTAGACACAAGATATTTATCATCCCGGTAGTCAACCCATCCTTAGACCAAGTCCATTCTATCCAGCAGTCGACCCCAAAGGTGTATTCATCAATTTTAACATGCTGTTCATTTAAAATTGAAATTTTTTCATATAAATTAATATTGTTATATATTAGCATACTGTGCATATTTAGGCTTTGGTAAGGTTAGGTGTTTAGGTTCTGTTGGTGATTATTTGTATTTGTAGTATGTGGGTGAAGTATTTTGCAGTCCCCGTGGCATAGTGGTAAGACGTTTCTTACGTTTCGAAACGTAAAACACTCACGAAACATTTCTGGCGTTTTGCGAGTGCATATAGAGTTTTGCACTCTAGCATATAACACTTTGAAATTACTGATGGTTTTGGCCTCCACTACCACCTCGCCTAACTTTTTTTTTTAGATTTTTTTTTAATTAAATTTTTTTTTAAGTGTGCATTAGTTTATAGTGCACCCATACTCATCCTGTGAATAATAGTTTATTGAGCACCCCATCCTCCTCTTTGTTGTAGGAATTTATTGTGTATGCTATACTCATCCTCTTTTCTACAGGGTAATGTTAATATGGTAGTTATGAACATGTCTTGTCTTGTCCTACCTGTAAGGCACTGCATTTTTAAACACTTAAGTGTTTGCAAGTCTTCTGGCAATATTGAGTTCATTCTCTACTGTACCATAGATCATCATGTCATTTGTGAATTTGATGATGTGGTTTGCTATTTTCTCCTTTATATATTGAGGTACGTGTATTTAATTATAGCTGCAGGTGAAGACTTAACATGACTCAAGTCATATACAGTAATAAGATACAAGGTGACATGCGTATACAGTATAAACATGTTCAGTAGGAATGTTTATTATACATATATTGTATACAAACACAAGAATATCTTCATACACTCACAAAATTATTCAGTTTGTGAATATAGACATGAACCACATGACTTGTAAGATTGGCCTGGCCCCAAGCCAATCTTGGGGAGTAGAAGAACTCTCGAAACCCTCTCCAGGTATTCTCCAGGTGTTGTTGACTCCAGGTAAGGTCAACAGTCCTCTGCATCTGCACTGACACTGCCCCACTCTGACCAGAGTTGATATTCAGTAAACAGCAGTACATCACAACTTTTGAACCAAAACATATAATTTAAAATCATCATTTTAAATACATAAATAACTGGTGGAAATACCTATAATGCTACATGTTAGAGCTGCATTTTAGTGACAAAAAGTTTAAAGGGTTTACCTGAAATATAAAATGGTGAGGATCTTCGGTGACAGGCAGAGCTGTGGTCCTATATTGTCCTGTTAGCGAAGTCTTAGTTTTATCATTGCTTGCATTCAAATATTTGTTGGATAAGGCTGTAATTTGTTAGAGGGTTCCTTACACATTACACGTACTAATATTATACAGTACCATTGTGGAAGCTCGCATTTTGAATGCAAGCATGTGTTTTACCAAACTTTTTCCCATTTTCTTATGTAAATTTTTGGGGTAACATTTTCTGTTGGCAACACATATCTTAGCCATCCTGCTTAACACTAAAACTTCAAATAAAACATCCCCAGAACCTTGAAAATGTTGGCAATTTTAAGCTGCACTTTTGTTGTACTGACTAGGAATATCTTTGGTCTTGTATTTTAGCTCTAGTTACATGAATCTAACTAGTTTTGAACACTTGTGTAACATTCAGTGAAGCACCAAGTTTGATATTTTTTAGCCTGTAAATATATTTATGCCTATTGTAATTCCAGTAAGCAAATAATTAATTTTCTATCCATAATTTAATTCAAAGTTCATGTAGAAGTTTAAAATACACTATTTTATATCTACTTTGTGTCTGGGTTTGATTGTTGTGAAGGATAAAAAGGTAATGTATTCTTCACCACTGAGAGATCAATTCTATACAACCCTAATGTAAACGTTTCGGTCGTAGTTACAGTGTATCCATCCCGTATATTAACTTATGACTTCTGAGATCACACTTCCCTATCTCTCATGGCTGCTCGTGTTACATGTCTTAAGAAAATTAAAGGTTGCAAGTCTCTACATGTGGGGGTAAAACCTTTATAAAAACTTGCAAACTTACAAAGGAGGGATGTTTGGATTTCACATATGACCCAATCTGATCCCTGTTGTTTGTAAGATGATGATCTTTTCTAAACTTCTGAATCAGTTAGACTAAATATTTATCCCAAATACCACAACCTTTGTAAATTGTCAGATGAGCACTTGTATACATTTCATAATTATCTTTTTAGTTAACAACCAGTATTACAAGGAATGCAATACATGTGATTCAAATTTTTAACCTTCAAGGTTACTTGTTACACAAGTTACTTGCTAGATATAGCAAATGCAGGTTCATAAATGGTTTATAACACTAATCACTAAAACAAGTGACAATGAGAAGCACAGAAATATTTCATGTCATGTAAATGGTCTTTGAATCTTAACAGTATTGAAGTAGCACTTTAGATTTACCAACACACTGGGCCAGTGAACTGCATCACAGTTCATATTGAATTTTTTTAAATTTGTGTAAAAACTTCACAGATCCTGCTTTAAACACAAGAGATGGCACAGACAGCTCCTCAGACCAAACTGACAGCCTCATAGATTATGACAAAAGCCTCTAAGGCAAGGGATCAATTGTTTCAGATGACTATGACAGGTCCCCACGAGTATGAATAGGTTTTCAGACAGCTCTGATTGCTATTCATACCTTAACAGCAGCATATTCTGTGAAAACAGCCTTTCAAGCCTCGTGAAGAGATCCAATTGCAATGGCTGCTCCTTATATCAGGTGCAGCAGCTGTCAGATTTTGCCAAGCTTGTGGAGGGACCATGACCGGAAAAGAGAGCGGCGTCGGGATGAGTGAGGAGGCTGGCCACCATGACTGGCCCGTAGGTGAAGTGTGGCTCCTCCTTGTAGGTTAACCCATGTCTCCACACTGCCCTCAGTCCCAGGCTCTGCAATAGGGAAATAAGTAAATTCAATATTTTACATCAAGCTAGACAATTTTGAGAAAAGGTTATTTTATTTGCAATATTTTTAAGATATTAATGATAGTAATTCACATACATTCAGAGATAAGCTGATTGATCACAAATCATTTTAGGTCAATTTAGCTTGCCAATGATTTAGTTTATAACTGTAAAGAAAGGCTATTATTTGTAAAGTACAGTATGTCAGAACTGCTATTACAGGTCATCAAATATAAAAGGCTCCTAAAGATTGTTGCTGTTAGCCTATCATTTGTTGTTTCAAATCTTTTGTAGTTTGTAAATCCTAGGTAAGTAAACATCATTAAGGATCAAATACTTATCGTAAGCCTATACAGTTTACAAAAACCATCATAGAAACATATTATATATTGAGCCATTTCTAGCCAGACCTGACATGTACAACTGGTGAGCAACAGACTGCTATACTGGACCTCCCCATGAAACACCCTTATTACTAACCAGTAAAGATATCTCCAAGAGCAATGTTAGCAGAGTTGAGGAGCTCCCTGGAACCAGTGCGAACCTCGAGGACAAGCAGCGCCCGCCGTGATAACTCGCTATCTACTTGCCACTCACAGTCAAAGGTTGGAGAAGGAGAGGCAGGCACCAGGCGAGACCTGCCCACAGTTTTGGAACTCCGGCCACTGCTGCTACTGCTGCTCAAACTACTGCTGAAGCTGCTGCCAAGGCTGCTGCTGCTGTTCTTTTCATCACTGGTAAAGCAGGTGAGTATCTTGTGTGAGAGGGATGAGATGTCCAATTTCTCCAATGGGCTGACTCTTAACAGTTAATCCCTTGGCACATTTGTTACATGAAATATATTTTGTGATAACCTGAGACACACCAGTACCCACCTGATGCGGACCCTGAGGAAGAGCTGGAGGCCAGAGCGAGGTATGTGGAGGCCCTGCACCCTCCCTGCAACTCCACGCACGTTCACAAATATGTCTGCACGCTGCTGTCCATGACCACTGCTGTTGCTGCTCACTACTTTCGCAGCCGACGAAACTATAATATTTAGATACAGTACAGTATTGAGAGGACTGGGTACGTATGTGTCACTGAACTAGTATTATTGTATATCTGAATCTAACCAGAAGGCTACTGTAGCATGTTATAAAAATCTGCCCTGTTTGAGAATCTCTCGGGTCTGGCTGTAACACATTTCTAGTTACCACAGATTATACTAGTTGACTTTAGGGTAGGTTACATAAGGAACAGATCTAGTAATGCACTGAATACTACAACTTATGTATGACTGATTACCAAATAATTGAGAATCCTATATTAGTTGGAATGATCATCATAGGAGTATTATCTATTTAATCCTTATACAATAATGTACTGTCATGAATGATAAAATTTGTTAGAAATTTTCTTTCATTTTAAAGTCGCTAACAATCATAATTATTCTGATTTGTTTAACAGCCACTTTATGTTCCTCTGGTGTGATTTTGCACCAGAATAGTTAATGTTCTTCTGGAAATTTGTTCTGAGAATTTTAACAGCAAACACAGAAAGATGTACAGTTTTTGATCTATCAGAAAAAAAAGTCCACCTATCAAAATTGAGTGCCAGATTGTGTTGTGCTTTCTGTCTACTTTTTTCAGAATGAGTGAAATGAAAAGAAAATATTAGGATTTGAGTGTAGCTGAAAAGCTCATTTCTGCTGAAACACTTGACTGATCCTTAAGCAATGTCTGGTTCTCACAGAGACATAATAACATAAACATGTCAGCAATCTCTCCCTAATGCAGTGGGGATTTTTTTTTTGAAAGCCTTCACCAGGCCATTAATTGGGGAAAGAGTGACACAGTAAGTTACTCTTTATGACCCGGAATGACCTTCAGAAGGTTTATTCAGCTACAGTAAAAAAAAAAATCCATGCTTGTTGCTGCAGCAGAGCTAGTTTACTGTGCACCTTATTCTCATCCTGTGAACAGTAGTGTAAAAGGATTGCAGAGGGCACAAAAGGTCTTCATCAGATCCTAGTGGATGTTTGACTTAAGCTCCCGTGGTGCAGTGGTAAAGCACTTGCCCGGCGCTGCGCGAGTGCTTTGGCCTGGATTCTGGCTGGTGAGGATTGACTGGGTGCCAATCCTTAACTGTAGCCTCTGTTCACCCAACAGTGAAAGGGTACTTGGTGTGTTCTCTAATGAACTGACCAAACTATTGTTTGGTCAGTTCACTATGAGAGCCAGACATGGCTTAAGGGAGCAACTAAGTGGTATAGCCGAGAAATGTTGTCAAGTTTTGCATCTCTGTTTACAGTACATGTGATGTTTACAAACACTAGTCATCAAACATATTTTCTTTTCATGGGATCCATTCAGTCAGAAAATGTGGTTTATACAGTACTGGTTCTGTTTCTATTTTTAGCCAGACTATTTTCCATCACCAGCAAGAGCTCCATATAATTGCTCAATGATTATATATATAATGTTCAACCAAACCATGCAGACCAACACATCACACTAGCTAACAAACTTCATAAATTAATAGAGAACATAATATCTGCCCTTGAGAATCTCCTGCACTAAATCTGTTAAACATCTTATTGAAAATAGCTCAAGTTTACTTAATAATAAATAAGAATGTTTTTTTAATTTTTTAATTTAATTTAAATATTTTCAACAATGAGTAAAATACAAAGTTTAAATAGAGCCAGAAAAGAGTCAAGCGAGTTTCAACAACTTGTGTTCAGCACATTCTCATTAAGGAATAAAACATATTGCTTTAGTTGGTCACACCTCATATTAACCAATTGTAAATGTTAAGTTAAACTGTATTTTTATGAAAAATGGAGATTCTGGGAATAACAAGAAGCTTGCATTGCCATGCACATGAACAGGAGCCAGCCATCTCCATGGCCTTGGCGACGGTGTGATGCACAAGAGGTTTGACATAGCAATCAAGCACAGGACTGTATGGCTAATATATATATATATATATATATACATATATATATATATATATACAATGTATATATCTGGTACTGTAGTCATATTGTCAACAAATATCTTGGCTTTAATTGAATACATTTTAAATGTATGGTTATTGTTTCATATTTTACACATCCTGTACTGTATATATCACACAGATATAGTTCTGTACATAGCATACCAGTACAGTATTAAATGATTGGATAAATTTACTATAGATACATCCTATATCCATCCTGCAAAGTGGTGGAAGGGATGCAAAGGCACATATAGAGATTAGGATGATGATGAAGGTACAGTATTTAATTATGAGGAAGATCCTTACAGACAAGAATATGAACAATAAGAAGTCATAGTGTGCATATAGGCATGATGAGTCTTACGTCTGGCAGCATCGGGGCCCATGAGGAGGAGGTTGGGCTGAGACTTAGCATGGGTGAGCGGTGTATCCAGCAGCTCGCTGGCATCTCCCTCTCCCCCGCCCACACCCACACGCACTGGTGTGCCCACACTTAGAGCCAGCTCCAGGCGGGGGTGAAGGTTCTGGGGCTGCACCTCGGCGTCCTCTCGAACGTTGGCCTCGGACCGGAAGCGACGGAGAGGATGCGCAAAACCACGGCGCATCTGAGGGTGGGCGAGGGTGTCCAGGATGGATGGGGAGGGGTGAGCAACATCTCCAAGTGGGGAAGAGATGCTCCATGGGAAGTAGGAAGCAGGATGTGGGGAGGTGACAGGAGGGGTGGAAGTTAGTAAAGCAGGGCACAGGCTTTAACTACTTTTCAGAGGGACTGGCGTGAGTTTATCACGGATTACAAAATATTTGGTAAGCATGTGTCTACACGCCAAGGAAAGGCAATGGATAATGAGACGTTCAAGTGGAGAAAGGGAAGCTGGGTAAAAGTGGAGCAAGGAAAGATGCACTAATCAGGAGAGATCAAGCTGAAGCAGAGGGGGAAGAGGAAAAAGTGAAAGCAGATCAGAATAATGCTAAATAATTAAAATTAAGAGGCAACAGAATGAAGAATGAATATTTTTATAAAGAGAATTTATTAAGAGAAACATGTTAGCTTCAATAAAGGTACTAATTAAGAATGAGTTGACATAACTGACTGACATTTTAAACATGGAACAATCAGACTGACAAATGAAGACAATAATCGAGATAACTCTAGAAAGTTACAATAAAAGTAAGATAATATGAAATACCTTAAATAGTAAGAAAAGATAAATGAAGATAAAATAATAGAATTCGAGTGACCACTTAAAAAAAGAGTAAGGCTACACAAACATGAGAGAAGCATATATTAACATCTTTAATTAAGACACAGTGTACTGAGGCCTGATAAGGTCATGCAGAAAGGAAAAAATAACACTCAGGACAGATGGGCAGCACATTTAGGGATTGTTCAGAGAACAGTTAAGATAGGGAGAACACACACAGGGAGGGTGGAGACTATACACACACACACACACACACACACACACACACACACACACACACACACACACACACACACACACACACACACACAGGGAGGGTAGAGACTACACACACACACACACACACTCAGGGAGGGTGGAGACGACACACACACAGGGAGGGTAGAGACTACACACACACACACACACACACACACACACACACAGGGAGGGTGGAGACGACACACACAGGGAGGGTGGAGACGACACACACACAGGGAGGGTGGAGACGACACACACACAGGGAGGGTGGAGACGACACACACACACACACACACACACACACACACACACACACACACACACACACACACACACACACACACACACACACACAGGGAGGGTAGAGACTACACACACACACACACACACACTCAGGGAGGGTGGAGACGACACACACACACCCACACACACAGGGAGGGTGGAGACGACACACACACACCCACACACACACACACACACACACACACACACACACACACACACACACAGGGAGGGTGGAGACGACACACACACACCCACACACACACACACACACACACACACACACTCGGAGCTCGGGAGGAACAAAGCAGCTGGCCCAGATGGCGTTTCACCATGGGTTCTGAGAGAATGTGCATCTGAGCTCAGCATTCCACTTCACCTGATCTTTCAGGCATCCCTGTGTACAGGAATCGTAGCAGACGTGTGGAAACAGGCTAACATAGTTCCAATCTACAAAAGTGGCAGCAGGGAAGACCCCCTCAATTATAGACCTGTATCATTGACAAGTGTAATAGTGAAAGTATTGGAAAAGCTAATCAAAACTAAATGGGTAGAACACCTGGAGAGAAATGATATAATATCAGACAGACAGTATGGTTTTCGATCAGGAAGATCCTGTGTATCGAATTTACTCAGTTTCTATGATCGGGCCACAGAGATATTACAGGAAAGAGATGGCTGGGTTGACTGCATCTATCTGGACCTAAAAAAGGCTTTCGACAGAGTTCCACATAAGAGGTTGTTCTGGAAACTGGAAAATATTGGAGGGGTGACAGGTAAGCTTCTATCATGGATGAAAAATTTTCTGACTGATAGAAAAATGAGGGCAGTAATCAGAGGCAATGTATCGGAATGGAGAAATGTCACAAGTGGAGTACCACAGGGTTCAGTTCTTGCACCAGTGATGTTTATTGTGTACATAAATGATCTACCAGTTGGTATACAGAATTATATGAACATGTTTGCTGATGATGCTAAGATAATAGGAAGGATAAGAAATTTAGATGATTGTCATGCCCTTCAAGAAGACCTGGACAAAATAAGTATATGGAGCACCACTTGGCAAATGGAATTTAATGTTAATAAATGTCATGTTATGGAATGTGGAATAGGAGAACATAGACCCCACACAACCTATATATTATGTGAGAAATCTTTAAAGAATTCTGATAAAGAAAGAGATCTAGGAGTGGTTCTAGATAGAAAACTATCACCTGAGGACCACATTAAGAATATTGTGCAAGGAGCCTATGCAATGCTTTCTAACTTCAGAATTGCATTTAAATACATGGATGGCGATATACTAAAGAAGTTGTTCATGACTTTTGTTAGGCCAAAGCTAGAATATGCAGCTGTTGTGTGGTGCCCATATCTTAAGAAGCACATCAACAAACTGGAAAAGGTGCAAAGACATGCTACTAAGTGGCTCCCAGAACTGAAGGGCAAGAGCTACGAGGAGAGGTTAGAAGCATTAAATATGCCAAAACTAGAAGACAGAAGAAAAAGAGGTGATATGATCACTACGTACAAAATAGTAACAGGAATTGATAAAATCGACAGGGAAGACTTCCTGAGACCTGGAACTTCAAGAACAAGAGGCCATAGATTTAAACTAGCTAAACACAGATGCCGAAGAAATATAAGAAAATTCACCTTCGCAAATAGAGTGGTAGACGGTTGGAACAAGTTAAGTGAGAAGGTGGTGGAGGCCAAGACCGTCAGTAGTTTCAAAGCGTTATATGACAAAGAGTGCTGGGAAGACGGGACACCACGAGCGTAGCTCTCATCCTGTAACTACACTTAGGTAATTACACTTAGGTAATTACACACACACACACACACACACACAGGGAGGGTGGAGACGACACACACACACACACACTCAGGGAGGGTGGAGACGACACACACACAGGGAGGGTGGAGACGACACACACACAGGGAGGGTAGAGACTACACACACACACACACACACACAGGGAGGGTGGAGACGACACACACACAGGGAGGGTGGAGACGACACACACACAGGGCGGGTGGAGACGACACACACACACACACACACACACACACACAGGGAGGGTGGAGACGACACACACACACACACACACACACAGGGCGGGTGGAGACGACACACACACAGGGCGGGTGGAGACGACACACACACAGGGCGGGTGGAGACGACACACACACAGGGCGGGTGGAGACGACACACACACACACACACACACAGGGAGGGTGGAGACGACACACACACAGGGAGGGTGGAGACGACACACACACAGGGAGGGTAGAGACTACACACACACACACACACACAGGGAGGGTGGAGACTACACACACACAGGGAGGGTAGAGACTACACACACACACACACACACACACACACACAGGGAGGGTGGAGACGACACACACACAGGGAGGGTGGAGACGACACACACACAGGGAGGGTAGAGACTACACACACACACACACACACACACACAGGGAGGGTGGAGACGACACACACACACACACACACAGGGCGGGTGGAGACGACACACACACAGGGAGGGTGGAGACGACACACACACAGGGCGGGTAGAGACTACACACACACACACACAGGGAGGGTGGAGACGACACACACACAGGGAGGGTGGAGACGACACACACACAGGGCGGGTGGAGACGACACACACACAGGGAGGGTGGAGACGACACACACACAGGGCGGGTGGAGACGACACACACACACACACACACACAGGGAGGGTGGAGACTACACACACACACACACACACACAGGGCGGGTGGAGACGACACACACACAGGGCGGGTGGAGACGACACACACACACACACACACACAGGGAGGGTGGAGACTACACACACACACACACACACACAGGGAGGGTGGAGACGACACACACACAGGGAGGGTAGAGACTACACACACACACACACACACACAGGGCGGGTGGAGACGACACACACACAGGGCGGGTGGAGACGACACACACACAGGGAGGGTGGAGACGACACACACACAGGGAGGGTGGAGACGACACACACACAGGGAGGGTAGAGACTACACACACACACACACACACACACAGGGCGGGTGGAGACGACACACACACAGGGAGGGTAGAGACTACACACACACACACACACACACAGGGCGGGTGGAGACGACACACACACAGGGCGGGTGGAGACGACACACACACAGGGCGGGTGGAGACGACACACACACAGGGAGGGTGGAGACGACACACACACACACACACACACACACACACACACACACACACACAGGGAGGGTGGAGACGACACACACACAGGGAGGGTAGAGACTACACACACACACACACACAGGGAGGGTGGAGACGACACACACACACACACACACACACACACACACACACACACACACACACACACACACACACACACACACACACAGGAAGGGTGGAGATAATATAGCAGAGCAGGAAAAGAACAGAACTAGTAATGATGTGACCCATAATATGCCTCATTGTTATTTATATATATGGTGTGATGTATGTACTGTATGTACAAATTAACCATATACTTAACAGCCAGAACTGTACTAATACAGGCAAGAACCAGTTTGCCAAATACTGTAGTCAAAGCATTTTAGTTTATTCATATTTCTGAAAATGTTATCGATGGTTTGTACTATATATTTAATGAAATTATTGTACTGTACCTTATTTATTAAATTAATTACTAATTTGTTTAGACCAAGTTTATTTAATTTTGCATCAAGTAAGAAATTTACTTTTGACTTCATAGATACTTTTTTATATATCAAATATTTGAAAAAGCGTATTTAAGCGAATTTGGTTGTGTAGTGGGTGTATAAACAGTAACCCGTATGTATGAAATGTACTTCTATTGACTTACTGTAATTTTTCTAAAACGATTTTTATATATTGAATAATAATTAAAAAAGGTATATTACAACATGCACACGCCTTAATTAATGAGTTTGCCATACATATTTATTTAACTTTAGGAAATCCTTTAAACTACAAAACCTCTATTTAACAAACCATATAGTTCTGTATTATTTACATTCACTTTTCCTGAGGTACCATCTGCAGTGTTCTCTGGACAAAGATTGTGACTGCCAGAGAGGTGACATTCTTGGCACTGGTGCCACCATATACATTTTAAAAAGTACTTCTCTGCAAGTTTATAAAAGCTATTAAATGATCACTGAAATACAGTTCAACTTTGAATGACAGATATAAAGTATATTCCATGTAAGGCATAGTATGTACTATAAACTTAAACTCGTGTAGTTTCCCGGGGATAATTTTTGAATCATAAGGTGAGCTGTTTATGTGACTCGCTTCCATGATCACAATGGTTTTGCATTGAATGCTATGTGCATAGATTGGGATATTATTCATAACTTTCCTATAATAATAATAATAATAATAATTTTTACTTATATAAAATACATTTGAAATAGAATGGAGTAGAGTATTTATAGGTACATGACGTAAATCATATAAATCCACTAATGTGCAGAGCATTTCAACATAACTTGCGTCACTGAGAAGGTTTAATTCTTTTTTAGATCATGCAGCCCGTTTTGACCCTTTATGCCAGACTATCACAATCCTTGTCCAGAAGAGACGGTGGATCTTACAATATACATGTGATGACCAAATGGCTCATGCTCAGGAAGGTGCCTCAAAACTGCAGGTTTTCAGTCTTATTTTTATATATATATATATCTGAAGCCTACTGTATAATGGCAAAAGTACTCGGCCATGCTTCAGATGCTCTACATTTTATGGTTATGAAAACAATATTGAGACTTTCTGGTTTAAAATTATAACAATTACAAAATTTAGTACCATTAATTTTTCAAATTAAAAAAAATGGCTATAGACATTAAAAAAAATGCAAAAAATTGGGAAATGCGGTGTGATGTTTTATGCAGCTCCAGCAGCCACTATTGTGATAACCTCACACCACTGGATGTAGACAAAGAGATGGTCACATATTGTTGTTCAGTGATGTAGAAACTTCAGATGTTAGCAAAAATATAACACTATAGAGAAGACTGTTAAGTAACTTTATTTATCAATACAGTATACAGCTCTGTAGAAATATTCTCTTATTGTGACATTTTCTTTGGTAGTAATGATGCACCTGACATTTATGTGGTACTAATGAAGCATATGGCATAGTCTATGCTACTGACAAAGCATATGGTACACTGTATAGTTTATGCTACTTATGATGCACATGACATTTTCTATGGTACTGATGAAGCATAGGATATATTCTGTGCTACAGGATGCAAGTGGCATTTTCTATGTTTCTAATGATATACAGTATATGGCATATGCTATGCTACTTGATAAGAGCTCATAACAATTTTCCAGCTACAGTACTGATAGTGAGCAACTGTGATGTTTTTGTAATGTATTCATGATATGCATATGTAATATCTTATGTTACTAATAATACTTGACACTTTATGCTACTGGCTTCACTCATGAAAGAATATTCTACGCCCCAAAACTGTATGTTATGTCACTGTCCATCTCTCTTTCTCTCTGTCCCTGGGTTTGTCTGTCTCTACTCACCCACCTAGTTGTGCTTGCAGGGGTTGAGCTTTGGCTCTTTGGTCCTGCCTCTCAACTGTCAATCAACTGGTGTACAGGTTCCTGAGCCTACTGGTCTCTTATCATATCTACATTTGAAACTGTGTATGGAGTCTGCCTCCACCACATCACTTCCTAGTGCATTCCTTTGTCTTTGGGAGCAGGCAGGGGTTGAGGAGAAACACTGGGAAGAGTATCTGCTGTATCTCAATTAAGGTCAGTGTTCAACTGCTGAACAGCTTGATTTAATATCAGGAGACTGGCCATTTGGATACTTGATTTTCAGTAATAGCCCATCAGATGAAGCCACAAACAAATGTGGGAGAGGAAAATAAGAGAGAATGCTCGGCATTCAATCCCTGACCATCCAAGTGATTAAACACCATTTTATCCCTCTATCCTATCCCAAATCTTTCTCCTCATTCCTCCCAAATTCTACATACTGTAGTTGTAATGGCTTAGTTCTTTCTCCTGATAATCACCTTACCTTGGGTTGACTATGACACCACTGTTAGTAATCACACTAAACTCGACTCACTTCAGATGGTATAAATTCTGTCTAATTGAGATAAATCATATTTTAAGACCAAAGGAGGACATCAGTTAAACTAATGACATAAAGTATTATAGCCCCTTACCTGCCTGACTCTTCCCTGCCAGAATTTCCCCTTTGCTGGGGCACGCTTGCCTCACGGTGACACCTGCTCATGCAAGCTGGTGAAGTGAGTCAGTTGTGTATTACATGGGGGTACAGTATATTTGCTTTGTTCTTCATGGTTATTCCACACTGTATCCTATACATAAAAAGCTCCAAGAAGCCAGCAAGTACACAGAGGACCTCACTCACTCACTTCACCTATCTAGTACGAGTGTCAGGAGTAGTTAGGGGTGTGGGTATTGGGTTGGGGTGTGAGTATGTGTGTGGGTGCTGAGAGTAGGTGTAATTACCTAAGTAATTAGATCCTGGGGGGGCGGTCTGTAATTTAACCTCGGGGGAGAAAAGAACCTCGAATATAAGCCTAATGTGTAGAAATACACTCTGGCTGCCTGTCCCCCAACACAATGAATTATGTGTAGTTACAGGGTGAGAGCTACACTTGTGGTGTTCCATCTTCCTAGTATGCTTGGTCATATGATGCTTTGAAACTACTGTACTGATGGTTTTGGCCTCCATCACTTTCTCACTTAACTTGTTCCAACCGTTTACCATTCTATTTGCAAAAGTGAACTTTCTAATTTTGTTTGTAGATTTATTTCCTTTGTTTGAATCTACAATAAAATACAGTGGTTTTTGCAACAGTATTTTGATTGTTACATCATCCTACAGCAGGTGATATGCAATCATACAGGTTGAGTGGGAAAAGAGAAGGAACTGTACCAGAATATGGCACGTAATCACCATCCACCGATCTCTACAACTTGATTTGGCTGCATATCTGCCTAGGCTGACTCACTGTCTAGCCTGACTGTCTGTATAGTCTTAATAATGTCTGAAAGGGTAGTCTTGCTCACTTGGTATTTGGGTGGAGAGTTGTACCCCAAGAAATGTGGCATATAATTACCACTTAAGTAATTACATACAACATTTCTTGGGATACAACTCTTCACCTTCTTTATTCATTCTACTTTCTACTCAAAGTCATTACTGAATTCTTTCTCATAGGTTTCCTAGTTGTAGCAGTCATCACTGACAAAGTACCTGCAGTTGTAGCTGACATGGTGCATGGGTTTTCATAAATTTTGTCAGTACTGTACTGGTATACAGTATTGAAGGACAGGAATGAATGCTTCAATGCCGCACCACAACACCATGCTGCTGCTCGCTCTCACTGCTTAATCACACATTTTATTCAGAGTGCTCACTTTACAACTTTATCTGTCACTTTATGCAGACCATCACCAAAAACAAGAAATTGGGATAGCCATAGAAGTTATGTCTGGAACTCACGTAGCTGTCTGTATACAGAAAAAGTGTTAGTGAAATTTATTTTTGCAAAATTCCTAACTGCATATAGCATCTTGAGCAAGCCTTACATAACAAAATGGTTTGGTATTTTAAATAAAAAATAAAGTATTTATAAGATTTAAGGAGTTTATGCAGGTAATATAGATCTAGTGGATAATACTTTGGTTATGTTGGTGGAAAACTGTGTTTAGATTGTGATTAAAACAAAATAACTGATACAAGGGAAAGGGGAGTTATAATGACTAATGTACTGGTGATGTAGTTAGCAAAGAGATAAATAACAGATGAGTTTACAGCACAAAGAAATAGGTCATTATTACTGGTACAAGGTAAATGTAATATAAAACTGTAGTTAGAATATGAAGAGTAAGTGCAGAAATATGAAGGGGAAACAGTAGGCTACATGTGTAGGATGTTGGACAGTCAAGTACTACAATGAGGCAATTAAATACTTAATAACATTAATTTTGAACATTATATTGTGTGTAATTCTTTACTTCACTAAGGAGGTAGTTCTATATTTTAGGCTCCTTTACAAAATTTGTGTGGCATGTTTGCATAAATTGAGCAAACATACAACTAACCTAACACACATTGGCCAAAAAATGCCATAGCCCAAAAAACACCTCTCGCAACTACACAGACTTAACAAACCCAAATACACACACAGATACATCTATACAAAACATTTATACACCCACTCGTAACATATGCATCACTAGATAGAAAATTGTCACCTAAGAACCACGTAAAAGACATTGTGCAAGGATCATTTGCTATGCTTTCCAACTTCACAATCACTTTTAAATACACGGATAGTAAAATATTAAAAAAACTGTTCACAACTTTTGTGAGACTAAAATTTAACTATGCATTGGTTATATAGTACCCATATCACCAGAAATACATTAATAAACTGGAAAAGGTGCAAAGGCATGATATAAAATGGCTTCTGGAACTGAAAACAAAGAGCTACAAGGAGAGGCTAGAGGCATTTAATATGCCCAAGCCAGGATATAGAAGAAAGAGGGAATATGATAATTATATACAAAATAGTAACAGGAATCGACAAAATTGATAAGGAAGAATTCTTTAGACCTGGAACTTCAAGGACAAGAGGTCGTAGATTTAAGCTAACCTAACAAAGCTGCCAAAAATATACAAGAAAATTCACTTTTACAGAGTGGTAGATGTAAATGATTTGAACAAGTTAGTTAAGGGAGGTAGTGGCGGAGGCCAAAACCATCAGTAGTTTCAAAACGTTTTAGGACAAGTGCTGGAATGACAGGACACCACGAGCGTAGCTCTCTCATCCTGTAATTACATTTAGGCAATTACACTGCATTCCTTAATGACACAATACACAGATCCATAAACATACACAAGCTCTTCAACACTACACTAGATCCACCACCATAAAGAATATAATGTACAATGAAAACCACTATGCTCAACTCTTTCAATTGTGACAACCCCCACTCTCCCTGAACCTTAGAAAAAATAAACATACTGTACTGAGCCAATCCAGCACTCTGGGACCACTGATGCACGAGTAAGACATGGCATGTCCATATCCGAGTACAGTGCTCAACCCAACAGATTAGCCAGCAGCTGGGTTAAACCCTGGCACACACACTCTTATACTGGTACTAAATATACTCGACTACCCTACTATTTTTCTATCCCCACTTCAAGCCTCACCGTGACCATGTGGTACATACTCTTTCTTATACTGTACTGTATATATTTATTATTATTAGTATCCGAGGACAAAACTTATTATGGTTCTTATGGTGCAGATAGTTAATTTCTTTTAGATAATGATGGAATTGAGGTCATTAGTGGTCATCAAAGCTCATATGTAAATACTTTAAGTAAGAAAGAGATATATTTGTAATGCAGTAAGGAAGGAGATAATTGGGGATATATTCATTAATTGCTTGCACTGAGGAAAAGGAAATACTGTATGTGAAAGGAATAAGCATTGCCCAGTAAATATATAAAAGTGAGAAAGTAGAAAGGAATATATAACAAATGTACAGTACACAGAAAAATGCAAATAATGGGAAAATAGTTATTTGCAAAAGCACTGAATATGAAACAAATTTAACAGACCACAGACAGTGCTGCATTTTGAATGTTAAAAAAGTAAAGAAAACTGTGTGGAAAGGAATAGTCATCTTTATCAAGGTTACTGAAGTTGTAAAGGAAATATTATACTGTTATTGTTTGAAACATTTCACAAAGTGTGAAATAACTTTTCAATAGTGGTTTCTCATGTAGTGTCTTGTCAGTCAGGTGGTATATATAAGCATGCTTTAGATGCAAATCTACCAATAACTACTAAGCAAATGGCAATACATGCATTTCTGAAGAATATCTCTTCTGAGTACATCTGGCCTCTATGCAATCAATACCAAGTACATTTACCAGTGCAGGTGGGAAAAGAAGAAACTGCAAAGTGCATTATTATTAAAATATATTTGTACTTCACAACAAACAACAGGTACATAACAATGCAGTTTCATGCATAAAGTGATGAATTCTATAGTAGATAATGCTGGTTACCGCCTGGGCCAGCAGCCAAACACCAGTGATGTGCCTACCTTGTCCCGCACTGCACGCAGGCCTCCATCAGAAGACTTCTTATTTTTACGATGAGGCTCAGGGCTGCTGCCTCCATAATCATCCTCACTATGCTCTGTAAGACTGATCTTTGGAACTGTTTTGGAAACTGGGCTTTGGTGGCTTCTGGTTGGACTAGCTGTAGTGGATGAGGCTTCACTAGAAGTCTCATTCCTGGGTCGGGAGCGTGCCATTGATAGGGCACTTGCAATGATCCTAGCACCAGTTCGCCTTGACCTAGTTGAAGAATGAACTGGACTAGAACAAGATGGGGTGGCAGAACCACTAAAGGTGCCATTGCGATCATCAGGCACTGTGTCCCTCGTGCTGTTAATAACAGCAGACTCGCTAGCTCTTCTTCCATTAGGGAGTGTTGGGGCCTCACTGACACCATTGCTGGCATAGGGCAAATTGTGTGATGGCACGCAAGAAGTTGGCATATCCTCATCCTGCAAAAATTACAAATTTAAAAGATACTTTTTTACTACAAAACTACATTAATATAAATCTGGAAATTTTAATGTTTTATGAAAAGTTTAATCATCAGAACTAAGTATAGTCTCATAAATATTTATATAAAAATAAGGAGTTTACAAGGCAGCCACAAAGAAGAAATTCTGGTCCAGGAAACCAGACCCAGACATTTAACACAAGTCTGTGTTTTTGTACTGACTGTGTATTTAACACAAGTCTATTTGCATTGGTAGTGTGCTGTATTTTCTTACTCAGGGAGTGACAAATATCAATCTTGACCTGTAACCAAATGTCATTATCTTGAGGTTATTTTGAGATGATTTCGGGGCTTTAGTGTCCCCGCGACCCGGTCCTCGACCAGGCCTCCACCCCAGGAAGCAGCCCGTGACAGCTGACTAACTCCCAGGTACCTATTTACTGCTAGGTAACAGGGGCATCAGGGTGAAAGAAGCTCTGCCCATTGTTTCTCGCCGACGACCGGGATCGAACCCGGGACCACAGGATTACGCGTCCAGTGTTCTGTCTGCTCAGCCACCGGTTCCCGTATTATACTATACAATTTATACACCTGAATTAAAATTTAGTTTTTCACTTTAATTTTACCTCGAGTGTGGGAGGAGTGTTTGGTAAGACGACTCCGGAGTCTTCCTCCAGTGACGTGGTTATTATATCCTCCTCAACCTGACCAATCACACAGTCATCTTCAACCTTCAGTGTGTCTTCTCCCACTGTTAATTCCCTGCCAACAACTCTGACTGTGGCTTGTAATGGCTTAATCTGGTGCTGAGGAGAGATCAGACAAAACGATTAACAATCTATAGCAGACATCAGGTGAGAGAAAATGTGTGACAATACATTATTCATATATAACAGAAAAATAGCCAGACAAATCTTAAGTATTTCCATACTGGATAAAAAGTTAGTGTCATATAACATAATAAATTATATAGTTAAAGAAATTATGTTCAATGCTGAACATGTAAATCTACATACAGTACACAAATTTCAATTGCAAATGATAGTGAATTAGATCTAACAATTAAAAATACATGTAGATCAGCATTTGGCCTAAGTGATTTGTATCGAGTTTAATGTGCTTTACCCAAGAGACTCTATTAGGTTAAAGACTGGAATGTGATCTGAAAGTGGAAATACATTATTTTAATACTTCACCCCCATAACAAATTATTTTTATTTTATAATATTTTCTGAACAAGACCTTTTCTTTATTTGTGCACCTTGCCATGATCAAGGCCAACCCGAGCATTGCTCACCTACTAGGTGCACGTTGATTTGTGTCCCACCATGACGAAGAACTTTTTTTAAATGGTCTTGGCACATAGTTTGGGAGAGGAGGCAGTAGAGTCTGTATCAATTCACTGCCAAGAGAGGCTGCACAATAAGATACCAAAAAGCACAGCAAACCTCATAACACCTCTTACAAGTGATATAATTGGAAACACAAGGGGGAGTCAATTGTCCAGAGCTAACTGCAACTCTGACTACTACCAAGTAATAGTCAGATTGCCGCTAAAGGGTCGTAAGAGCTGGCAGCCCTTATTTTTGCATGACATCCACCTGCTATGCACCCACCTCTGTAGAGGCCAATTCAGTTACAATGACTCGAGTCTGTTGTGTCCAATGCTGTGTCCTGGGATCCCATTCTTTTGTGTCCACTTTACATGGTATTAAGTCATTTGCCTGTTACTGATTATTGCTATCTATTTTCAGGGTTAATTTTTTCCTGGTGTTGATTGTCAAGGTTCAACAGCCCTCAGAGTTATCTTCTCTACAGTGGTTTAGGGTCACTACCTTTTCAGTTACTTTTGGGAATTTGTGTCTGGTTAGCACAGTCACCTCAAAACTATATTAAATGAAACCACTAATATGCAATGTCACTCTCATACTGAGTGTGGACTTACACTTTAGAGACTCATGCAATTAAGCAACTTGCTCTGAAATACACTTTCATATCAATTTAAAGTTCATATATTTTTATACTACACTGTGTTGAACAGGGGCTCCATTGTTAATAAACATTAAATCAATACAGAAAAATATTAAATACATTTAATTGTGTTACATCATATTAATAAGCCTTGAAATTCCACAATACATACAATTACATAATACATAATTTATAGTGTTTATGTAATATCTTTGAATGAACCCTATTTCTACACAAGATCTTTAGGTGTCTAGTAATGCATTCCCATGTAGAGCTGGCCATTGACTATAATAAATACCTTGCACACTACACATGAAGTGTGTACACTACAGCACATTATGAAAGTGTAAGTGTACAGCTAGTAAGTGCTACACAAAAAATACAAGTGAATAAGTCGTTAATGTGTGTGATAGTACAGATGAAGTATTTACAGTACCTTTATAAATGTAGTTGATAACAACATAAAAACAGAAGTTTCTGAATAGGTTGAGCATCATTTATGGATCTAGAAGAAGAAAACCATTGTGCTAAAATGGTATAATGATTGGGTAAAACTGATGTCATAAACATGTAGATGGCGAGGGGAGGGGGAAGGGTGTCAGGCTCTGTGATTGGTTTGGGAAAGTGGAAGTTAGTCTGTTGGAATATGGAATGTTTCATACTGATAATCTTTATCTTTCAGTTATAATGTGGTTAGTCTCATCTTTTTATGGTTCTAGCGACTTTTCTTCTTCGTTTTACTTCTTGTCCATTTCTATTTTGTAGAATATCTGTCTGTTGTCTGTGTAGGAAGCCAGATGGTGGGAGCTAACCTCATTAAGTTTTCCAATATGACCAAATCACACATCAGAGCGTGAAGAAACGACAATGTTTTGGTCCGTCCTGCACCACTATTGAGGCACATGGATTGACTTGATAATGAAATGAAAAAATGTCGTCGTTTCTTCACTCTCTGATGTGTAGTTTGGTCATCATAATTCAGCCATGTTATTTCCAACATGGAAAAAACGAGGTATATGAGTGTCATCAGTCAGTCATTGACCTATAATTATAGCCGAGCACCCTTTTTATGTAAAAAAAAGAGAGAAAGAGAACTCATAAACTAAATCCAACATGCAGGTGAGCATGGCCACCTAGAGAACAAAAAACTCATTCTGAAAGCAATAAATGGGTAAAAATCCTGAATACATTATATAAGTTAGGAATAATAATTGATTATAAAACAAAATTACACTAAAGTCACATAAAATGTTGTACACTCACAATGCTGATATTTTTATGAAGTTATTTATAGTCAGTTTAAGAAACTCTAATGCAGATGACTACAATTTCTGCAGTAACACAAATGAATTAATGTTAATAATTAATCAGCACATGAACATAACTGTCCCTTACCTCATAATCATCAGAGATAACTTTGACTCTAATTTCAAGCTGACCAGATTTAGCACCATCAAGGGCACACCACACAGGAGCATCACCCAGGGACATTTGCCGAACATCTGCTTCCCGCAATGACACAGAACCCAGAAAATCTCTCCCGAATGCATCGTGGTCCCAAAGTGTCTGTTGAAAATCAACACATTGATTTGGCTCTAAGTACTTCGAGGATTTTCAGCCACTTCAGAAAAACACCAATGTTCCAGTTTTATATGCATTAGTATGATCAAAATCAACTTATTTGCAGCCCTGTATGGAAGGTACAGATACCTGTAATTGCAATTCCTTTCCATATATTTAAACATGGTTGTTGCTATAACAACAAGGTTAAGTAGTTTCTGTGTTAGTTGTTGGTTATAAAAATAGTCTAGTGATTCAAGTAATGACAAATGAAATAAAGGTATGTCAAAGTTGCTCACAATATCATTGTAGATGATTGATTATGTAGATATACTAAAAAACTGTAAAACAACCAAGTGCTAAAACATATGGAAAATATTTGCAGTGAATTGACATACTGTGATATATTGGACATGTACTCACGATGGCTAAAGCATCTGGGTGTTTAGGTAGGTGGGTCATGAGACTTTCCTCCCACTCTGGGTTAAGTGTCTTCTTCTTGACCCTTGTTCTGTATTTAACCTCTCCGCTGACCTTTACTACACAGTATGGATCACTGTAACCATTTAGATCTTTGGCCACAAGGTCACGTGCCCTGGAAGGGAAAGACGGGAGGCATCAAGAAGTGTTTGGTTAAGTGAATGAAGATGTAATGAGGATAGAATATGCAGTAGTCTCATTCTGGTTCAGTAACAGTATAGATGCAGTGGAGGGTTTAATTTTAGCAATAAAATCAGGTGGGATCAGTTACACTGGAAAACAACAGAAGAGTTCTGGTTGCAAAGTCAATTCATGAATCAATTTGTTCTTAAAGATTGTCTGATCAAATTTTTTCAGAGTTCTTGGGATGTTATTCCATGAACATAAGTAAAAAGTTCCTTTCTCAATTTGGTTTCCTCACTCATTTTCCTTGCATCAAATCTGTCAAATTCTGCAACTCTGTCATTCTCTCTTAACTTACAACTCCCAAGTGCCTATTTACTGCTAAAAGAACAGAGGGATCAGGTGAAAGACTGTACCTATTTGAAAATTAACATTTAATGTTACTTTCATTTTCCAGCCACAAATACAGAAAAATCTAATTCAGAATGCTTAGGATGTGCAATGATGCAAGAATATAATCCAAAACACAAGAATATCTGCCATATTCTTGTTTTGAAGCCTGACACAATGCAGAGAATATAATGAACCTGTGAATTACCATGGATTATCCACACTAATCCACATTAATACACAATTAACTTGCATATCTTAAAGATTTATTTGTGCAATTCAGAACGTGGTATAAAAGTGCTTAATCCACATTCTCAAAACGCATACAAATCAAGGACTGCCTGCATATTCGTTTCCTGTATTTATTGATTTATTTATTAACATATACAATATACAAGAAGGTACAATGGGTTGTGTAAATACAGATTTGAGTAACTAAAGAGTATATTACCGGATGATAGTGAGCTCCATGAGTCCCAAACCAGAAGCAATTATGTCTCCAATGTCTTGTGTGCCACTCTCTCCATCCCGGGTTGTTCCCAGGAGTCGAGTCTGCAACGTAAACCATTAACAATTATGTATATGGCAGAGGGAGGGGGAGGGGGGCGCACTAATCAGAGCGGTGTGACCCTGATCACACACCAGGCTGAATGAGCCGACTAGCTGGCTGAGACCCCGGGTCATCTGGCCTGCCATTTGGTGTATCAGGTGGTAACATTTATTTGTATTGTTACTGTGAGGGTTACAAGTTTCTCCAAGCAGTTACTTGTTTTGGAGGACTTTTTGTATTTGATGAGATTTTATCATTATTATAAGGATCTCTGATTCCCAGAAAATTTAATGGTAAAATAAAATTAAACAAAACGAAATTTGCTAGAGACTATTTTCTAATAGATTATATGGTCCAAGTAACCAAGAATCAAGGTACTGTACAGGCAATTCCCAACTTACAAACAGGATGTGTTCTGAAAAGATGTTGATAAGTCACCCATTCCTAACTTGGAACCAGACTTCCCATAGACATAATGCTATAAATGGAGGATGCATTCATAGACCATCAAAAATCAACATATAAAACCAAAATATTTGAGAGAAATAATATAAGAAATGCTTTTTTATATACCTCGAATGATGGAATTGTCCTGTATGTGTGATATGATGCTTTTTGAAGATCAAAGAAGTATAATTACTAAAGGAGGAGGTAATAAAAGATGAAGCATAAGCATTGGTCCCCTTCCAACACATTCCTTCATCTTGACAGCCATTAATAGGCACTTTAACTCGATAAACAGTTGAAATCCAGCAGTGCATTAATAGCACTGTTCGTCATGTGTGGACTTCAGTTCAGAAGTGTTTATATAGCAGGACAAGGGGGGGGTGGGAGCTGAAAGTGATAATTTGAGGCTGTTCATAAGATCAGATGTTCATACGTTGGATGTTCCCAAGATATATATATTATTACATATACAACCACCGTCACCATCAAAGAATTATTATTACTTTTTTTTAATTTTGGGAAGTATTTTCCTTCTGGGTTTCTCCTTTTATTTCATTTCTAATACGAATTAAATGTGTTTTTAACACAGATATCATGAAAAATAATTACACCAAATTTTAGATAGTATAAAAATCAGGTCATATGTGTGTTCCTTATGTATAGAATATCATAAATACAATAAATAAGCATGCATATTCAAAACAGGATTTTATGCACTGTAATTTAATTGTAAATTAAAGCCAAAAATTAATTCTGCCCTTTTTCTCTTACTCTAATTTATGTTTTTTTATTCATCTATATTGTTTTATTGCTATTTATTGCATTTCCAGTTATGTACTGATGTTTTTACCTACAATTTAATTTATCTGATGATCTCTTATCTAAAACTTATTAGTTTGCCTGAAATGCTTTATGTAAAAGTGGCTTCATAGACTGTGTAACTCCTGTCCCTACAATTGTACATTACTCTTATGTTCTTTGTTCACACATTCTTTTCAGTAAACATTGAATTGAATTGAAATTAAACAGCATTTAAAATTCTATTTCCTTGATGTTTGACCCTGTATACCATGTCACTTACTGCTTGACTATACCACGGTGTGTTTACACGCTTCTTGAAGGCCAAATCATCATCATCAGCCAAAGGGAGGGAGGATCTACGTTGACATCCTGAGGTAGGAGTTGGGGAGGGCTGAGAGAGTGGCGGAAGGCTTACAGTAGAAGGGGGCCCTCTGTCCGAGCCCAAGTCAGCCGAGGATATGTTGCATCCAGCTACAGATGGCACAGACCTAAACACTACTGACACTGTTACCATCCTGTGTGGGAAAAAAATATTGACGCATATGAGAGATGGGAAATAATCAGAAAATACTGTTAAGGTGGAAACAATATTAATATATAGCTGTGAAGAGATAATGGTGATTTATCACCATTTATCAGTGTGAAGATAGTGGTAGTGGAATGCTAGAGTAAAAATTGCTTATTAGTGTGTTAGGTAGAAACAATGATTGGATCATATTACTATAGTGAATGAGAGAGCACTAACCCTGGCGAGGACGTTGAGGATGTAACACCCCCGGGAGTGGGAAGGCTACGAGTAAGAGGAAGTTGGCGGTGCACCATAGGCAGCTCCACCTGTGCAAACAAGTCAAGCTGTTTTGTACAACATCATGCTACAATATCAAATATGGTGAAATACAAACAACACTACTGAATGTTTTAAATAACACCTAATAGGTACATGAAGAAATAAGGTACAATAAGGAATTAAACAAATTCACAAATCTTTTCTAAAGTTAATTTACAGATAGTCATATACTCTACCAGGACTATCTTGGTTTTAAGTATATGTTTATTTGAATTATATGAGGCAAATCGAAGTTGAAGTCTGAAGTGCAACATTGTGTGAACTCACGGTAGCAAGGGAAAGAGATGCTAGACCTAGAAGCTCAGTGTCTTGAGTGCCTCGTGGTAAAGAACAGACAGCTAGTGCCAGTGTGACAGCAGCTATGTCCCTCACCAGCACCTCCACCCCACACTCCCACCGTGGTGAGCCACACTCGCACACGTAGTGTGTCGTTTTCACCTGTATGGATAACCTCTTATATGTATTATATTGTACTATAGATAACTGGAATATATTACAATGGGGAATGTGTGAGTGTCATGACACTCGTTAATTCAACTATGTTAACATGAAAGTACAGTACATACTTTAAGCTGTAATATAATACAAAAAATCACCTAGAATGTATTTATTGTTATAGAAATGCTTTGCATACTAATGGCTTTATTAAATATGCTTTTCATGTAAAAACTTGTTATCCTCTACCGTATTCTGTATATTTTTTTTAATAAATATAATTATAATTATTATTATTATTATATGGTACACTTATTTTGAACTAAAAATAATAAGCATGCAGTCAAAGTTAGCAAAACTTTGACTGCATGCTTTTTATTTTTGATGATGTTAGTATTGTATGTTAGTAAATGCCTCATTTTATACCAATAATTGTGAAATGCTTTAATTTTGATAAATAGTCTATTGATGAATGTCTTAAAATTTTAAAGCAAATGGAAAGCAGAGGCCATTACTGGAGGAACATGTAGTACCTTAGCCACCTGGTGCTTACCTACCTTTCTGCGGTTACTGAAGATGAGGCAGTAAGGACTCGGTGGATAGTCTGTAGTGGTGGTGATGTTGTCTGCACCGTGAACCATGATGTAGAGCACTCCAGCACCTGTGTACACACAAGCAAGTGGTGAGAGTTGGCCTTGTAGTGCCTGTGGCTTGTCTTAATCAAGTTTTCTTGTTTAATTCATCTTGGAAGACTATCATTTATCTGATCAAGAATACAGATTAATTTCACAAATATTTGTAATACTGAATATACAAAGGATTATGAATTTTTATGAAATTACAGCTGTAGAGGTCATATATGCATTTCCTTTTAACTTCCCTTATTGTTCATTTCTCTATCTTCTTGTCAATTAATACAAATTTACAGAAGGTTTCTTAATGTCATATCAACCATTCAATTTAAGCCATCAAGGAAAGTTAACAAGAACATGGTTAACAATCTATTCATTCATATACTGTACTTAAAAAAAAAAGTCCTTTACCACAAGCAATTTATTCCATTTGGCTTGAGGTGGATGGGTGACCCACCTTCTTGGTTGTCCATCAGGGGTGCGGGGAGGGGAGAGTCGAGGCTGACAGGGCTGAGTGGAGTATACTGCAGCCGAAGATGAAGTGACGGCACATTTCCCCCGATAACCTTCCCTCCCTTTTTCTGCAACACTGTCTCTGCTCTGTATCCAAATTAGAGAGGCTGTGATATTTTTAATATTAGTGCTGGAATAGCAATAATACATAAGCAATAAATTATTTATTATGATACAGCAAAATAATGAAGTACTGTACTGTACTGCCAGAATCATTATCGGAATCATCACTTCTGCAATTATACAACTTTACATTTACTTGAAACTGTAAAAGTATAATATTTACAGTGCTGAAGATAGGCTTTGAACTTGTAAAAGGACTTATTTAAATGCAGGGTATTATGCACTCTGAGGTACAATACAGTGCTGTGCTACACATTACAGGGGACAGTTTGGTTAGGTAGGAAGATATTGCATTGACACCACAGGGACTTGCAGCCATATAGACTCATCAATATAGGCTCATCCATACAGGCTCATAATCCACATTATGAAGGAAAGTTCTAGGAAAAAATTAAGTTCTCTAAGAGAAATTATCAATCCAGCCAAGTTAACTAAAAAAAAAAAAACTTGAACTGTACAGATACTGTACAGGGTGTTATATATAGATATATACTGTGCAGGGATATTATATAATACTGTAAAGAGGTATTATAATAGATACTGTAAGAGGTATTATAAAATAGATACTGTAAAGGGGTATTATATAATAGATACTGTAAAGGGCTATTATATAATAGACACTGTAAAGGGGGTATTATATAATAAATACTTTAAAGGGGTACAACATCACAATACAACTTGATAATGGTCCAGGACTGACCAAAATATTGTCTTTTCTTTATCTGGTGAGTGTGGGTTGGTCATCAGATACTATACAGAGAATTATACAATAGCTACTGTACAGGGTATTACATAATAGATACTCAATTAGTTTTAAGTTCTTTAGCTTTTAAGTTTTTTTCCACATTATGAGGGGAAATGATCTGCATATTAGTGGCTTTAGGCATAGTAGATGTCTTACCTATAATCCTACATTCTTCTTGTATCCTATTTATGTATGTACTTTTGCTTAAATAAAACATATTAATAAACTTTACAGGGTACTGTATAACACATACTGTACAGGGTACTACTGTATATATTAGATAGTGCAAAGGGTACTACTGTATATATTAGATAGTGTAAAGGGTACTATATAATAGATACTGTATAAGGCACTATTGTACCCAGTACAGGGTACAGGAAACCATATTCTGTACATACATACACGAAACGGTTTCAGGCTCGAAAAGCCACAATGTAAGACTGAAAACAGGAGATGCTTTTTCACCCACAGGGTTATAAACCCATGGAATCTCCTACCCACTGAAGCTGTAAAGGCTAAACCTCTGTTAAGTTGTAAAATCCAGCTGGAAAAAATCATCAGGGCAAATGGGGGGGGGGGGTACCTTCGACAAGCCACCGGCTTCCTTGTCTTTGTCGAGGCCAATACAATGTTAATGGCCCTCAAGAAAATTCAGTGACTGTAAATAATAGATACTTTACAAGGTATTGTACAGTATTATAGATTTGTACAGAGTACCATATAATAAATACTGTACAGGGTATTATATATTAGATACATGTATAAAGATATAAATTGTAACCTGCAGTTATATGCATTAAAATTTTGTCCTGAAAGTTACTTCAGGACAAAACACCACTTTGGGTTTTATCCACTTAACAAATATTAACAACAAAACCTAATACTATAACTTTAAATTTATTTAATATAATATACAATATTTTAGCAAAAAGGGTGTTGCATACTAGGTACACATTGTTTTGTAGGCCTAGGCTGCAAGATCATATCCTATTAGCATATCATTTAATGAGGGGGGATATGATTTCTCTCTTATTAAATGATATACAAATATCATTTAATGGGGGATAAATTAAATCCCAGATTTAAGCAAGTTAGCCACAGGCTAACATGCTTAAATTATACCGTGTTAAGTGTACGATAATGTAACGAGCATTTAGTAGCTGTTCGTTATGCATTGCTACTATCATTGCAAAGCATTCAAGTATATAGTACTCACGTTTATCAATATCATGCTCCAGCTCCAGACCCCTGCCTCAACTACTAATTGTTTGGTGTGATGCATTCCCAGCCCCTTGGCTCTTATCATATTTACATTGTGTAAGTGATTTTATATATGGAGTTTGCCTCCACAATTTCCTCTCTTAGAAAAGTTTCCCTCCCCCACACGACCCTCACACTGAACATGTTTTCCCAGCTATCATTAGTCACCTTGGCAGGAATAGGAAGCATTTAACTCATCTGTGTATTTACCACTCAAATGCACTGCCTGTGCACTCAATTCATACTATTATGTTTAAAACTCAAAGTATTTAGATTCTAGATATACTGTCTGTGAGTGTGATAATGATTACTAGATATGTAATCACTACATGTCTATATGGAAATATATGGGAAAAATGATAAAATTAATTATTTGTTAAGACTAGTTACAGTGCAATATAATAATATAACCAAGTGTGCTGGTGTTTAAAGTATGTACTAGAATTAATTGAATTGTAAAGCAGGTAAGTAGTACATAAGCTAAGCAGAGGAGCCACACAGGTGTTAGTACTCACACTCTACAGTTGTCAAGACCATACTGACTGAGAGGCAAGTCGAACTGCGTGAGAGTGGTAGTTATGAGCCTCTTCGTTTTGACTTTGAGAACTAGATTATGGTGATTTGGTGAAGAGCTCACCAGGAAGCTGCATGCCTCCTGCCAGCGAGGTGTTGTAATGGCTGGCGTCACATGCTGCTGTCCATCCACCATTACCACCACCCACTTGTCCTCATCTATACCTACACCTGCAACACAAGGAGAGGTCATAGTCATCCCCCTTGTCCTTATTTACACCTACACCTGTAGCATATGAAGGCGTCATAGTCAATCATATTCTCAGCTACACCTATAACTAATACTGTTAATACTGGAAGAATTCTACACACATATAAAGGGAGTCAAAGCCAAGCACCTAAACTACACAGAATATAAAAATTTATAAACATTCAGCTTAAAAAAGAATGTATTTTTAGGCAAATACCCTGCTAGCAGGGAGTCACAAGAGGAATTACTGGAACAGCACCCCATGATCTATTACCAACCAAATATCCACCTAACATGCATGACTACTCACCAACTGCTCACTAGTTTATTTACTTATCACACTTATCACCCATAACTATATCACCATCAGCTAGCCCATCCATCATCTATACAAATCAAGAAAAATCACTCATAACTATACCAGCCATCAACTAGGTCACCCATCAACTAGACCACCCATAACTGTACCCTCCCAGTCACTAACCTGTGGTTGCCTTAATCGTCCACAGAATGACAGTAAGGACACCCTGAGCCAGCGTGTCTCCAGGGCGGGTCTCTGGCACGATGACATCTGTTGAGTGGATGTTGATCTCCAACTGACCTGGGTCAACCCAGGCTGTGGAGAGAGCATCCATAACGAGTGAGTGGAGCCATGTCTTGAGCACTGGTACCTCCATCATCTGAACTGCCTGCCGCCAGAGAGGAAACCAGTCTCAGTTGGGGCTGAAGAGTTAGTGTACAGTAGATGATGGGGAGGGGTTAAGACTTGTGAGGAATTGTTGCCTTGGACAAAAGAAGCTGTGAAAGATGAAATGGAAGAGGGGAGTATGTGAGGCAGTAAAGGACATAGGCCATGACTCAATTCACTTTAGAACATAATAAGATAACAATATTAATTTGTTCTGACATAATCTGCATAAGATTAATATGTACCTATTGCATGCCTAAGGTTTAACATGCTCTTATGTGACTTATAACCACTCTCACTCTTCATGGCTCTGCTCTTTATTGGCTTCACTTAACTTTTACTACCTATGTTTCATCTTTTTACCATAAGCATTGTGGAAATAGGTTTTATGAGTGTAGGTGATATCTAGTAAGCAGTTGCTCATGTATCTTATTTTGCCTGTCTGGGTATATAGAAATAGAGACAGGGTATAAGGAGGTCATCAAAATATAGCCAGGGCTCAGGGAGGTCATTAAGGTATAGAGCTCAGAAGTCAACAAGAACAGATATAGTTCAAGGTCAGGCAAAAAGCAGTCAATATAGAGTAGAGGTTTAATTTCAGGGGTACAAAGTCAGGACCAGGAAAGGTCATAAGGATGGAACAGGTAAACAAAGATCAGTGAGGGACAGTGATAGCTCAAGGTGTTCAGATGATGCCAAATGTGATGGATCAGTTAAGGTTATCAAGACAGAATAATTTAAGGAAGGTCAAGGAGTCACCTGGTAACCTCAGTCAAATAAAGTCAAGAGATCAATGTGGGTTGCTGAAGGTTAATACACTCCAAAGATCAAAAACATATCAGAAAACCTTTTTGCAGAATAGGAGAAAAATAAAGAAAATATGAAATGTTAACATAGGTCAGAGGTGAAGTTTGAAAGAAATGGTTACCAGAGGTCAAGATATATGAATAGTATATAATACAGTGCATATATTGGTCAGAAAAGCAAGTGGATATATAGTATCAGGGATAAGAAGTAAACATAATGAAATAAGGCATAAGATAACTTGTAGGACTCAGGAACAGGTTGTGCAGCTCAAGTTACAGAATTTTTAGTGGAAGTGGATAGCTTCCAAAGCTCAAGGGTTAGGGTGCATGGTTGTTAGAATAGGTTTTATGTTAAAGGGAATATGTTATATGGCTCAATAGATGTTATTGGGCTCAGGGGATAGTCATGGAAAAAGCATTAGAGCTAAGGAAATTGAAGGGTCCAGGAGACAGATAATTAAACCAAGGATAGGTCTCTCCAGCCTTATTTTAGTAACTGTCATAAAACTGAATCAAGTTTGTTAGGCACGACTTTCTTAACACAGTTGGTTCTCTCCCATGTTGTCGAGCTAAAAGAATAGGTTGCAAGCTGAATGGATAAGTTGTAAAGCTGTGGGAATAGGTTGTAGGGTCAAGTGAACCAGATGCAGAGGGGGGGGATGTAATATAAGGTTGTAAGACTCTCAGGAGGGGTTGTAGGAGTGAGAGGGGTTATAGAAGTGAGAGGGGTTGGAGGAGGAGGAGGAGGACTGACCTTGAGGATCCTGACACTGAACCACACTTGGGGCTTCTCAGTGAAGGAGAGGGCCAGGCGGGTGAGGTGTGGGAAGGGTGCCTCCATGTCCAATGTAGCTGTCACCACCACACGCCCCAGCACTGCCAGCTTCTCCACGCCCACATCCAGGTCCACACCCACCCTGACACACACACATCTTCAATACTGGTAATGTATTTTATTTTGTTCACATATAATTGGATTAATACAAATAAATACAACTGCTTTGTAAAGTTGTACATTGGTAAAATCTTTATGTCGAAACTGGAAAATAAAAGAATTCAAATATTACTAATGTATTTGTTGCATTATGTCGAAACTGGAAAATAAAAGAATTCAAATATTACTAATGTATTTGTTGCATTACCACTGTAAAGGAAAGCCAGTATATTACAAGCCTTCCTGCCAACCTCCTCCACCAGGAGTGAGGTGCCACTGTACTCGGGTCAACCCTCCTCATGTCACTCTTAAGATTTGGAATTTTGGAATGAATCCACCAAATTATTGGCGGATTTGGATTTTTTTGTTGTTGGTGGATTTGCTCTATTCTCGTTAGAGGATTTTCATTGGATTGGCGGATATGGAATTCTACATTGGCGGATTTGGAATTTGTATGTTGGAGAATTAGGAATTTTTTGTTGCCGCATTTCGATTTTTGTTGTTGACGGATCTGGAACTATTTTTTTAAAGTTGGTAGAATAGGAATTTTTTGTTGGCAGATTTTGATTTTTTTGTGGCAGATTTTGTTGTTGCTGGTGGTGGTGAATTTGGATTTTTTGTTGGCAGATTTGAAATTTTTTGTTGGTGGATATGGAATTTTTGTTGTTGGGTGAATTAGGAATTATCTTGTTGGCGGATTTGGCATTATTTCGTTGTTGGATTTTTGTTTTTGTTGGCGAATTTTTCTTTTTCTTTTGTAGATTTGGGAGCAGATTTAAATTTTTGTGTTCCTCCTAATGTCACTATCCCTCTCCCCATCCTCCTAATGTCACTATCCCTCTCCCCATCCTCCTAATGTCGCTATCCCTCTCCCCATCCTCCTAATGTCACTATCCCTCTCCCCATCCTCCTAATGTCACTATCCCTCTCCCCATCCTCCTAATGTCACTATCCCTCTCCCCATCCTCCTAATGTCACTATCCCTCTCCCCATCCTCCTAATGTCACTATCCCTCTCCCCATCCTCCTAATGTCACTATCCCTCTCCCCATCCTCCTAATGTCACTATCCCTCTCCCCATCCTCCTAATGTCACTATCCCTCTCCCCATCCTCCTAATGTCACTATCCCTCTCCCCATCCTCCTAATGTCACTATCCCTCTCCCCATCCTCCTAATGTCACTATCCCTCTCCCCATCCTCCTAATGTCACTATCCCTCTCCCCATCCTCCTAATGTCACTATCCCTCTCCCCATCCTCCTAATGTCACTATCCCTCTCCCCATCCTCCTAATGTCACTATCCCTCTCCCCATCCTCCTAATGTCACTATCCCTCTCCCCATCCTACTAATGTCACTATCCCTCTCCCCATCCTACTAATGTCACTATCCCTCTCCCCATCCTCCTAATTTCACTATCCCTCTCCCCATCCTCCTAATGTCACTATCCCTCTCCTCATCCTCCTAATGTCACTATCCCTCTCCCCATCCTCCTAATGTCACTATCCCTCTCCCCATCCTACTAATGTCACTATCCCTCTCCCCATCCTCCTAATGTCACTATCCCTCTCCCCATCCTACTAATGTCACTATCCCTCTCCCCATCCTCCTAATGTCACTATCCCTCTCCCCATCCTCCTAATGTCACTATCCCTCTCCCCATCCTACTAATGTCACTATCCCTCTCCCCATCCTACTAATGTCACTATCCCTCTCCCCATCCTTCTAAAATCACTATCCCTATCCACATCCTCCTAATGTCACTATCCCTCTCCCCATCCTCCTAATGTCACTATCCCTCTCCCATCCTCCTAATGTCACTATCCCTCTCCCCATCCTACTAATGTCACTATCCCTCTCCCCATCCTACTAATGTCACTATCCCTCTCCCCATCCTACTAATGTCACTATCCCTCTCCCCATCCTTCTAAAATCACTATCCCTATCCACATCCTCCTAATGTCACTATCCCTCTCCCCATCCTCCTAATGTCACTATCCCTATCCACATCCTCCTAATGTCACTATCCCTCTCCCCATCCTCCTAATGTCACTATCCCTCTTCCCATCCTCCTAATGTCACTATCCCTCTCCCCATCCTCCTAATGTCACTATCCCTCTCCCCTTCCTCCTAATGTCACTATCCCTCTCCCCATCCTTCTAATGTCACTATCCCTCTCCCCATCCTTCTAATGTCACTATCCCTCTCCCCTCCTCCTAATGTCACTATTCCTTTCCTCCCCTTTTCCTCCTAATGTCACTATCCCTCTCCCCTCCTCCTCCTAATGTTACTATCCCTCTCACCCATCCTCCTAATGTCACTATCCCTCTCCCCATCCTCCTAATGTCACTATCCCTCTCCTCCTTCCTCCTAATGTCACTATCCCTCTCCTCCCTCCTCCTAATGTCACTATCCCTCTCCCCATCCTCCTAATGTCACTATCCCTCTCCCCATCCTCCTAATGTCACTATCCCTCTCCTCCCTCCTCCTAATGTCGCTATCCCTCTCCCCTCCTCCTAATGTCACTATCCCTCTTCCCTCCTCCTCCTAATGTTACTATCCCTCTCCCCTCCTCCTCCTAATGTCACTATCCCTCTCCCCATCCTCCTAATATCACTATCCGACAATCGGCTAGATTGTTGTTGTCGTTGTTTTGGAAGGTTACCTAAATCCTAAGATCAAATCAATTAAATTTCGATGGCCAATTGGCTAATTTTGTGTGGTGTTTTTGCTCTTAATAGACTTTCTGTTTTGTTTATGGGTTTGTGTGGTCATGCAAAGTGTAAAGATGCCAAAGGTACATAAATGGAGAGAAATATGTCACATATGGTATCAAGGTATCAGGTATGGCTTCACTGCACTCTTGGATGATATGGGTGATCTTGACTGGGCGGAATGTATGACCACTGCATCACTGTCTGCAGTTATCCCATCAATCAACCACACCGAGATACTCACCCCTTGCCACCTATCCTTGCGGCGAGGACGGCAGAGAAGGAATCTGAGTCGAGAGCGAGATCACACATAATGGCTAGGGTGTGTGTGGGGGCGTGTGCGAGGCCCGGAGGTGGGCGTGCTGGGCACAGTTGGCGGCGGGGCATGCCCTCTATACCCCCAGCTGTACTGGAGATGTCCCACGCCCTCACACTACGCAGCACGGGCGTCCGATCTCCAAGACTCAACTGCTTTAGAGAGATGGCCTCTGTCGGGAGGAAATAACAGTGTTAGAACATCATGCCCAATGGTCCATCAGTCTTACCACATGCCAGCGTGACTACAGTACCACACGCAAGCATAATTACAGTATCACAAGCTGGTATAACTACAGTACACATGCTGGTGTGGCTACAGTACTATACACTGGCATGACTACAGCACCGCATACAGCTAGGCTTGACTTATGTAAGCTGATGCTCGACTATGCAGACATCCAGGAAAGCGGGCTTGCTGTAGGAACCCACCTAGAAAGGCGGGCTTGGCATCATTGAGTCTGGGATCGAGGGCGGCCTTGACCCTGGCAAAGATGGAGGCAGAGGAGAAGACCCACCACCGGTTCACTAGCAGGTTGAGCCACTCGCACGTCTCGTCTGCCTGCAGTGCTCGCCGCCGGTGTAGCCGCAGTGACTCGTATCTGTATAGAGAACCAAGTTGTACACCACATGTACCATTGTACCGGTGTACACCATACATAGTTGTTGTTGTTTTAGGGGGCCGTGACGGCAGAGGTGCTGCATGTGACTCGGTGTACCGAAGGGTAAATCGCAAAGCCATATGGCTAAATAAAAATCTGTCGGCGGAAACGAATGTAACTTGCAGCAAAATAAACACACTGATGGGCAGATGATTGGGAAGCCCCAGGAGTCTTTCAGAGAAGCAAGCACCGGCCCCACCCCACACAGAGAACACTGGGTAGCCAAACATAAACACGGAGCCCCCTTCTAAAATGCTAAATGTCTTCCAGTGTCCTCCGGCAGAAATGAAGACCGCCCTCAGCAAGTCTGTGGGCACACCCAGAGCTCACCAAGACCTGCCAACTTCCGGCACCTCTCGGCCAAGCCGGCGCCGGACACCGTAACCCTGACCGAAGAACCAGCCAGAAAACGTTCAACATCTATCAACTTTCCTCTAAGTCAGGTTTGTTACGAACGCCAGGTGTCGTAACAAACCGGACCGTTCAATAGGACTGCCAGAGGGCAGTATCAAAACTGTATGGGTAAAATCATGTAATTGAAAGTGATCTGGCGCCCCCCAGGCGGAGCAGGTGTCCATTCGTCGTTAAGGTTAAACCAGGAGTCTATCTTTGTGCAAGTGTACACTCCGCACAGGCGCTAAAGAGGCGGGGAGTAGACATACGGGAACTGTAGAGGTGCACAGCACATTCCGGGGTGTAAAGGTGTGTGCTGCCCTAATGGGTGGTGTACTGTAGGCTGTGTTAAGGGTACTGAGGACAGTAGGTCGTGTTATCAAGGGTACTAAGGACCGTAGGCCGTGTTATCAAAGATACTGAGGATAATAGGTCGTATTATCAAAGGTACTGAGGATACCAGTCCTAGTTATGAAGGGTATTGAGGGAGTAAGTCGTGCTCTGAATGGTACTGAGGACAGTAGGTCGTGTTATCAAAGATAGTGGTGGTCGTGTATAGTGTTAACAGCATTGAGGGTCGTCTTCTAAACTGTCAATATTGGTGCAACAGGGAGACTCGGATGCAGTGATGGCGTATTGAAGACACCTTCATGATTATTAAGATCAATGATGCTTCCCGCCACCCTCACCCCCCCCCCAACACACACACAAAAAGCACTGCATTCACATGTTTATTCAAATACTTCCCGTTCCATCAGTCTGCTCACAGCCACAACTTTCTGTACGTCTTTATTTACACAGACATATGGGTGGCCAAGCGCGAGCCATCACACCATATATCAGCGAGGTTGTGCAGCTCCCAATTCCCTGTCGGCCCCTCTATCTTCCCAAGATACTGATTCCTAATAATTAAAGTGCTTCCATGACCGCCAGAGCTCCGCTTCGATTTCATCACCTGTGTATGTGGGAGTGTGGGAGGGAAGGGAGAAGGGAAGAGAGCGAAGAGCGCAAGGAAAGAGAGTGGAAAAGAGAGAATGGGAGACCGAGGGGAAGAGGTAGATAGGAAAAAGATACCCCTTGATTGCAATTATAAATTAATAAAACTAATTAACTGGCGACCTACTTTGTTCCTAAAATACAAGTTAATAATCCAGTACGATAGCCTCTGTGGCTGGCTGGCAGCAGTGTGTTAAAGCTCTCACAAGGTGTTATATGACAAGATCAAGTCCTTCGCCTCCTGAAATCACTTAATAATAATAATAATAATGGTATATAAAATACATGGAAGAAAACATGATACAGGGACATGATACAGTGGTTAATTATAGTCGTTACAGAGGTAAGGCAATTATGAGAAAGCGCCAAACCATGACTATATAGCCCTTGGAAGGGACATAGGGCAAGGAGCTGGGATATGACGGTGTAAATCTACTAGGACCATCGAGGTTTGAACGTCGACCTGCAGGCAGCTAGATCGACGCTGTACGGACCAGTTCAAGTAGGGGGAAATTGTTACAGATTATGTATATTTAATTTCGCACCGTCGGAGGACAGTGGTGAAGCAGGACGTGTGGCAAGCGAAGGGAGAAGGCATATGCAGTTCCAGCCACAAGCAAGGAGAACCATTCATGGTCAGCAAATACTGACCAATATTGCCGCTCTCAATCATCAAATTCAATAATTTTTTAACGAATATTTGTCACTACATAACCACCAATATAGTCTCAGAGAACGCTGTTCTACTGCTAGTCTGCCTTTTACCGTGCAGTGTGTGGCAGGAGTCACTGGATGCCTCCTAGATGAGCTGTGTATAGCACTAAACACTAGTTGTCAGCGGGCGGTGGCAGGGTGTGGTGATGAGGCTAGCAACACACTCCTCGGGCTGTGCTCCGGTGTGGTGGCCTCACCTCCCTGCCTCACCTTACTCTCCCTCTCACAGTAGATTGATTGATGAAGATTAAGCCACCCAAGAGGTGGCACGGGCATAAATAGCCCGTAAGTGGTGGCCCTTTTGAGCCATTACCAGTATCAAAAGATGATACTGGAGATCTGTGGAGGCGCAACTGCACCCTGCGCGACGGGAGATGTCTCCCGGACCAAATGGTGACCAAATGGTCCTCTCACAGTAATGTACCGATGATTGATAAAGATTAAGTCACATACAAGAGGTGGCACGGGCATGAATAGCCCGTAAAAGAAATGTACCAACCCTCTCTACTATAAATACCTCATACGCCATATTTATATGGCTCCTGCATTTAATACAGGAATTAATGGGTCCTGCTCAACTCATAATGGAGCATCTGGGTTCGATCCCCGACCGAGACAAAAATTGTTGGGTATGTTTCTTTTTCACTTGATGCATTTATTCACTTTGTAGTAAATAGATACAGTACTAAGGAGTTAAGCAACTGTTGTGGGTTGCATCCTGGGAAAGGACAGTAGTAGGCCTAGGGAGACCTTGGCTTGTTTTGTTGCCCCCTGAGGTGGCTAGTTTATTGTGCACCCCATACCCATCCTGTGAGCGGTAGCGCAAAAAGCATTACAGAGGGCACAAAAGGGCATTATCAGACCTCATCTTAGATTATTACATAAACAATTTCATCTATCCTTCACACCTTATGAGTGAGGGGTGAGAATAGCTTGAGCTACCTCATCCCTTTGTGTGTATTTTACCTCAATAAACTTATTTCAATTTCAATTTCAATTCAATTTCACACCTTATAGTTACAGTGTCAGGTAGTTACAGAGAAAGACCTTGACCTAATTACAGACTTCCTGTCCCTGACAACGGGGGAATTATTATAACAATTACTCATATTCAAGTTCAAGTATGTTTATTGAGATAAGCAAGAAATACATCCCAAAGGGATAGAGTAGCTTAGGCTATTTGTACCCCCTTACTCATATTGTTTAAGATTCGCTACTGGGAACAAAAAGTTCCAAGTAGCACGGGCTATGGTGAGCCCGTAGTGGACTTACCTGGCACAGGAGAGGGGCGATGAGTGAATTACTCATTATTATCATTACTTTAGAATGATTTACATTTAGTGAGGAGAGAGGAGGACCTACCTGGTGGCGTCCTCGGCTGCTCGCTGTAGGGCGCCGGACACCAGCGCCCAGGTCACGCCCATACTGACCATGAGCCACGCCCATGATGCACCACACGCCCCCAGCACCCACGCCCCCACCACCACGCCCACCAGCAGCACCAGCACCCCGCTGGCTGACTGAAACAAGCGCACGCCTCCTATTACACACTACGTATAACACTTGCTAATATTAATAACATTTACACAACTCCAGTTTTCCTCTTATATATATTTATGCCAGCTTGATCCATTATATATATCAATACTGCTGGTCATGCACACTTTTACTTATATTGTTATTGCAATTATAATGTGATAGGCAGCACTTATTATTATGAAGGCAGATACTAATTTATTAGTAATATATATATATATATATATATATATATATATATATATATATATATATATATATATATATATATATGTGTGTGTGTGTGTGTGTGTGTATATCACGAAAATAAACACGTGATTAAGAATGTGACAATGTCAGACCACGGAGGAAAATGAAACAGGAATTTCCTTAAGTACTTTCGTATATTAAATACATCTTCAGAAGGAATGAAGATGTATTTAATATACGAAAGTACTTAAGGAAATTCCTGTTTCATTTTCCTCCGTGGTCTGACATTGTCATATTATATATATATATATATATATATATATATATATATATATATATATATATATATATATATGTGTGTGTGTGTGTGTGTGTGTGTGTGTGTGTGTGTGTGTGTGTGTGCGTGCGTGTGTGTGTGTGTGTGTGTGTGTGTGTGTGTGTGTGTGTACTCACCTATTTGTGCTTGCGGGGGTTGAGCTTCGGCTCTTTGGTCCCGCCTCTCAACTGTCAATCAACTGGTGTACAGATTCCTGAGCCTATTGGGTTCTATCATATCTACATTTAAAACTGTGTATGGAGTCAGCCTCCACCACATCACTGCCTAATGCATTCCATCCGTTAACTACTCTGACACTGAAAAAGTTCCTTCTAACGTCTCTGTGGCTCATGTGGGTACTCAGTGTGTGTGTGAGTGTGTGTGTGTGTGTGTGTGTGTGTGTGTGTGTGTGTGTGTGTGTGTATGTGTGTGTGTGTGTGTATGTGTGTGTGTGTGTGTGTGTGTGTGTGTGTGTGTGTGTGTGTGTGTGTGTGTGTGTGTGTGTGTGAATAGCCAAAACAGTATTGAGTGTTTTTTTAGCTTTTTTATTCGATTTCTCGATGCAACATTGCATAATTTCCTCAGCATAGCAGTATACACTAACAACTAACAGCACACACACATGTATAACGGTATACATTCATAAATGGCAATATACATACACAAATGACAGTATACACACAAACAAATAACAATATACACTCACATATAACGGTATACATTCACAAATAACAGTATACAACTACAAGAGTTTACACAGTACCAACCTTAGAGTTCCTGACCAGCAGCTCCTGAATGTCATTATCGAGGGTGGCGGAGGGGCGGTGGTCCCTTGATTTGCGGGCGGTGGAGCGGGTGGCGTGGGCGGCGTAGAGTGGGTGGGTGGAGCCGGTGGGCGTGTCGTCTGGCAGGTCCGCCTCTCCGCCACAACATTCGTCCGCCCACGTCCGGGAACCTGATTGATTGATTGATTGATAAACATTAAGCTATCCAAAAGGTGGCACGGGCATGAATAGCCCGTAAGGGAACCTGAGTTTGTTGTTGTTTTAGATTCAGCTACTCAGAACAAAAGTTCCAAGTAGCACGGGCTATGGTGAGCCCGTAGTGGACTTACCAGGCACAGGAGCGAGGCTGTGTATCGGAACCTGAGGAAGATGGTCATATATATATATGTCTCTAAACACCCAACTGTCAACAACATGAGATGGTCCTTTCTACTAAGTTATTGTGACTTATTCTACTCCTGTATATAATAATATTAAGTCTTGTCTGAGAATATATAGTTTGTTTAATACTCAACAGAAATAGTCATCGTGTGTAATAGATCTGTCTAACTGTTGTGAATGATAAGTCTGGGGGTTTTGTACTTGTGCGTCAAAGTGGAGGTTGGATTTGGTTTAGAAAACCTCACAAATCCAGCCCCAAACAACATCTTGCTCGTTGACTTCAATAATTGAAGTCAATTACGTCACCTATAATGGAAACATTTGATGGACATCAAGTTCATCAACCTCTGGAGAAATATTAAGGCTGTGTGTATATATCTTGGAGGATTATGGTACAACTTATATTTAAAAGTTCTTCAATAACTTCCAGTGTTCGAAAGCGCACCTATTGAAATACTTCTGCATATACTAAATATACATGACTGCAAGCGGAAACAAAACAACTAGTCAAACCTAACCTAGGCTCAGCTATCCACAGTATCATAACATAAATCTTACTGTGGATGAAATGCTAAGTGATCATTTTGCATTACAAATACAGCTTAAACTAGATAAAAAGAATGCCTGCCTTCAGAGGAAAAGGTTAGAGTTTAATGAGGGGAGAATTAAGGGATCTTGTTGGTCATATTAAGTCTTGGTATGATACTTATAAGCCAGTTTCGGCAGAAACATTTTATGAAGATCTAATTAAGGAGGTAGATGTATTTAATGCAACATTGAACTGGAAAACATATAGTATAAAAAAAACATCCCACCAGAAAAGAAAATTATAACACAGGACAAGATGCTTAAGGGCTGGACATTCACAATGAGGAGAGCTCACAGTGATTGGAATAGGAATGGTAGGACTGAGGAAGGGAAGAATGCTTTACTGGCAGTTGCTAGGCTGTGTGGGGAGAAAAGAAAGGAAATCAGGAGCAAGTATTGGCAGGAGTTTGCAGAGAAAGTTGGGAGCAACAGAATCTTGAAGGAAATCTAGCAAGACGTAAATAAAGTAAGAGGTAAAAAAAATTGGGGGGGGGGGTTAGAAATAGCCTAAGCTACGCTATCCCTTTGAGATGTATTTTTTCTTGTCTCAATAAACATACTTGAACTTGAACATAACATAAAATAATATTAATGTATATTTGAAGCATTAACACCACCAAATAATCCTGGCCAATGTTGGCCCACCACCATCACCACAATCGTTGCTCATGTTGGCCCACCACCATCACCACAATCGTTGCTCATGTTGGCCCACCACCATCACCACAATCAGTGCAGTGATTGTACAGACACCACCACCACCACTATCGTTACTCATGCAGCCGTCAAAACAAGAGCACAATAGCCCATCTTCAAACGGCTTACACGTAAGAAACTTACTTTTTTCGTCTGGAAATTGATGACGAGATTCGTGTATAATAATATACCGATATTCATTACGTGTCAGCAGTCCCAAGATGTAAACCACGGATGATTATATTTCAAAATTGATAAACATTGCTGACGTTGTAAACATGCGCATGCGTATTGCATGCAAATTATTGCCGTATTTATAAACATGAACGAAGACATAACCCATTGTTGAAAGTTCCTGTTATGACGAAAAGCTTTTCCATTGGCACATGTGAGCAGTTATTACACTTTTACACGCTTCCGCAGAATATACTGTTGAACCCATTGTAAAAATGTGGTCAGTCTACAAGAACATTTAAAAGAACATAATAAGAACATTTAAATGTAAGACTAAAGGAAACTACAGTCTTATTGGTCCATGCGAAGCAAATTTTTTTTATATCCAGCGAAACTCATTCACATATATGAATGAGTTTCAAGTGGAATGTTTCAACTCTCGTTTGAAACATTTCACTTGTGTTATGTTACCCGGTAAAATGTTCCATAGATCAACAACCCTGTTCACAAACTAATATTTATTCAGATCGTTTCTGAATTTAATCTTAAAATACTATTTAGAAAACCTTACAAATCCGGTCCCAAACAACATCTTGCTCATTGACTTCAATTACGTCGCCTAAAATGGAAACATTTAGCAAATGCCATAATATCAGAAAGACTTCTAAAAAAAACGTCTATATGAACGGTCACATATAAATGACCACTTGAGGTCCTTTGTGTGTGCTTTTACATACATATATCATTACATACATATGTAATGACCTATGTGTGTAGTGATATATGTTATTTGGGCTAATAAGCAAAGAAAATAAATCACTGAACTGCCCATACGTCTCACTTCCCCCCCCCCCCCCCCGTGACCAACAAGGAAGGGGCTGCAGAAAAATCCAATATATATATACAGAGCATAAGGCCTCCAGTAAATTCAGAGGAACCTAAACATTTATTTTTCTATGCAGGTCTAGAACAAAAACTAAATCTTACATTAGGCCCTTGTGCAAGAGAGAGATGGAACTTTCACTGATAAAAAGAAAGAAATTAGTGAAATACTAAGGACGCAGAACGCCACTGATTTCAGTGGGCCCCCTGAACACACTGGAGATTGATAGACCAAATTAATTCTTCATGCCCATTACTTCAACCTCAACCCGCCATAAAACTATCCGGATGCAGCCCGTCCTCATAAACAAAGACCCAAAGTCCATTCCATGCACCCGCCAAACCCCTTGTTTATGAATGAAAAACAGTTTACACACGACTTACAACTAATGACGTCCGAACACTTCCGGAAAAAAGTGCTTCGGTGACGACTTTTGTTTCAACCACAACGCTGTAAATGCTTCACCAACGTACTACAAATATAAATAATCGCCAACAGACCCTGAACACCTAACCTAACCAATGCCTAAATGTGCACAACATGCTAATATATAATAATATTAATTTATATTTGAGAAAATTCATGTTTTGAATGAACAACATGTTAAACTTGATGAATGGGTCTTTGGGGTCGACCGCTGGATGGAATGAATTTGGTTTGAGGACGGGTTGCCGGATGAGTAGTTCCGGGTAGTTTTCGTGTCGTAATGGCTTGAAAGCCGTGTGAAATATCACATTAGCATTAAAACATGCATAATTTCTCGTGGCTAAGAAAGGCTCTATATATAGAGCAAGACTCGAACCCGGGACCAAGTGTACGACTGCTGGGACAGTGCCACAGAACACTTGCATGTTGGCTTCAAATTATAGTGCCACGTTTGGCTAAATCAATACGTGCATGTATGTAAGCATAATTTGAAACATTTAGCTTGACAGCAGGGACTGTTTTGTTGGGCGTTTGTCACTTTTTTGTTCGGCGTTTGTCACTTTTTTGTTCGGCATTTGTCACTTTTTTGTTCGGCGTTTGTCACTTTTTTTGTTCGGCGTTTGTCACTTTTTTGTTCGGCGTTTGTCACTTTTTTTGTTCGGCGTTTGTCACTTTTTTGTTCGGCGTTTGTCACTTTTTTGTTCGGCGTTTGTCACTTTTTTTGTTCGGCGTTTGTCACTTTTTTGTTGGGCGTTTGTCACTTTTTTGTTGGGCGTTTGTCACTTTTTTGTTCGGCGTTTGTCACTTTTTTGTTCGGCGTTTGTCACTTTTTTGTTCGGCGTTTATCATCATTTATCAAGCTGACCTGCGCATCTCTAGCATCAAGCTGAAATGACACTTAAATGTCATTATTTTTACAGTATAACAAGTTTTAACAAAAAAATCGAAGCGAAACGTGTTTTAATAAAGTGGAATTGTTTATTACTAACGAATAATTAATAATAAGGTGATTAAAAATAAGTTTTTATGGTAAGGGTTGAGATGAGCTGATGTAGGTTAACAGCTCTATAACAGCAGTTTTGTTAGGACCTCAATAGCATTCCTAATTAACCCTATTCTTAGTCAAAACAATATAAGATAGAAAGGAAAGGGAAACAGATACAGAATATGTGTGTGTGTGTGTGTGTGTACTCACCTATTTGTGTTTGCGGGGGTTGAGCTTTGTCTCTTTGGTCCCGCCTCTCAACCGTCAATCAACAGGTGTGTGTGTGTGTACTCGCCTATTTGTCCTTGCGGGGGTTGAGCTTTGTCTCTTTGGTCCCGCCTCTCAACTGTCAAGGGGCCGGGTGTGTGTGGGGGTCCATCACAAGTGCCCCCACACACCAGTAAGAGAGGCCGGGTGTGTGTGGGTCGCACACAACTGCCCCCCACACCCCAGCCAGAGAGGGAGGGAGGGGGGGGGCACTGTGTCAACACCACCACCAGGGCGCCATAATCACGCTAGGCTTGACAACTTCCAGGGTTCCATCATTAACTCTTGACAGGAAAGGACAATAACAATCCCCAGGGGTTTATTACTGGTAATCCATAAGATTAACTGACTTTCACAAATTTCTGTTCGTGCCAAATTTTAAGAGGATATATTCACTTGCTTGGTCTTCAGTCTATCGTTACATCAAATATATATTGTATTTTCAATTAGAATTATGTAGTACATCATTGCAATGTGGTAATTACATTAACAAAATAAATAGAAAAAGTGTGTCATCGGGATAAATTAGTTCTAAATTTGAGGTAAAATATTTTCCTCCCATAGTTATTTATTATTTTAATGTGACAGCTGGGAGATATACTGCTGAATTGTGACCGGTTGTTTAATGGTAAGTGGTCTTCCCGGCTTGCTGTCTTGGGTACATGATCACTACTCTCTCTCTCTCTCTCTCTCTCTCTCTCTCTGTCTCTGTCTCTCTCTCTCTCTCTCTCTCTCTCTCTCTCTGTCTCTGTCTCTGTCTCTGTCTCTCTCTCTCTCTCTCTCTCTCTCTCTCTCTCTCTCTCTCTCTCTCTCTCTGTCACTCTCTCTCTGTCTCTCACTCCAAGCAGTTCAAAGTTTGCATTTCCGTCCCGAGTTTGCTCAGCCTGTAGCCTCAATTTAAAGGACAACACAAAAGTTATGCACGGCATTAAAGCTCACCTTCCATGTTAAACCTCGTAGAGGGAAAAAAAACAAATAAAAAGAAGAAGAGTTCCTGGGTAAATATTGGTTAAGACACTCGAGTGCATCAGCGTCATAATGGACTTCAAATTTACCAAGCTTGAAGGACAGTCATGAGAAATCAAGTGTAGGCAAGACACTTCCTGCAGAGCTGTTGATTGAATCAATAACTCTGTCAGCACAGAAGACGATTAATCTCACTAAAACTCGCATAATCTTTTAGACTAGGATGCTGCAGTCTTGAATGTTTGGCACCGTGGTGCTTGGGGTTATCACGTACCTTTGATATGGTTCGCCTTGTTTGCTTTTGGTCTAGTGTTGGCATCCTTTGTGATATTTAGTGCCTTCTGAGTACCCTGGGGCGGTAAATATGATGGGACCACATAGTCTCCCCGGCTCGGCGCCTTCTCATGATAATTACTTACTTGCAGACGAGGAGTCACAATAACGTGGCTGAAAAATATTGACCAGACCACACACTAGAAAGTGAAGAAACGACGAGGTTTCGGTCCGTCCTGGACCATACATGGATGTGTGACCTCTTCGCCGCTTGTTACATGTTCAACTTTACCCTCAGCAATGTCACCTGTTATGGAACGAGGCCTAACACCCGCACGGATCACCTTTAACAATATGTACCTGGAGGCGCTCAACAAGCGTCGTTACATGCGTGATCCTGTGGTCCCGGGTTCGATTCCGGCCGCCGGCGAGAAACGATGGGCAGAGTTTCTTTCACCCTGGTGCTCCTGTTACCTAGCAGTAAATAGGTACCTGGGTGTTAGTCAGCTGTCACGGGCTGCTTCCTGGGGGTGGAGGCCTGGTCGAGGACCGGGCCGCGGGGACACTAAAGCCCCGAAATCATCTCAAGATAACCTCAAGATAACGTCTGGACAACAAAGGCTTACAATTCCAGGTCAGAACAGCTAAGTAATAACTGTTAATTAAATAATAACTCACAAATACTCAAAGAATAATTATGAGGGAGGTGTGTTGAGAAGCAGGCCAGAGAGACCTGGAGCACTTCCAGTTGCCAAGTGGAGAGAGTCAATAGGTTCTTATCAGCGCTGCACTCTCGGGGTTAACCTGATAACACACACCGTAACGGACTGGCGCCACATTCACGAAGCAGTTACGCAAGTACTTACGAACGTGTACATCTTTTCTCAATCTTTGACGGCTTTGGTTACATTTATTAAACAGTTTACAAGCATGGAAACTTCCCATTCGACTGTTGTTATTGTTATAAACAGCCTCCTGGTGCTTCGGAGCTCATTAACTGTTTAATAATTGTAAACAAAGCCGCCAAAGATTGAGAAAAGCTGTACAGGTTCGTAAGTGCTTGCGTAAGTGCTTTCGTGAATCTGGCCCCAGACTGAGCTCCTTCCTCCGTGTGCGCCGCCAGCCTGCCTCTATTAATCGGTATTCATCTATATATTTATATACAAGAAGGTACAAACGGTAAGAAATATATCATTTTGTTTACAATTTCCAGCTGACCCTGATACTCTTCAAAGTCGTCATAACACAGTCCCTTTACTAGAATATGTCCAACAACATGAAATAATTGAGAGATTCTGTCAAAAACGATATTTTGAAATACTTAAAAAAGGGAATTAGATATTTCGTACATTTTTTTAAGACTCGTGAATATGTGATTGTTAGTGTACACAAAAAATGGGGCTGAAAAAATGCCATGCATCTAGAGACATTTTTTAACCATCTACTGGTTATCAGACAAATTATATTGATATATATTTGTTATTTTGTTGTTGTTGTTGTTGTTGTTGCTTACTGCTCAGTGATAAGGTGTCTGAGGAGTTGTTGCTCACAGACACTACGGATGACTAATTACGCTTGGCCGTGACCACACAACCAATTAATTCAATTAAAGGCGCCATAACACTCCTACAGCGCGATGTTGCCCAGATGATTTGACCACGAGCGCAGATGCGCATCCCAGATACACAGCTGTGATAAGGTTTTGTGTGTCCTTCATGCTCGGAACCTCCACTAGTGCAGGGACCACAGGCAAACCCGTCAAAACTACCCAAGCTCCTTAAGTCCACTACGGGCTCACCGTAGCCCGTGCTACTTAGAACATTTTGCTCCAGGTAGCAAATCTTAAACAGCAATTTCCGTACACCATCTCAATCCTAACACCTGTCACTGCAGGATCTCTTTCCTAACATCTGTCAGCATAGGATCGGTCTCCTAACACCTGTCTGTGCACGATCGGTCTCTCTCCAGAAGACATTGTTATAATATATTACTATTATAATTAGTTATCAATTTAACTGCGTGACACAAATATCCGAACCTAATTTTAATGTAAATACTATTAAAGTGAGCCCGGTCATATTAAGCGAGTCTTGTAACGGTCATCTGGATAACAAAAGCTGTTAACTCTAGCGTGAAACATATTCACTAAATACTGACATAGCTGACGATCGCGAATAGCTCTCCCAGAGGCCTCATTAGCGTCTACCGTTACCATGACAACTGCACCAAGCCGACAATGAGTCCTTGGGAGTGGGTGGAAGAGAGGGCGGAGCGCGGGCTGAATGACAAATGCGCATCGTTGGCATGTAAACAAAAGCAGATATCTATGATAAGAGGTCACTAAGATAAAGGGTCATTAATATAAGAAGTCACTAAGGGGTCATTAATATAAGAGGTCACAAAGATAAAGGGTCATTAGTATAAGAGGTCACTAAGATAAAAGGTCATTAATATAAGAGGTCACTAAGATAAAGGGTCATTAATATAAGAGGTCACTAAGATAGTCATTACTATAAGAGGTCACTAAGATGAAAGGTCACCGAGATGAGAGATTACTACGATAAAAGGTCACGAAGATAAGAGATCACTAAGATAAGAGGTCGCTTAGATATGGTAAACATCAATCATCAAGTAGCCAGGAGACATCAATAAACAGTCAGACAGCCAGGGGGAGACATCAATAACGATCAGGCAGTAAGGGAAGGCATCAATCACAGCAGTTTCTTTGTGAACGATCCAGTGGGTCAACTGTGTCAAAACTACCTCAATGGGAGCCGGTCGGCCGAGCGGACAGCACGCTGGACTATGATCCTGTGGTCCAGGGTTCGATCCCCGGCGCCGGCGAGAAACAATGGGCAAAGTTTCTTTCACCCTATGCCCCTGTTACCTAGCAGTAAATAGGTACCTGGGTGTTAGCTGTCACGGGCTGCTTCCTGGGGGTAGAGGCCTGGTCGAGGACCGGGCCGCGGGGACACTAAAAGCCCCGAAATCATCTCAAGATAACCATATTCCCTCAAGATAACCGAAGATGGTTAGTTAACGAAATTAACGAAATTAACGAAGAGAGAGAGAGAGAGAGAGAGAGAGAGAGAGAGAGAGAGAGAGAGAGAGAGAGAGAGAGAGAGAGAGAGAGAGAGAGAGAGAGAGAGAGAGAGAGAGAGAACTCATTAACCAGGACATTTATCGTGAAAATGAGGAAAAAGATTGTCAGCAGGAATTGATTGATTTCTGTGTTTGGAGCAAGCGATACAGGTTCTGTTGGAGGGTGATGGGGTGTTGTGGGGTGTTGGAGGGTGATGGGGTGATGGGGTGTTGGAGGGTGGTGGGGTGGTGAGGTGAGGTGTTGGAGGAAGGGTGATAACTGGGGTGTGAAAGAAGAAGGGATCCCAAGATCCCTTCCAAAGTGTTGGGAGAGAGATTGATGACTGTGGCAGAGTTTAAGAGGGCAGAGGATTGAAGAAGGGAAGAGATAGACGTCAACAGACAAGAACGCGAGTATCATCAATAACAGCAACAAACCCAAGGAAGAAATTAGGAATGAGATTGGGTACCGACCAGCGACCTTGACAGTGGGACAGACCAGAGTGAGGTCCGTCACGCGGAGTAGACCCTGTCCTGGCGAACAGGACAGGGTCTACTCCACGGGGCGGGACTGGGGGGACAGTCCCGCCCCGGAGACTAGGGGAGACTGTCTCCCCAGTCTCTCCTGGTATCCAGTGTACCAGTGCTCACCAGCACTGGTACACAGGGTACACCACAGCTCTACCACACTCACCCGACCGGTAGTGAACGCAACAAATTATTATATATGAGAGAGAGAGACCGAAGGAAAGGGGAAGGGGGGTGAGACATGGAGAGGAGAGCATTCGTGTTTGATACATTAAATGTATTTCCCTCAGGAAACACCAACGTAAGTAATAACATTTTCAGTTTAATGACACACACACGCACGCAATATGGCGTCACTCTGAAGCCATATTGCAATTCCAGGCGTCCAGCTCCTGGAGTGTGTAAAATAACACGGGTGTTAACACACACAGATCACACTAACGTGATGCATCAAATAAACAATCAACACAGGTGTTGTGTGTAGTAAAGGCCTCTGCAAGAAGCTCACTATGTGAAAATATTCCCCAAAAGAAACTATATATATTTAAATAATAATTTTAATCATAAGTTAAACATGCAGGACCTTTTTCACTCAAGAGGTGATATTTATACTGTATATTTTATAAATTACAAGTTACAGTTCAAAAAGTACATACAACTTGGAGCCTTGTGATGGTTTCGGGGCTTAGCGTTCCCGCGGCCCGGTCATCGCCCAGGCCTCCTGGGGCATATCAATTTGCACAGAGGTTCAAATAATTGTCCAAGACTGGACACATACATTTGTATTTTATTTAATTAATGATAGATCGTGAAGGGCGTGCAGACCTACAATACAATATACATCAACTTCACACATCTCCTGTGCCAGGTAAGTCTACTACGGGTTCACCATAGCCCGTGCTACTTACAACTTTTGGTTCCCAGTAGCTGAATTTAAAACAAACATCAACTTCCTCAGAGACCACAAGCTTAATAAATAACTTTCTTTCATCAGCGTTTAGCGCTTTCTTAGACCGCTGTCGTATTAAATTCCTGCAGTTATGCTCCTGTGCTGCAATGTTTCAAGATTTATTTCTTATACTTTTTATTATTAATGCTAGGAGCTTCGTTCCTGTTATTTATTTTCACTCTTCCTATATATTATATTATTATATAATACATGTAAACCTCTCCGTATTATGCAGCTGTGAACTTTGACCTGCTCTGACAAGTTCAGCTTTAATACGACCCAAGGTGCGTCTCTCTCTCTCTCTCTCTCTCTCTATAACACTCCTTCTGTCCTTCTCTCTCTCAAACACACTTTATCGATATCTTTCAGAGGACATTCTGTCGGTTCGTCTCTATCAGAGGACATTCTGCCGGTTCGTCTCTTTCAGGACATTCTGCCGGTTCAACCAGGTACCATTCAACCATTCAACCAGGTAGTCCCATTGCCTGGTTGCGAATTACCGCAATGTGATGTAGTCACATTGCGGTAATTCGCCTTGGCTATAGACACATCTGGCAGGTTAGCGAGGCTGAGCCACTACCAGAATATTCAGATTGTAAACTCTGTGATAAACCTTTAATGCATTCACTAGAACACTATATTGATGAATGTGAAACCGTAAAGGACTTTAGACCTCCCAGCCTCTTGTACCACCAACTGTGTAACTATTTTATTGACTCAGGTGTTCTGGACGACATCCTAACAATTTATCTATAGTTTGCTTGTCCATCTTAAAGAATGAAGAGCAATTGTTCTCTATATTACTTCTAAGTTGCATCATTTATGAACCCATCCCGGCCCTTGTGTGGCAGTGCACAATAGAAAGTTGTTTTCACATATCCACATATTAAAACATTGATTGTAACCATGATATATACGTACTTCCGCCTACAGATGATATATATGTGCTTCAGCCTACAGTTTAGACCTATTGTCTTATGTATGACCCTCTGTCCTGCGTGACAGTGAATACCAACATTATCCTCACTTTAATAAGGCTTTATCAAAATCCTCAGATTAGGCAAAATTGTAATTAATTTTGTCAATAAAGATGTTAATAATAATAAACGAGGACTGGTCTATCTCTTGTTCTTGTCCTTTTCCCTTCTCTGGTCAGGTCATGTGTGATGGTGGTGGTGTGTGTGTCAGCACGGTGAGGGTGAGGCTGGTGGGACACCTGCTGACACCTGTCCTTCATCTCCCGCCCTCCACGCCTCACCACTCACCCACACGCCTCACCTCAGTCCTCTCACCATTTCCAGGTTCTTACCTTCACTATTCTTTGTCCACACTCACTTCACTCACCTCCACGCATCCCTGCACTCGATTACGTCCTCTCACAATTCTTCATTTACCGTGTAGCTTCTGTAACATGATTCATTTCCAGTCAAGCCTTACTGAGGGAGACACAGGTGGATTCAGCTCCCAGATGTTCCGTGCTGGCGGAGATGATGCACGGACCTGGTGGTGACTATATAGTCCGCGATACGTTACACTGTGGCCCGCTGGTGTTGAGGCTCGACCAGCCTCCTCGTGGGTGCTGGCACGCCATCGGGGAAGGAATGGTCACCAACCACTTGAGCTGGGCGATAGAGCGAGGGTCTCATTTCTTGCAGGTCGGCGTTCACTCCCGGACCGTCTAAGTGGTTGAACACCATTCCTGTCCTTCGTCCTATCACACATCATCATCCTCATATTTATTTCAAGTGATATAAAGTCGTAGAGACTTAATAATTCCTGATAATTAACCTTCGGCCTCCCCTTTGATCTGTAATACAGTTCTTAACTTTCAAGATTTTAAGGAAGTAAGTTTACTTACGAGTAAATACTTACGAATAGGTGTTTACTTACTTGAGGAAAGTTGAGCTTCAGCTCTAGTGTGTTTGACAGCTGATATTAAAAAGTAACTGTTATAAGTAACAAGTATAGGTAAAAGATAAGATAAGATAGTATAGATAAGTAACAAGTTATAAGTAAAAAAGCAACTGTAAAAAAAAAGAAGTGACACTGAACAGAGACCAAGGAGACACCGAGGGCGTGTAAATCCAGCAGCAGATATATGTGCTGCTGGTCCAGGTCAGTGACCCCTTTAATCAGGGCCAGTTAGCGTAGTCTGTCTGACTGGGATCGCTGTCAAACGTTCTCTCTCACCAAGCTGTGATGCGTGTTTCACATCCACCAACATCCACGGCTACCTAGGAACATCCAGTGAGCTCCAGGAAGATCCAGGAACACCACAAACGTTGAGGAACATCCCGGAACATTCATTAATCGTCCTGTACGTCGCCTTCCTTACTTCCTGAGTAAGGAAGGAAGTATATTTGTGTTTGAAATGGAGTATGGAGTTTAACTCCGCTGATTCCTTAGCGTGTTCCACCCCTACACTACCCTTACATTTACTTTTACTTAATACCCTCACGTATTTACTGACGTAAATACTTCCACCCTCCCTTACATATGCCTCCTGTGTTGGTAGCTCCCTTAGTGACATCTCGTCCAGATGGTAAACATTATATTCGTTCACTTTATCAATGCCTCTTAAGAATATCGTCAAACTGTCGCCTTCTGCATTCTCTTTCCTAGCGTGGAGAGAGGTCTCGTTCCCTGAGGCAATCCTCGTAGCTCACTTCTTGAAAAGTTCACGGATCAGTCCAGTAGCACACCTCTGAACTCTCTGGTGTCTTGCTCTGAGCGTCTTAGATGGTGTTTCTATATTGGGGCTTCATATTCTTGTAGTGGTTGATGATGGAGACGGTACAACATCCTGACAGCTTCCATGCTCTTTGCCCAGATTCACGAAGCAGTTACGCAAGTACTTACGAACGTGTACATCTTTCCTCAATCTTTGACGGCTTTGGTTACATCTATTAAACAGTTTACAAGCATGAAAACTTGCCAATCAACTTTTGTTATTGTTATAAACAGCCTCCTGGTGCTTCCGAGCTCATTAACTGTTTAATAATTGTAAACAAAGCCGCCAAAGATTGAGAAAAGATGTACAGGTTCGTAAGTGCTTGCGTAACTGCTTCGTGAATCTGGTCCCTGGTGCGGTGATAACTACAAGATGTTTTCCAACTTGACAAACCACCATTGATGCTATCCTGTTGATGTTATCCTGTCTTCACATTATCTTGTTCTCTGATTGTGGTCTCCTCATTCCCGCCTCAACTCATCACATTGCATTTGCTTGAATTAACTTCGAGTAACCATATTTCAGACTCAAGGTCCACCTGGAACATTCTACAATCCTTTTAATTTCTGACACATTTCATCAGTTTTGCTACAATCCTTTTAATTTCTGACACATTTCATCAGTTTAGCATTATCTTCACAAAGACTGCCATGGTCTTACTTAGTCGGTTATATAATTGACAAATATGAGAAGCAATGTTTTCCTGTGGCACTGCGCTCATTACTTCAGATCATTCTCATCGCTAAACTCTCACACCTACTGCACACGAGGAGTCACAATAACATGGCTGAAATATGTTGACCAAACCACACACTGGAAAGTGAAGAAACGACGACGTTTCGGTCCGTCCTGGACTATTCTCAAGCCGATTGTGAGGCTTGTGATCAAGTCTCACAATCGACTTGAGAATGGTCCAGGACGGACCGAAACGTCGTCGTCCCTTCACTTTCTAGTATGGGGTGTGGTTCTCACACCTACTCTTTGCTCACACCGCTCTACCGTCAAAACCTTTCCGTCAAAAATGCAGCAGTTTTGCCAAACCAGAGACATACGAACCCAAGCAACCCACCTAACCTTTCGAGGCCGAAGTATAGAAACGTAAAAGGATTGGTCTATTCTGTAAACAATGGGATATATTAGTTGAGATTATATTAGTTGGTCCTTGCCCGAAACACTGTGCGTATTAGTTGCTTTTTTGAGGCACTACGGGCTCACCATAGCCCGTGCTACTTAGAACTTTTTGTTCCAAGTAGCGAATCTTTAACAAGAACAACAACAGTGGCTTTAGGTATTTTATGTACTAGCTCTATCTATACATCCAACACTATGTAACTCATCTTCTATGTATATACTTTTACCCGAATAAACATTTTGATTTTGATTTTTTGATTTTGAGAGACGGAGTTGTATTGCGTCATGTAGGATATTTATTCCCTCACCAGCCTCATGGGTACTCATATTCTCCCTCAGTAATCTCTCATTCTCATGTGCACAAACTATCGACTTTCTCAATACTCACTTAGGATCTTATATATCGTTATCATGTCTCCTTTACCTCGTCTCATGTCATGAAGGGGCAGAGGCAAGCCTGAACCAACAGGATACTAATCCCGATAATAATTAATTTTTCATAATAAGGATAATAATTAATTTTTCATGTCAATTTTGTCCTAAATGAAATAATATATACTTGTTTACACAAGTATATATATTATAACAAAATGACCTAATTACTAAAAAATTATGTTCAATTACGTGAACAAATTACTGGAATTAAATACGAATTATTTAGAAATGAAAATAATTATGGTGTCAGAACCTAGGCTACCCTCACCCCCCCCCCCCAACTTTCTGAAGCCGATAATCATTCAGCCCGTTCTGGCAAGCGTTCCTAACGTCAAGAAACTGTCGAAACTGTGCCTTGTGCAGTTTCAGAAGAAACTGAAACTGTACCTTATCCTAACCTACCAGAGGATTCACCAACAGAAAACGGAACAGTATGTCAATTTGCGAGCCGCTGCTATTTTCTAGTACGACAGTTTTTTGGCCTCAGGAAATTATACGTCAAAATGCGAGGTGCTGTTAGCAGGACGGGTTCCTTCATTAGGCCCACGAACCGTCAATATTGTGGTGGTTTTAATTTCCATAAACCACAGCTATTTTGACGGTGGGGTCGACAGAGTGAGACATGTGGTCCGTTCTGAGAGAGGACAGGTTGATGAGGAATCGAACTCTGGTCCTGGGTCACCCCAGATGTGCGTTTGACTCCACACACGGCCACATACTCTCCCTCCCATCCACCTTATATGCTTACCACCCTTCTACCCTGTATGTTCTTGCCACCCACCATGTATACGTGCCATCCACCATGTATACGTGCCACCCACCATGTATACGTGCCACCCAGCATGTATACGTGCCACCCACCATGTATACGTGCCACCCTCCATGTATACGTGTCACCCACCATGTATACGTGCCACCCACCATGTATACGTGCCACCCACCATGTATACGTGCCACCCACCATGTATACGTGCCACCCACCATGTATACGTGCCACCCTCCATGTATACGTGCCACCCACCATGTATACGTGCCACCCACCATGTATACGTGCCACCCACCATGTATACGTGCCACCCACCATGTATACGTGCCACCCACCATGTATACGTGCCACCCTCCATGTATACGTGTCACCCACCATGTATACGTGCCACCCACCATGTATACGTGCCACCCACCATGTATACGTGCCACCCACCATGTATACGTCCCACCCACCATGTATATGTGCCACCCACCATGTATACGTGTCACCCACCATGTATACGTGCCACCCACCATGTATACGTGCCACCCACCATGTATACGTGCCACCCACCATGTATACGTGCCACCCACCATGTATACGTGCCACCCTCCATGTATACGTGTCACCCACCATGTATACGTGCCACCCACCATGTATACGTGCCACCCACCATGTATACGTGCCACCCACCATGTATACGTCCCACCCACCATGTATATGTGCCACCCACCATGTATACGTGCCACCCACCATGTATACGTGCCACCCACCATGTATACGTGCCACCCACCATGTATACGTGCCACCCAACATGTATACTTGCCAGCCAGCCATCACTGTCCTCAACCCCCAACACCTCACTCTCAACTTTGGTCAACAAAGAACTCTTGGCGGTAAAAAGCTCTATCTGCGGGACTTGACAATAGCCCACCTTGACAGCTCTCAGTGAGCCCCCAAGGTACCCACCATTTACACTCCCTCACATTTTCTGCCAGTTTACTCTGATGTCGTCCACTTTGGTATATGTTCACCCATGCGAGTCCCCCCTCGACCCGTGCACCTGCTGCCTCAAGCCTTTTAAAGGTGGCGCTCTTTCTGCCAGCCGGAGCTGTGTGCGTGACACCCGCCGCCCGCCTGGCCGCCTCTCCACATTGGAATTTTTGTTTTCTGAAGAAGCAAACAAAGAATGGTCAGGCTAATGCTCATATCCTTCCTTCTGTTATCTTTGTTTACTCTCTAATGAGTTTGAATAGAGAGGGCTGATGTCAGCTGGCAAATATGCTGAGTTAGGAACTTTAATTCCTACTCCTGTAACCTCCTGGGATTAGTCTGCATAACAAGAATGGTAACGAGGAAGACTCCAAGGAGTGCCGGACCAACCGGGCTGTGGTGGGTATGTGGGCCTGCGGGCCGCTCCAAGCAACAGCCTGGTGGACCAAACTCTCACAAGTCAAGCCTGGCCTCGGGCTGGGGTTGGGCAGTAGAACAACTCCCAGAACCTCATCAACCAGGTATCAACCAGGAAGGTGGACAACAGAGGACAACTGCAATAAGACTCAGACTGATTTCATGGATGGTCTGGTAAGTGGATACTAAGCGTTCATGTAAGCACAAAGTAATAGAGTTCGGGGCTAGGGGAAAGGAGACCGGACGCGATATATTAACTGGTTGGGAAATAACTCTTAGTATCACGTAGAGAAAATAAACAATTACCCAAGGCACACATACACCCAATAATATCAGCTTACATGAGACTGAGAGGCGAGTGGCCTGTAGTCTCCTAGTCAACACACACTAGGAAAGATGCGGTGAATTCGATGCAGTAGTGAGGGAGAATGTTGACCAGACCACACACTAGAAGTTGAAGGGACGACGACGTTTCGGTCCGTCCTGGACCATTCTCAAGTCACAATCGACTTGAGAATGGTCCAGGACGGACCGAAACGTCGACGTCCCTTCAACTTTTAGTGTGTGGTCTGGCCAACATACTTCAGCCACGTTATTGTGACTCATCGCCTGCGTGAGGGAGAATGTTTAGCAACACATACACAAGACTAATCCTGGAGGAGACACAGCTGACACAGTCCACACTCAGTCCACACCTCGCACTCTAAGAGTGGAGATTCTAGACGCACGCTCCTGGCTCACCTTCACCTCCACGATTCATGTAGACCAATATTGAGGTGTTGAGTAGAGAGAGAGAAAGGAGGACAGATGTTGTGTCCGTGATATACACCACAGACGCTGGTCTCCACTACAACCTCCCACCAACCTCCACCATTCAACCTCAAATGTTATCATTTTCAACATATATTTCTTAAATAAAACCTGTCATGATTTCTTGTACCTAAGAAAATAAGAATAAAGAACGAAACTGATTACAAAAAAATAGTCAAAATGCATTTTCCTCTGTTGAAGCATGGAGATGGGGTCACTGATCTCTGTCCCACTGTCAGTGTTACAGGCCTGAATGACATCACACACCTGGTTGGCCAGGTTTGTCAACAAACCATTATGACGAATCATTCTACACACATACTACAAACACCAACAGTTTTATATTCCAGACCTGTAGACTGCTAGAAACACTCGAGTAATAACAGAAAATGTATCTGGTTGTTTGAATTCATGTCTGCCGGAGAGCTCCTATGGGCCCTTACGAGGCAGTTCCTATTGGTGTAACTCACCCTGTGGGCGTGAGGTTCACTCCGTGGGCGTGAGGCTCACTCCGTGGGCGTGAGGCTCACTCCGTGGGCGTGAAGCTCATGCTTTATCACATCCTGCCACCTGTCCTTAAGGCTAACCTCACACACGTTGAACATTACATGTCAAGATTTAACATATTTTCCCTCTAGCGTTGTACGGGAGAACAATATAGCCATTAGCTCGGATAGGGGGAATTAGTGCATTAGTCCCTTGTTCAGCTGAGTACTGTGGGACCCCAGCAGGTGGTGGTCTCAGCACCTAGGGGAGGGGGTCTCTTTGGTCTCCAATATACACAACTTTGGGGTGTAAATCTCACCTTCACGCCGGGAACTTCTCTCTCGACAACAAGCCCGTGGTATCTGTGGTACAAGAATACTCACTGAATTTCTTGCGGCGGGGACGACGTCGGGTTGTGGTGCTGGCTGTTAGTCTGACCATGTGGGTGAGGAGCAGGTGATGGGGTGTTGCTAGGCACGCACACACACGCACACGCAGACACACACACACGCACACATGCGCGCGGTGTATGTTCCCCGAGGTCCAGTACTGCTTACTGCGGTACCGCCTCACTGGCTTTACCTCTTATTTATATGTCTACGCCGCACTATGGCTGGCACGCACGCTCGCACGCGCACACACACACACACACACACACACACACACACACACACACACACACACACACACACACACACACACAACAATACACCTGCACTGTTTGCTTAGTTGGCGGCATCTACCCATACTATTCCGCCACTAGGTTCAACACAGCAGGTGAAGAAGTACTCCATAAGAACAATACGGAGCAAAATGAGCAGTGATCGAGACTACTGAACCAGGTGTTCCAACATGGCGGCGCTGCCTACACGGGACCTGCCTCCCCCCATAGTCATTACCTTCTCACTAATGATTTACCTGCACCAGCAACAACCAGTTTAATGGCACTTATCGCTACAGATAAACATATGCTCATTAAATATGGCGATGGGCGTTTTGTATATGCCACGCTCAATATTAGTTGCTTCTTATCCACCTTTCCGCTTTGTTTCCTGCGTCTAAATCATTTGGTTCTGAAAGATAGATAGACTAGACTAGGTATAGGACTCTCTCTCTCTCTCTCTCTCTCTCTCTCTCTCTCTCTCTCTCTCTCTCTCTCTCTCTCTCTCTCTCTCTCTCTCTCTCTCTCTAATTAGTAAATGATCTTTAACTACTAATTCTTCAGTGAGAGTGACTGCCATGGCATATAATTACACACCTGGTGGCCGTGTAATGGTAATTGTTGTGAGGGAAGCCTTCACCCCTTATTTCCATTACCTCTACTCCTTCCACCACCCACATTAACTCATTCCACCATAATTTGACTCCACTAATCCCAACGTTTTTACTATAATCCCCTTAAATGCTGGCCACTGCAACGTGCCCAGGCCTTGCTATAATGCCCTTAACTGCCCCCCCATACCCCCACACCCCCACCCACCAGGCAACCCCCCACCCCCACCTCCCGGGGCTCATCCAGGGGGCCGTCCGGTCCCTCTCATATGATTAGCCGGGTCCACAGAGATTCATTAAAAATCAGCCCGCCGGACTCGTCCATCAGGTGACGTCACTTGTGTGTCAGGCAGCGAGAGGTAGGGGTCCCTGGGGCGTGTGGCTGGGGAAGGGGGGTGCGTGACTACTGTTGTTTGACTACCGTTGCTATTCCCGTTGAAGCGTTCGTGTTTGGTGGGTGCGTGGTGAAGGTCTGTCTGTTGGTGCTCGCCTGCCTCTTCCCTGCTGTTGACTTTTACCTCAGGATAACAATTTTCTCTCATGATATATTTTCGAATAAGCTAAAAAGCGAGGAGGTGCATGCACGCACGCACGCACGCACACACACACACTTTCAGGAGTCATTGCTGTAAACAACCGATAGCTAGAAAGGCGGGATCCAAGAGTCAATGCTCGATCCTGCAAGCACATATAGGTGAGTACATATAGGTGAGTACACACACACACACACACACACACACACACACACACACACACACACACACACACACACACACATTTATCTAAAAATTCAATACGTCCTCTTATACGTCTAATTATCTTATAGTATATTATACGTCGCAATCATGTCTCCTCTTTCCTGCCTCTTATCTAATACATTAAGATTTATTTGCATCAGTCTTTTCTCGTACTTCAATCTTTTCAGTTATGGGACTCGTCTTATGGCATGTCTCTGAATCTTCTGGAGGTTTATCTTGTTTATATATCCGATGGATGGATTGTACCTGATGGATCGAGTTGCTAGCTCTTGGACCCCGTCTTTCTAACCGTCGGATGTACTGACTCTCGGGAGAGAGAGAGAGAGAGAGAGAGAGAGAGAGAGAGAGAGAGAGAGAGAGAGAGAGAGAGAATTAGTCGTTTCATTAGTAATTAGTATATCCAGGTCAGGGATACTTCATTCCTTAATTATTGCCTTATTTATGATTATCGTGTCTAATAATACACATAAACTAATTTAATTCATACAGAAAGATGCATTATTTTGTGGTATTTTGATTTGATTATGATATTAAATTACTTTTTTAAGAATAACTTCATCCACTAGTTTACCTTATCTATCCATTCTTGCTATCCCTTACGACACTCAAACTTTTTTGGCTACAATGCTGTTTATTAACATAAGTAGGTACACGGTCATTCATGCAGCTCCTTAGACTATATAAAGGGTAACAGTGTGTGTCAAGAGCTAGCTATATCCTACTAGGGTATAGCTAGGGGAGCCGGTCGGCCGAGCGGACAGCACGCTGGACTTGTGATTCTGTGGTCCTGGGTTCGATCCCGGGCACCGGCGAGAAACAATGGGCAGTTTCTTTCACCCTATGCCCTTGTTACCTAGCAGTAAAATAGGTACCTGGGTGTTAGTCAGCTGTCACGGGCTGCTTCCTGGGAGGTGGAGGCCTGGTCGAGGACCGGGCCGCGGGGACACTAAAAACCCCGAAATCTTCTCAAGATAACCTACTAAAATCTCCATCTCACCGGACGACTCGTACAGGTGTGAGTGTATTTGGGTGGAAGTCTACGGACGTATCAAGCCTCGTTTCAGTATGTATCTAGCCCACCTGTTAACTATAATACCTGGAGAGGGTTGCGGGAGTAGTTCGACTCCCCGAGTCCGGCCTGAGGCCAGGCTCAACACACACAAACGAGATTGAGAGAAACACACAAACGGTTAAACAGATATAAAAAACAATATAGACATACACACGTAAATAATACAGGCAGACACAAACAGCTAAGCAGACACACAGTGTAGAGAGACACATATACAAAGGCCTCCAAGCCTCTCCCACGACACCGGAGCCATACCATGAACGAGTGATACCACACCTGCAACAGCAGTAAGACGTCCCTGACCCTCCACACCTGGCTGCAGGGTAAGACGTCCCTTGCCCCCACACCTGGCTGCAGGGTAAGACGTCCCTTGCCCCCACACCTGGCTGCAGGGTAAGACGTCCCTTGCCCCCACACCTGGCTGCAGGGTAAGACGTCCCTTGCCCCCACACCTGGCTGCAGGGTAAGACGTCCCTTGCCCCCACACCTGGCTGCAGGGTAAGACGTCCCTGACCTTCCACACCTGGCTGGAGGGTAAGACGTCCCTGACCCTCCCCACCTGGCTGCAGGGTAAGACGTCCCTGACCCTCCACACCTGTAACAGCAGTAAGACGTCACTGACCCTCCACACCTGCAACAGCAGTAAGACGTCCCTGGCCCTCCACACCTGCAACAGCAGTAAGACGTCACTGACCCTCCACACCTGCAACAGCAGTAAGACGTCCCTGACCCTCCACACCTGTAACAGCAGTAAGACGTCACTGACCCTCCACACCTGCAACAGCAGTAAGACGTCCCTGGCCCTCCACACCTGCATCAGCAGTAAGACGTCACTGACCCTCCACACCTGCAACAGCAGTAAGACGTCCCTGACCCTCCACACCTGTAACAGCAGTAAGACGTCACTGACCCTCCACACCTGCAACAGCAGTAAGACGTCCCTGGCCCTCCACACCTGCAACAGCAGTAAGACGTCACTGACCCTCCACACCTGCAACAGCAGTAAGACGTCCCTGGCCCTCCACACCTGCAACAGCAGTAAGACGTCACTGACCCTCCACACCTGCAACAGCAGTAAGACGTCCCTGGCCCTCCACACCTGCAACAGCAGTAATACGTCCCTGGCCCTCCACACCTGGCTGCAGGGTAAGACGTCACTGACCCTCCACACCTGGCTGCGGGTAAGACGTCCCTGACCCTCCACACCTGCAACAGCAGTAAGACGTCACTGACCCTCCACACCTGCAACAGCAGTAAGACGTCCCTGGCCCTCCACACCTGCAACAGCAGTAAGACGTCCCTGGCCCTCCACACCTGGCCGCGGGTAAGGGGTCGCGCCTCGCGTCACGGGACCATCTTGAAGGCTAAAATCCACTCTCGTCACCCATGGATATATTAACGTACCCGCGCTACACACACCAATCCTTCAGGCTTTTATCCCAGCGGGCAAAGATGTGCTCAAGTGACGTTAAATCAATGTGTGATCAACATCAATGAGAGAGAGAGAGAGAGAGAGAGAGAGAGAGAGAGAGAGAGAGA